>NC_050073.1:30583973-30893878 GCF_009764565.3 Dermochelys coriacea
AGCTAATGTTATACTTTACATAAGAAGCGGGGGGGGGGGGGGAAGTGATCCAGGCAATTACAGACTTGTTAGTCTAACCTCAGTAGAGTACAAGGTTTTGGAACAAAGAGTGAAGGAAAGAATAATTAAATTCATGGAAGTAAACAGAAAAGGGGATGTAATGCAACATGGGTTTATCCAAGTTATATTGTGCCTGACTAACCTCATTTCCTTCCTTGAGAACATAACTGATTTTGTAGAAAGGGGAAATTAAAGTTGATCTAATATACTTGGGTTTCAGTCAAGCATTTGACAGGGTACCATATGGGAAATTTATTAATGAAAATGGGGATTAGTACAAGAACTGTAAAGTGGATAAGGAACTAGCTAAAGGGGAGAATGCAACAGGTTGTGCTCAAAGGTGAACTACAGAACTGGAGAGAGGGGAGTTCCTCGAGGATCAGGCTTGGGACCAATCCTATTCAATATTTTTATTAATGACCACGGCACAAGAAGTAGGAGTATGCTAATGAAATTTGCTGATGCTACAAAGTTGAGAGGCATTGTCAATACAGAGGAGGACTGTAATGTTATACAGGAAGAGCTGGATGACTTTAAAGACTGGAGTAACCGAAATGCGATGAAACTCAATAGTACTTACGCTTAGAGTCTAACAATAAGAATTTCTGCTTCAATCTGGGGGCTCAGCACTTGGAAGTCACAGAGGAGAGAGACACCAGGGTGTGTTGGTTGATCACAGAATGACAACAATGTGATATGATTGTGAAAAAGGCAAATGAAATCCTACATGTATCAGATAAGAAATGTTCAGTTGAGATAGCAAGTATTAATGCCATTGTGCAAGGTAAAACCTCATCTACAATATTGTGCACAGCTCTGTTCAATCATTTTCAAAAAATACTGAATTCAACTGGAACAGGGGCAGAAAAGAGCTATTAGGATGATCTGGGGAACGGAGGGCCTTCCTTATGAGTGGAGACTGGACGAGCTTGGCTTGTTTTGCCTAGCAAAAAGAAGGCAAAGAGGGGATGATTACTGTATATTGTGGGTATAAACAATAGGGAGGGTGAAGAACTATTTTAAGCTTACAGACCATACTGGTACAAGAACAAATGTGTATAAACTGGGCATAAACAAATTCAGGTGAAGACTAGAAAAATGTCTCTAATCATCAGAGGAATGAAGTTCTAGATCAGTCTCCCAATATGAGTTGTGAGGGAAAACAGCTTAATTAGTTTTGAGAGAGAATTGGGCAAATTTATGAGTGAGATTGTGTGATGAGATTGCTTGTAATGGTGGGAAACCTAGATGTGGAGCAGAAATATACATAAAATATTTGAGCACCAATTACAATAGTCATCTTAAGAGCTTTCCCTGCCAATCAACTCAAAAATAGGATTGGAATTGCAGTTACAGCAGGCTATCCATTTGCCCACTCACCCCATTTCCAAAGGATGTGCACTAGAATCAGGAGTTGCAGGGTTGGGTCCTTAGTAGCCCAGAACTCTCTTCTCTTTTGAAGCTGAAGTTTCTGAAATTACTTAAGGCACTAAATCTTGCAGTCTCTGGACTTAATTGTGAGGGGAAAGGAAGCAGTGCACTTCCAGTGTAATTTGCTTCCTCGGTTGGTTCACCAATGCAATAATTTATTAACCCTTTAGTCATGCTGCAAGGCCTGCTTTCCCTGGCTTCTTCCTAAGAAGTAGGGTGACACAGAGGGAGGAAGGATAGGTGGCAGAATATTTTTAGCTTTGGATATACAGTTTTAATTTTTAGATACTGTTTCTGTAACATACATATATATATATATTTTTTTTTAAAAAAGACTACACACATCAAGAACATTGCGGATAGGCATATTTTCAGTAAATCTAAATAAATAAAATTAACATGGGAGAGAGAACAATAATCTGACACAAAAACAGACATCTCATACACATATGCTTTGTATACAACAAATCTTGCAAACTAATCTGTGTGGTTCATTATTATAGACTATTGAACAAATAAATCAAATTGATCTATTGCAACTTATGCACATGTCTAAGCAACCATCACTGTAATATCTTAGAGTAACAGCACTAGGTACAGAGATCAAAAGTTCTGTGGGTATGAAATATTCTACCAAATCCTTATAATTAAAAAGCTATTAGAATCAATAGAAGCTTTCCAACTGATAGCACTCTTTCTACAAGTTACCTTTTCTTTATAAAATGGGGAATATGTAAATTATTAAGTGGTAAGAATGTGTTCTTCTTAAAACCACCGTTAGATTTATTATTCTTAACATATCTACCAACATGCTGGGATGTAGTGGGAATTCAAATGATCAATTACTGCCAATACTAATTGTCTCTAGCATTAACAGTTGCGTATTTGTTTCTATGTCTAGAAAGTTAGATTGTTCCTATACTGTATGTTTAAAGTCTAAAAGGTCTTTCCTTACTCTTATTTTTCTGAAAATACCTACATTGATGAATGTAATAGTTTTAATGTTATAATAAAACTACAGTCTTACCCTGCCTATAAAAATCTTACAAAAATCCTACAAATCCTAAAAATTCGGAAAACAAACAATCACCCCACACCTACATCAGTGAATTACTATTTGATTCAATTAAGACAACAAGAGGTTCTAAAATACTCAAATAGTAGATTTGCCTTCTAGATCACTTTCTACTCAAGTCTTCAAAATGCAGATAAGGTATAATGCATATATAAAAGGTAGACTGTTCCTCCATAATTATTGTTGATTTTGTAGAGAAACGCCAATGGACTTTTGTGCCTCTATAGAATCATATACATATTTGTTGCTGCTTCCGAGATAACAATGATAGTATATTAGAAGAATTTTGGAATCAACAATTTACATTTTAAAGCAATTTAAAATGAAGAATTCACCTCACCCTCCTAAACAATCCTACAAACCCCTCTTTTTCTTCAGACAATAAGAACACACACTACATTAAAAATCTAGCAGAATTTGCTAGTTTCTGAACCCTAGTCCCCTCAACTCCCTTCTTGTGTAAATCTTTCCCCATTAAAGGTCACATGCCATCTCTTGTTTGCCCTTTAAATTCCAGAAGCGAGCTGTTAATACAACTTACATTCCAAATTAATGAGAAATGTGATAAACTCTTGTCTTTTACTTGAAAACTACCAACAACAATAAGCACATTTTAAATGTATTGTAACTCTGTGTTGGGTACAAGTTGCTTGGCTATTTTTAAAGCAATGCGATAAAAGAAAGACTGTGTAAACAGTGTGCATTTAAAGAATTCACAGTGCAAAACACTGAATAGCAGGGAACTGCTGTAGCAACAGTCACACAAAATTCCACTTAAAGCTGCTTCAACAGAGAATCTCTTTTTGGCTCAAGACATTACAACAGTATTAGAAAAACAGAATTGGTGTTAAAGAAGAACTTCGAACTTGTGAGGGGGGGAAAAAACCAAGGACTGACCTCAGGCTTTATCATCTTTGGGCATACCTATATATGTATTTGAATAAAAAATAAATGATACAAAGTACTTAATATCATGAACTGAAGGACCGATTCTAATTTTTTAACATCTACCCCTTTTTAAAACAAACAAAAAACCACTTATCCATATAAACTATTTCCATACACGTTTGTAGTTGAGTGCCCACTGGAACTGAAGTTTTCAGAACACATGCACGCATTAGTGTTGTGTAGCAGCCCATAGGATTAGAAGAATTTATATCAATATAAATACTATATTAGGTAACAATATTATAATGTTACAGCTAGTCAAAGCAAAGACTCAATTAAAATCAAGCTTCATTTCATCTCTATTAATTTAATGGGTTCTTTCTCCAAAGCCTTAACTTACCTCTCTCTCATGTTCCCTCTAAATCAGTGGTTCTCAACCAGGTGTCCGGGGTTTCTGGGGGTCCTCCAAGCAGGACCCACGTTAGACTTGCTAGGGCCCAGGGCAGAAAGCCGAAGCCCCACTTCATGGGGCTGAAGCCTGGGGCCCTGAGCCCTACTACCTGGGGCTGAAGCCAAAGCCATGGAGTTTTTATAGCATGTGGGGGCCTCAGAAAGAAAAAGGTTAAGAACCCCTGTTCTAAATAACCTGTTCTCTTAATGGTCCCAATCTTTCAAATGTCTCCATATAGAAGTCTCTGAGTGCTTCTAATTTGCAACACGACAAAGAGTAACAAGTGAGATGCCCTAGGTTCTGTCTTAAGTCATATTAATGATCTGGAAAACCAAGTAGCAGTTAGATGTCAGAATCTACAGATTATACACTTGTTTAGGTTAATTAAGACTTAAGAGCTCTATGAGAAACTTCAGAAGGACATAAGTTACTTGATTGAGCAGCACAATGGCAGATGAATCCATATGCAAATACAAAGTTGTGCATATTGGAAGGGATAATTTTGAACTATCCATGCACATTGCTAGGTTCTAATTTAAATATCATCACTGAAGAAAAAGATTTAATGAAACTTAAAAGAAGCTTCTGTTCAATATGCAGCAACCATCAAAAAAGCCAACACAGTTACAGTACATAAAGAAAACGTTGGAAATACAATAATGCCATTATATATTGCAATGTTCCACCTTCATGTAATACTGTGCTAAGTTATGGTCACTTTACCTTGTAAAAAGTTATAGCAAAAATAGAGGGATTCCGAGATGGTAAGCAAATGTAATTAGCCAGTCTTATTCTTTGGTCAGTACTATATTAACAAAGTGCTTCTAGTATGGGTACAGTTTATACTGACAAAACTGTGCTTTTGCCAGCATAGTTTATACCAGCCTTCCTCCTCCCAAGCAAAATAACTATAAAAGCAAAGTAAAGTTTTACCAGTATAACTGCATCTACACTAGGGGCTTTTCTTCACTCAGGTGTGTTGGTCAGAGATCACACCTCTTCACATCCCAGACTAACCTAGTTATGCCAGCAAAAGTTTGTAGTGTAGACATAGCAACTGGCAAAAAAGAAAATAAAGGTCATCTCTAAATCCTGGCCTACACAGAGATTTTTACCAGCGTAACTACTTTGGTGAAAAATCATCCCTTTAACTGAAATAGTTATACCAGTACAACTCCTAGGGCGGATGCAGTTATATCAGTATATTAAAGGTGGTTAAACTACTGTGTGTAGATAAGGCTTAACCATGACAGTACTTTACCTCTTTCAAGAATACTTAGACCTGATCTACACTTAAAAGTTTTACCAGCATAACTAAGTTGGTTACAAATGTGATTATTAATTATTATTATTACCACCACCACCAACAACAGGCCATGTCTATAATACAAACTTTGGTTGATGCAAGTTATGGTGGCATACAGACACTGAGGTCTGTATATCATTTAGATATGTGCATACTTGGCTGCTTGCATCAATGCTGCATGTACTCACCAGGAGAGCTTATGTCAGTGCAAAGTGTAGTGTACCACAGGTGGGTATACTAGTGTGCCAAGCACCACTGTCTGTTGCAATGCCTTTTGGGAATTTTTCCCCAATGTGTTCTGGGATAGAAATTACTTGCCCAGGACCTCTAGGAGATAGTGTCAAGCTACCAGCATACAACTTTCTCCATCTCATATCATCATCCGCATCTCAATTATTATGCCCTTTTAAAAAATCCACAAACCCACACAGCACTTTTCACTGTCTGCCATCTCTGACAAAAGATGGAGTTAGCAGAGCTCTGCACTATTCTCATGACCATTCAACAATATGGGACATGACTATTTCTTCTAGGACAGTTTGCTGAGGAACACCACAAAACACAATTCAAGAGTATTGGCAGCAGTCACAGAGCGCAGCAGACAGTGAAGAGCTGCTTCTGGGACCAAGAAACAAGCGCTGAATGGTGGATTGCGTAGTTATGCATGTTTGGGACGATGAGTTATGATTGCAGAACTCTCAGATGTGAAAGGCCACATTCCTACATTTGTGTGCTGAGCTCATCCCAGCCTTCCAGCACACAGACACAAGAATGAGAGTTGTACTGACAGTATAGAAGCGAGTTGCAATTGTACTCTGGAAGCTTACAATGCTGAATTGCTACCAGTGAGTCGGAAATCACTATGGAGTTGGAAAATACACAATATAGGGCCATTCATTATCAATATAGGGCCTTTTCCTATCTAGGACTGTGACTCTCAGCAATGTGCTGGACATAGTGGATGTGCAGCAATGAAATTTCTGAATTGCAGTTGGGCGACAGATAACACGCACATCCCTATTTTGACAGCAGCCCACCTTGCACCAGAGTAAATCAACAGGAAGGGCTACTTTTCTGTGTTTATGCAAGTATTGGTGGATCAATGGGCACACTTCACCAATATCAATGTTGTCTGCTCAGGGAAGGTGCAGGATGCTTATATCTTTAAGAACAAAGGACTGTTCAGAAAGCTGCAAGCAGGAACATTCTATCCCAACCAGCAGATTACCACTGGTAATATAGAAGTGTCAATAGTGATTCTGGGGGACCCAGCCTATGCCTTACTCACCTGGCTCATGAAGCCATACATTGGCCACCTGAACTGCACTAAGGAAAGATTCAACTGCCAGCTCACAGGTGCAAACTGACTGCTGAATGAGTGTTTGGTAAATTGATGGGATGCTGGCAACATTTGCTCACTAAATTGGAATATCCCAATGGTTATAGCTACCTGTTGTGTCCTGCATAATGTCTGTGAAGCAAAGTGGGAAAAAACTGTAGCCGGGGTGGAGGGTGGAGGTGAAGTGGCTGTCTGCTGACTTTGAACACAAGAGCCATTGCAAACCCCCATGATGAGATCTTGTGGTTGAGGGAAGCTTTGAAAGAGCACTTTAAGAGTCAGCTAAAAATTGTTCTGTGCTAGACTGTTCTCTGGACCTGGAGCGTTGCTTGCTGCTAGGAACTATGTAGTGCTTGCTGGACATTTATAAATATGCCTGGGTGTTTTTCCCAAACCTATTAGTTTTGTGGTGCTTGCTGTAATTCACAAGTATCATGTCCTTGACTAACACTGTGCATTCTGCAATGTGCGCTGTGAACTAATAAAGAAAATGTTATTCTCCAAAGTAGAAATTTACTGAGTGGCAAAATCAATGCAGAAAATGATGTCCAAAAACCAAAAAGCAATGCAATACCAACTTTGAACATAAATTAACAGAATGGAACTCCTAAACTGGAACAGTAGCAAACATTTCTGTCCATTTCAATTAACAAATATAATACCCTGTGGCTACACATACCCGTGAGAACCAAAGTTGGTGTATGCAAAGCTGTGGTTTTCTTTGCTTTTCTCTGGCATGGAGTGATAAAGGTAAGGATGCAGCCTGTTATACTATGTGCTATATTGGAAGGCCTTGGGACAGCTGTTACCATGGAGTTTTTCAAGGACTGCAAAGGGCGAGGAGTCCAGGATATTTTGCTACTGGCATCCCAAAGCCATCCAAATCCATATACCACTGTTTACTGCAATGGTCCCAGCCAAACTCATTGCGGAGTGGCATAGGAAAATGTCCTACAGAGGAGGAAAAATAAGGCAGCAATCCTAAGAACCTTCGGGAGAAGATTGCACAATATATCCATGAGTTTCGAGGAGATCTTTAAGAAGGATAAAGGGGATGTCCTTACTTACATAAACAAAGTGCTCCTCAGCCCCATCCCGCGCCGCTTACTCCAACAGGTGAATGAAAAGCATATGCCAACTCTACCTTTTTTTGTTTCTTCCCATATGAGTAAAATGATGAAGAGAAAAGACAGTATCTTGTTAACTTGGAGATGGGCCAGTCACCATCTCTAAATTTAAACACTGAAAGGAAAAGTGTGTGCAAACGCTTACTCAACCAAGTTCCCTTCCCCTTCATCAGGCTCATCTGTGCTTGGCTAATAGAACTGCCTAGACTGTCATCGAGTTTGAAATAGGTCATAGCTTGTGGCTTGACTATAGCCCTCACTGCAACTACACACACACACGCACACGCACACACACACCTTCCTTGTACTTCATGATAGAGGTCCGTCACAGCCTCCTTAAAGGTCTCCATGGCAGTTTGCACGGTGCTGATGTGATTTCCCCCACATATGCCATGCAGCTCATTGTAAAAGTGGCAGGTCTGCAGCTCAGGCCAGATCAATTGTTCGCCTTGGCCCCCCTCACCTTCTGGTGTGCCTGGTGCAGTTCCTTTGCTTTCACACAACACTGCTGCTCATCCCTGCCATACCCCTTTGCCTGCACCCCCATACAATCTTTCCATAGATGTTCACATTTTTATCACTTGTCCGTAACTGTGCTCCCCACAGGCCAAGGAGATCCAATATCTCCTGTCTACTCCAGACAGGAGCATTCCTAGTGCACAGAACTAGCATGGTCGGTTGGGCAGCTGCACACAAGGGAGAATTTCTAGGTGTGTTCGCCAAGATGAGCAAACAGGAAAAAGGCATTTCAAAAATAGGACAGGAGGTTTTGAGAATCAACAGAGTTTATCATTGTGAGCAGAGCAGTCACTGTCAGAGGGAAGGATGTATTGTGGGACAGCTGCTGGAGGACTGTTAGGGTCAACACAGTGTCCATACGCACACTGTATCAACCTCAGTAGGTCAACCATGGTTCCAAGCCATTCAAGCAGGTGGTTTTACTGCACTGACATAATGGGGTACTTACATCAGCTGGAGACAAATTTGAGAGTCTAGACACGTGCATAAATAGGCCAGTGCAAGGTAACTTATGTTGACCTAATTTTGTAGCATAGACCAGGCATAGTTATGCCAGGAAAAGCCTTAGTATAGACCGAATTATAGCGTGTAGCTGTGCTTATGCTGGATGGGAGAACTGGCATAAATTATACCCATATAAGCACTTTTATATCCATATAACAGTTTCTAAGTTTGAAGGTTTTGTTTGTATAGCTATACCAGTATCACAATACTGACAAATCCTCCTAGAGTAGACAAGAACTGAGTTTGCTTAACAGCCTCCTGTAAGAGACTTTGTCATAGGCTTTTTCAAAATCCCAATAAATTGTTAATTGGTTAACCTTTATCCAATATTCTGTTGATGCACTCAAAGAATTCTATTCTAAGGGAGAATTTTCCTTTACAGAGGTTGCATTCCCTTTCACATCACGTTAATGTATGGGCTTTTATTCTTCCACTTTTAATTACCTTTCATCTAGTTTTCCTGGAATGAAGAAAGGCACAGTGCTCTGTAATTTTTGTGATCATCCTTAGCACCTTTTAAAGAATAGTATCAGAGGGTAACCTATAGAGCCCTGTGTGGATACAAAAATTTGGATCTGCATCCGTGATAATTAACTTGCATCTGACCCGTGATCCACACTCCACCTTTTATACATATCCACATCCACACCCATACCAGAACCCTGTAGAGCAGTGGTTCTCAACCGAGGGTCCAGCGGTTTCAGGGGGTATGTGGGACCGAAGCCTGGAGCTTTGAGCCCAGCGCCCCAGGGTTAAAGTCCAGAGCCCTAGTGCCCCAGCACTCCTCCCCCACAGGGTTCTGGACTCCAGCTCATCAGTGCCTCATTAACAGCCTTGATGGAACCTAACAGAGGACAGGTGCACCAATAAAGAGCCAGAGGGGAACAAGAAATAGGAAGAGGAAGCTGTGGCAGAGTGGAGCTGTAGCGAGCACGAGGCTCCTGCAGGAGACCCTGATTGGAAAAAGCATTGTGGCCTGGAACCAGAGCCAGAAGGCTGAGTTCCAGCTAGGAAGGACTGGGAATGGTGGCTTCAAGAAGAGCAGACTGGGACAGAAGAAGAGCTCACAGTGCAGTAGAAGATAGCAGAGCAGAGTCTGAACTTTTGTGTTGTGGTGACAGACTATTTTGGGACCTTGAGGATTCAGAGAGAATGGTATTCACAAGACTATGTGGTGCTCTTCCAGGGGCCCTGAGAGGGGAAACTGATGCAGGGTGCTGCAGAGCTACCCCAGCCACAGCCACATAAGGGTGCTCATGAGGAACCTGACCCAATTACAGACAGGAAAATTTAGTATCTTCTTGTCCTAGGTACAGTAGATTACTTTAATGAGAGAGACTGCATATAGTACATTCAGTAAGTATCTGGGGTAATAAAATGACATGTTTATAGAGTTCTCTTATATTAACAACTAAACAACTTTGCATAAACTAAGAAAATCAGAAACAAAACGCTTTCAGGTACTTGCATATTTGCTGTGAGAAAAGTTAGCCATCAGTTTACAATATTTTTAGTACTATTTTCTCAGGTTTTTGTTTTTATCACTTTCCAATTTTAGAACCTCCTACATGTATTGCTTTGCTTCCCACTTCACTGCTTGTGACACAACGTAATGGAAGAAGCATCAACTAACTCATCTGTAGTCTTCTTTACAATAGAGCCTAACACATCAACTATTATCTCCACAAACAAGAGTTCAACATGTACACTCATTAAAAACTGCTCTTCATGAATAACTCTGTCTGCAGAAAAGCTAGAGGGTTTGGTATAGATTTAAGCCCTGTCCACACCAGCTAAAGTTAAAGAGCTTGTGGAAATGGCTTAACTTACCATAGTTTGAAACTTCATCAACCATGTTACATTAAACCAATTTAATAGATTGTAAAAAGAAAAGGAGTACTTGTGGCACCTTAAAGACTAACAAATTTATTTGAGCATAAGCTTTCGTGAGCTACAGCTCACTTCGTTGCATCCGATGAAGCTAGTCTCCTTCTGTCTCAGTATCACCAATGCAAAGCAATGCTGAAAATGGTTGTGTACACAGTGCTCAGGTATTTTTACCACTGTGTCATCCAATATTGTTCAGGGAAGGTCTAAGAAACATGGCAATAAAAACATCTGAACACTGTATACGCTATTATCGCTATCAGCGGTATTGCAATGGTATAAAGTTGCTGAACAAAAGTTAGACAGATAAGATTAAAATTGTCTAAACCACTTTTTGTTAAACTGTGGATTTAAATGGTTTGAAATAGTCTTTAAAAGTTGCACTGTGGATACAACCTATGTTAGACACTTAAAATTAACTTTCCTTGATAGGATTTAAAAGATGCAGAGTGGAAAAAATCTTACAATCTGTTTCATCACATTATAGCACAGTAGAAAGTAAGAAGTGGGCTTTCCATCTGCTGTACAACAAGTGTTATATTATATACCTGAAAAATATCTTAATCCTATTGTAAGGTAGTCTTCATAGGAAAAAATGTACACAATCCAATTATTCCAACAAGAGAAATGTTTAAAATGGTTTATTTTTGGCATCTTTATAAGAATTTCACAGAGTTAAAGCAGCCTGAACACTTCCCACTGGGATTTCATTTTAGAAGTCATTTATACAACTGGTAAGCTTCAAGCTCAGTTCATCTTAATGGAGTCAAAGACATGCATATAACAATCATCAGAATTTAAAATAAACTTTCTGGAGGCTAGCCACATTATCAAAGTTACAACAAATAATAGAAAAATAAGATCGATCCTTAGGCTCTTTTCTTTGTAAATAAAGAACATCTGGTTTATTCATTATTTCCATTTCCCAAATAAAGCATACATACTAATCCTCACTAAATGTGTTAATACTGTGTTTAGGGCTATGTATATTAGGTACTTACACAGCCCAAATTACCATAATATTTGACTGCCACACAACCTTTACTGGATTTAGCCGCAGAACACTCCTGTAATATAGGGAAGTGCTATATCCCTCATTTTATAGATGGGGAACAGAGGCATAGAGAGGCTAAATGACTGGTCTGAGGTCACAGAGGAAAGGTGTGATGAAACAGGGATTTAGCTCACATTTCCCAGGTTCTAGGCTAGTGCCCTAACCCCACTGGACCATCCTTCCTCTCCTATGGCTAGAATTTCCACTGTGTAAGGCCATGTCTACATTTACCAGTAGATCGGCACTGCTGTGATCGATGCAGCGGTGTTGACTTAGTGGGTCTAGTGAAGACCCACTAAATCAATAGAGCGCTCTCCGGTCGACTCCAGTACTCCGGCTCCCTGAGAAAAATAAGGGAAGTCAGAGGGAGAGCATCCCCCGTCAATACAGTGTGGTGTAGATACCACGGTAAGTTGATCTAAGCTACCTCGAGTTCAGTTACATTATTCATGTAACCGGAGTAGACCAGCCCTAAGTCAGCTATGATTTTCAGTTCTCCTGGATAGCTGTCCTTTATCTGAACACTAGTATTTTTATGTGTAACAGCTGAATACGAAACCCTACAGATAGAGAAAGCAACATGGTCACTGTCGTAAGGAGCTTACACTCTAGAGTTAAAGCATGGAGAAGTAATGTTAAGGAGGCCACCTGTAAAAGCAAATACCACTATAGAGAAGGGAATGTAGATTTCCCTATAGACCAGGGCAACCTAAAAGAAGATATAAGAGTGACAGAGGAAGAAAGATAGGAAGAGAACTAAGAAGCAAGGAAGTGTGTGCACAATGAAAGGCACAAGAGGAGTAGGTACATAGAAATTAGACCCATGGTCCACCTAGTCCAATACTCTGTCTCTGACAGTGGCCAGGATTAGGTACAAGAAACCCCGTATTAGGCAGGTGTGGGACTACATTAGCCCACACAAAGTCCCTGCTGATCACTTCAGTTAGAGATGATCTTAAGCTCAGAAGCATGAGGTTCCATATGTGTCAGTGTGATGGGGTTCTGCCCCACACTGGTGGAAAAAGGGTTAAAAGCAGCCCTGGGGAGGCTGTGCAGCAGACAGTCAATCAGAGAGGGGCTGCAATGAGCAGCCAATCAGGGCAGAGCAGGCCCATATATAAAGAGAGCTGCAGAGTAGAGGGGGCAGTTCCCTCTTGGGAGCCCAGGGAGAAAGTACTGGGTCCCTGAAGGTTGAGGGAACTGCCAGCACCCTGGACAGAGCAGTGCTGGGCCAGGTCAGGGGAGCAAGAGGTAGCTCCTGCCTGACTGGCTGAAAGACTGAAGCCCTGATAGAGGGGAAGAGAAGAAGGTACTAGGGCTACAGGGAAGTGGCCCAGGGAAACGGATGGTGGGGGTTGAAGGAGACACAGCATGTGGCTGCAGCCTAGAGGGTCCCTGGGTTTGGACCCAGAGTAGTGGGCTGGCCCAGGTCTTCCCCCCCCCACACACTTGCCACTGAGGGGAGTGGCCAGTGAAGGGCTGCAGTTTGTCACAGAGGCAAGTGGCTAGAACCTTGGGTTGCAGCTGGCCATGGATGCGAGAGGCTGGACAGAGAACTGCTGTTCCCCCAAAAGTGGGGGAGAAGGGAATGGGGCATAGCCGGAAGGCAGCGTCCAGAAGAGGACGCCGCGATCCTTAAGGCAACACGGGTCCAGAGCAGGAGTGACGATGGCGAGACACCACCGGAGGAGGGCACCCTGCGAAAGGACTGAGCTAATTCCCAGAATGACCAGCAGGAGGCACCTTGGTGGCGAGTCCCACCCTGTTACAGTCAGTAATAAATATAACAGGATAGTCACTAATGGGAGAAATATCTAACCCATTTTTTAACTTGCTAAGCTTTTGGCATCAGTGACACCCTGTGGCAATCAGTTCCACATTTTAATTAAATGCTGTATGAAAAAGGATTTCTTTTTATCAGTTTTGAATTAGCCACCTTCTTAATTTCATTAATGGCCCCTTGTTCTTGCATTTTGAGACCGTGGTCAAGAGCAAGTATCAGAAATTGTTCCATATTCCTGAATGTTCTTTGATAGAATTCTTTCCTTGAGGCTGGGGTAGCATCAATCATTGCTGGAAAGGAACCCTTCAATTTCATCCTTCTCCTTTCAATAGAAGTTCCAAATTCTAGAAGGTTGTATCTTGGTCAACTACTGGTATAATGAATGTAGTTAAGATATAAAGCCTTACTCCCTCCAAATAGAAGTTTGGGACTTCTTTTTTTCCCCCAAAAAGATATCTTATTTTTTTCCGGGTGGACTGTAAGGTGGTTGGCAGTGGTCTTAACAGGAAATAATGGATCAGATGCTACCCACCCTTTGCCAACTAGCGAGGATGGGGGTGTCATTAAAATTGATATTTTTATACTGAACAGTGCTTCTCTGACTGTTTTGTGGCTCTTTAGATTTGTTTCCTTTGCAAGAATAAAATCAAGATATCAGAACTGTCCTCTGAAAGCCTAAGAGCTTTGTGCTGCCTCAGATTTCTTGGCCTAAGCATCAGCCAGCTCAGCTACTCTGAGAGACTCTTCCCCCCCACCCACCCCGCATGCATGCACGCGTGCACGCACACACACACACACACACACACACACACACACACTGGACTTTTGGTTTAGAACCAAGTTTTGCCCTTAACTCACCCTGGCCTTCAGGTTTTAAAAAGGTACTCCAATTCTAAATGCCCTAATCCAATCATTACAATTTTGAACTGTTTACAAATTCTCTTTGACATAAGATAATCGGAAATTATAAGTTTATATTCATATATTTTTATACTAAAACAATCTATTTCAAATCCATCAGCACTGAAAAACCACTTCAGCATTCACAAGGATAAAATGTACACTACAAACACCGCAATAAATAAACTGTTCCATAAATATAAGTTTGTAACTCCTTGTTTATGCTTTGTTTTTATAAAATCAACATGTTTGATGGGGTTACAATCAGTATTCAGCTACTTACGAGTCCAGTACTGTTAGCAGTTGTAATTATATAGTCTAATTTTGCAGAGCCAGAAGAAAGGCTATTCATACTCTAAAAAGTAGTGTAGGAAACAATTTTACAAAAGGCTTTCATACATTTAAAGAGAGGTTTTGTCTGAAAATCTTTGTAGGAGTATTATATTTGAGGAAAACTGTGTTTTGCATAACAAGGATTATTATGGAGTGTGCATTTTGGAGCAATGATTTTGTTTCTGGGTTTGTTTGGTTTTAAATGAAAATTCAAACCACCTTTTTGCAGTTTGAACGCAGTCTGCAGTTTTAAAACTGAAAATTTAAAATTCTGAACGTCAAACAGAGCAGTATTTTAAAATTCTCTCTTTTGGGGATATATGGATATATCTTGACTTTAGTAAAGCTTTTGATACTGTCTCGCATGACCTTCTCATAAACAAAGTAGGGAAATGCAATCTAGATGAAGCTATTATAAGGTGGGTGCATAACTGGTTGAAAAACTGTTCCCAGTGGTTCAAAGTCATGCTGGAAGGGCATATTGAGTGGGGTCCTGCAAGGATCAGTTCTGGGTCTGGTTCTGTTCAATATCTTCATCAGTAATTTAGATAATAGCATAGAGAATACATTTATAAAGTTTGTGGACGATACCAAACTGGGAGGGGTTGCAAGTGCTTTGAAGGATAGGATTAAAATTCAAAATGATCTGGACAAACTGAAGAAATGGTCTGAAGTAAACAGGATGAAATTCAATAAGGACAAATGCAAAGTACTCCATTTTAGGAAGGAACAATCAGTTGCACACATACAAAATGGGAAATGACTGCTAGGAAGGAGTACTGCGGAAAGGGAACTGGGAGTCATAGTGAACCATAAGCTAAATTTGAGTCAACAGTGTAATACTGTTGCCAAAAAAAAAAAGTGCAGGGGACTGGACTAGATGAGCTCTCGAGGTCCCTTCCAGCCCTATGATTCTATGGAAGGAGCAGTTAGATGGGAAAAAGTACGCCTGAGTTTATTTATTAAGATGCTACTGTGCATATGCCTTAATTCTCACTTGCAAACGTCTTTTTAATTTTTTTTTTAAAGTGCCTACTCACACTTGGTCCAAGACTGATCAAAGCAAAGAAAAGCTGAAAGTTTATCTATGGATGACACCCCATGCAGATGGTAACCCTGAACAAAATTGAGGCCTGGCAAAAAGTGAGTCCAAATACAACTGAGATTAATGAACTTGAGCTTAGTTACACCATAGTTGAATAGGGTCTAGTGTGTGTAAACACTGAAAACAAAACTATTTAAACCCAAAAATTAAATAAAATATTTAGTATGCACATATATTACATTTCACATATATAGTTTAATTTTATGTTTAGCCTCAACACTATTCAAGTTTGTGTGAACTTTTGAAGTCAAAGTTAGGAAAGCATGAAAAGGAAATATTCATCCTTCCCAGTGAGAAATAAATATATTCCTTTGGTCAGAGACCACATCCTGATATTTTTCAGAAAGATAAAATATATGGCAAAGCACTAAACAATACATTCAAAAAGAATTTCCTTTTCAATGGTAATATCACAATGCAACATCAAATTACTCATTCTTTACTTCCTGAAAGGCTGAGCATCAATGAGACCATTAGTACGACTTACCAATAAACAAAAACAAACAAAACCCACAACCCCTGTCCACTCCTAGGATTTATCTTGTGCTACATTGATGTTAAGGTTGCATATGGAGTGGAGGTCAGTTGTCCCAAAATAGAGAAATAAAATTAGAAATATATTAGGCTTTGTATCATTCTAATCTCATCAGCAAGTGATTCACAACCAATTAAACTAGGGGGGTAGGAAAAAATTCATTCTGTTTTTTTAAAAAAAAAAAAAAAAGCTGTTGACAAAACATATCAGGAATAGATGAACCTGAAGTTGGGAAAGAGTATAGAATGAGAACACTGGGGGGGGGGGAACAAAAAAGGGACCAATGCACTGAATGCACTTTTTTTATTATGCAAGTCTCTAAAACAATGAATCTTCTACAAAAAAAAAAAATGCAGGTCTTCCTTGCTGGGTAGACTTCAGCAGTGCACTTTACATCCAGGAAATGCTTCCAAAACCAAAAGGATTACCACCAGAATAACCTGATACTGGATCCTATGTATCTGGCCCAGACCCACACAACCTCAGGAGCAGAACGCCTGCTTGTTCTCATGTGTCATGAGCAAGTCCGTGAATGGTGTCCCAACTCAGAAAGATGCTGCAGAGAATGGAATCCTTGAGGGCCCATTCGTGGTTCTGTAGCAAAGTCCTGCTGAGATGATTTGCCAGGGTGTTCAGAAGGCCAGCCACATGGAGGGTCACTGACCTAACATGGTAAGGCATGCAATATTCCCCAAGATGCACCATCTCTTGGCAAAACAGGGATGATCTTGCCTTCCTCTATCAATTGACATGTACATCACAGTGGTGGTGTTCAAGTGCTCATGGACAAGGAGGCCTCAAAAGAGAAGTAGGATAGCCTTTCATGTTCATCACCCTGAGTTCCAGTATGTGGAAAAGGGCCTTCCACAGTGACCTTGAATCCCAAAGTTGTCAAAATGAGCTTCCTATCCTAGAGCAATGCCAGCCCTTACCAGAATCTTAACGGGAAGAGATACAGAGAATGGGACTCTGCTGAAGAACTTGGAGCGGATCTGTCCACGGGCTTAAAGAGGACAGGACTTTCACAGGAACAGCCTCCACCAGGCCATGTTGTGTCTGTTGGGTGGATACACTGATTTCAACCAACCTTGTAATAGCTGGAGTTGAAGTCTGTCACGCTGTGACACATACCCCATGAGTTTATAGTAGCATGCATGTATGAGACACACCTTCACTGGTGTTCTGGGGCACTTGCAGAGCTGACTGATGAGGTCTACCAAAGTATGAAAGCTCTGAGACAGGTACACTCTTACTGATTTGGAGTTTAATAGGGATACAATAAACACTATGGGCTGAGTTGGGACCAGAGCAGACTTGCCCCTGTTGACCTTGAGGCCAAAGAAAATGAAGACAAAGGTCAATAACTTGCTGTGGGGATCACTGCTGAACCTGCCAGCTGTCCAGGTACATTCGTATTCCCATTCCGTGCACATGGACAGCTACTAGGACATTGACTAACCAGGGGGGTACTGAGAGACCAAAAAGGTAGTAAGTAAGTAACCTGTACCAGTAGAGAGCAGTCCCTACCAGATATCTGGGATATTTTCAATGAGTCATGTGAATAGAGATTAAAAAAAAATACACATTTTGAAGGACAAGAGCTTGGAACTTGTCCAAAAGATCCAGGAAGGGCATTATGGAGGCTGGAGTGACCATACCAAATATTAAACATCGGATGAAAATGCTGAGACCCCTCTCTTCTTTGGAACCAGGAAGTAGAGGGAATAGAAGCCTCTTCTTCTGAATACTGAGGGTAGTTCTTCTGCACTCCAAGCTATATAAAAGGTAATTTGCTTCCTGTTCTAAGAGATGCTCACAAGAGGGTTCCTGAAAAGAGAAAAGAAGGTGAAAGGGGGGCACCAACTGAAACTGAATTGGATAATCCTTGCTTACTACCTTGAGAATTCACCAGTTTGTGGTTACCCTTATCCAATCTGCCACAAAGAAAGGAAGGCTGTTTGCAGAAAGGTAGACTAGCATTGCCATAGGAAGTATTGTGGCTACAGTCTACACTTCTAGTAGGGTTGCTACTTTCTCTGCAGTGTGGTGACTATAGATTCTGTCCTGCATTGCTGTGTGGAAAATACCCAACAGTCTGTGTAGTTATTCCTGCATAATCTCAGGAATGTCAAGGGTCTCTGTGATCCTCTTTAAGGCAGTCCTGGAAGATTTTGAACTCATTTTAAGACACTAAAGCACGTGGATTAACTGCTTCATCGGGAGACAACAAGGAAGTCCCCTGATGGCTGGAGGTTCCTGAACTGGGGGGGGAAATGTTGTTCTTCCCTGCTAAAGTACTCCTCATTCTCTACTCACTGGGGCTAAGGAAGATGAGTGGTTGGTGGAGAATACAGTTGCTTCCTCTGGGAAGAATATATTGAGCAGGAGACAGTGGAGGGGGATTCCCTGGAGCAGAGATTCAAGATCCAGGGAGAGCAGTATGGCCAAGTTGGAAAGCAAACTGAGAAGGTAGAAAGCACAATGGATTCTCCTTGAAGTCCCCCAGTCTTCTTCTTGATGGTCTTCTTGAAAAATTAGCAGTGTATATAGCAATGCTCTGTTATGTGGTCCTGTCCCAGGCAAATGAGGTAACTGGAAGGCCCATCTTTAATGGATATGGAGGAACTGGTCTTCAAGCCAGGAGTCTTAGGATCCACAATGAAGAAAAGGTATGCCGCTATATGTATGAGGTTTGAATACAGATACTCTTTCTAAAGTTAGGGTTTTTCGGTGGGTGAGGGGGGGGTTTTGGGGGGGGGGTTGGTAAATGTAGAGCCAACAGTTGAAAAACACACAACGAAAATTAAGAAAAATATAATAATGCACAAAGTGAATTGTAAGAATAACTATGTCATGAGGACACTGACACTACTGGTGTTCTGACTCACACCACTGGTGATAAAAAGAAAACTGAAGGGCAACTGCAGTAGCCCCACTCTTTATGCCCTCGGCTACAGTGGCTGGGGGCATGAAGGGCATAAATGGAGCCACCAAAGGATAAAGCTATTCAAAAAGAATCTGATCTCGCACACATGTGGCACATCTGCACTTAGAGTGGAATCGATGTAGATAATCACTCAAAGAATATTGTGATGGTCCTTAATAAACATAACTTTTGTATTAAAATCTTATAAATAGAGCTGCTTCCATGACAAAAATACAGATTAGAAAATATTGTTTTCTCCTCATTTATTATACAATCATTTTTGCTAATGAAAGTACAAACTCTATATAATACGGTTTAAGACCTACTGTGAGATGATGAGTACAACCAATAAACATGCAGGAAGCGTATGGTGACTCTGGGCACCTTATTCTATCCCCACGTTAGGCAATTCACACTGACAAACCTAGTTTGAGAATTCTACTAATGGTGAAAACTAAGTTTGTAAAATCAGTGCAAAACCACGTGTTTTTTCATGCTGTGGGGGCTTTCAAAGGCACCAGGGAGTCGGATGTATCTAATTAGCAGGGAATGCAACATTGCTCAAGAGTAAGCAAAAAATTTTCCCAGCGCTCGTTGATAAGTTCAGCATAGGGCTCATGAACAACTTTGGCAGATACATCATAAATGAGCAAAAGTACATTTTTTGTGCTAGATATAACATGAATTTTACAGGATTCTGCACAAGTTTGTCATGCTACCAGGAGAAGAAAATACATTGGTGGAACAGGGCTCATCTACACCAAACTTAAGAATGCTCAGCTGAAGTGCATAGTTTGGAGTCTATTTTTAGTAAGACTTATCTTCTCTAGCACTCTGACATCATATATTTTTCATCTCTTCCAAGCAAAAATTCCGCACATCTCCTTTTCAGAAAATTCTGATAGGCATAAAAACTTGGCTGTGACAAGACAGAGCAACGCAATTATAACTATTAATGTTATAGTGTCTCTGACCCAAACAAAAAACAATTTATGCAGAGATAAACTGTGTACCATAATAAACTGTTCTTCTCTATACTTAACGTTGTCAACATTTATACAGCTATGTGCATTAAACCAAGACCTTTTGTCTTTATATATCTCTTTATTTTAATGTATGCTAACTGAGCACTATACAATATACAGGTATTCCAGGTAAATAAGGAACAAAAGTGCCCTTCATTTCCTCCACTTCCTAAACGGGGCTAAGAAATTACTTGAAGATAAGCCTTATCTGCAAATCACCCTGCTGATAAAACTGACCTTGACAAGCTGAAGTTTCTAATATCTCTATTTGCATGAGATTAATCTGATATACAGTTGAGCAAGTCAAGTGAGGTTACTGCAGTAGAAGTAACCTGAAGTAACTTGGCCAAATTCTTTTGTATCCCATTCCTATACCCAAGGATACTCCCATAGGACATCCTTCAACTATCATCCTTGCGGCAACTGTCACAGTTATTCCCTCTTGGAATATGGAAGACTGGACAGAATTCCGTTTCAGAGTCCATCAACACCATTCAGTTTCTGCCAAGGAGTCATAGTTGAAAGACAAACACTCCCTCTCCTGCCCACAAAGAGGATAATACTCATGATGCCTGTGCAGCACTCTAAATCTTGCAGGACAGGGAGCAGCAAAGAGTCTTATTTTAAAGTTGTCAGGGAACAGAAAAAGTATTAAGTAAAAATAAAATAAATAAATAAAATAAAATTCTCCTATGGATTCCATCACTGTGGTAACCGTGCAAATATTAATCGATGTGAAATGAAGATAGGTCTGTAGAGATTCACAATCAATTAAACTAGAGGGGGTAGGAAAAAATTCATTCTGTTTCTGGCTGAGTCATTTTGCTGTTACAGTGGAAAGTAAGCATTCTGGCCATAACGTTAACAGAGGGTTGATTTGTTTGTTTTTACTTTCAAAGGTTCATATCAAAAACTGAAGCCCTCTTTTTATGTACAAAAACAGAATAATTAGACTACAAAGGCTATTTTATGACACCTGTCATAATAAAAATAAGCTCTTAAGATGCTTTTCATCACAAGACCTTAAAACTTTCTACAATGGGGGAATATGATGCTCAGATACCATGATGATGGATGACCTTTTTAAAAAGATAGATAATCTCCATTTTAGAGATGGGAAAGTGAAGTCCAGAGATTAAATAACTTGCTCAAATCCTCAGCAAGTCAGCAAAAAAGCCAGAAACAAACCCCAATATTCTGGACATCCAGTGCCCCATCCATTGCACCACACTGCTCCTAGTATATGTTAGGGGAGTAGGTTGGCTTGTGAATTTGACATTTTTACTAAAATTGATTGAAATTTAACAGTAACTCAGTAAGACATCTTTGAACATCAGAACAAAATCTGGATTCCACCACTCAGTTGGTAAGTAAAAATAAAGCTTCAGATTTCTCAGAAGCAGCAAAGGTATTGCTAGATATTTCAAATCCCAGAACAACTCTTAAGCAGCTTCAATTGTAGTTACTTATTATAGTTAGAGGGGTCAATTATTGACAAGCATTTTTGCTCTTTGGTTACAAAGGTTCTTCCAGAAGATATGATTGCATGAGGACAATTCACAGTTTTCTTCTACTTTCAAAGACTTCTGAAGTTATTTCTTTGTGCAGCACAGGTTCATTGTGTGAACATTCTCCTTCAGAAATATTTCACTTTAGCTTAAATAAGATTGTCCATGAAAGGTTGTAATGCACTTAATTTCACACCATTAGTTAACTGTCTCAACCTTCCTGAGTGCCTTCATGTAGAAAACCCCTTATACAGACCACTGTAGTTTTATTAAACACTACTGTCCCATTAAAAACAGTTCTTAGCATATATTATCCTATCAGGCCACTGTGGAGAAGAAACATCCTTGTCTTCATCTTCACTAACTGTTCACTTTTCTTCTGCATACTCTTACCTAATTCACACATTGAAGAGTTTCTTTCACAATTACCAGTGGAAGAGTGGATTAACAGTTTAATGAAAGACACAAAAAATGATTCTGAAAGGGTGATTTGGGGCTGTACAATAGCTTTGGAGAAAACATTAAATTCTACCAAAGACACACATTCTTTGTTCTTATCAAGACCATCAGGAGCTTAACTGGATGAACTAACATGTTCTAATGCACAAAAATCCCTGCAATTCAATAACTTGAGAGCAAGAAGAGGGGCTATTCTCTCCGACATGCAATATAGCTATTATACAGATATTCCACCTACAATAATAAAAGGAAAACAACTACAGGATTTTATTAAAATGGAACATAATCAACTCCAGGAATTTTGCAGTATCTTCACCAAAAGTGGCACAGAACAATACTGAGAGCATTAAACATCTGTTATAATAAAACAGTAAGTGAGGTACTGAAGAGAGAAGCATGACCCTCCACTCACTAGAATATCAGAGGGGATCAGGCAGAATTTCTCCTGTCTATGGACATGTGGCAGTGTACCATTTCCCACAGTAGTGAGGCGCCATACCAATTTTTTCTTGCTAGTGAACCCAGAAGGATTCTCACACCTATGGTTGTGCTTTTGTGCCTTTTGCTACAGGAAGCACTTTTCTGTTCTGTGCTGGAGTCCTCCTTTACCTGCTGATCATGTTCTTATTCTGGATGTCTCCAAGAATCTTAATAATGGACTAGAATCAGATGGTATCACACTAAGTGAAGGCAATACATGCTCATATATTAAGCGTTATTTATCTCTTTTTTGCTTCTGACAGACACATTCTGGCAAAATCTGCTATCCACAACTAATGCAGAGGCCAAAGCATTTTAGTCAAGAGAGCTGCCCATCTGCCAGTGACATGCTGTAATCACAAAACAAACAGAAGAGTTTTTAATAGCTTTTAAATAAACAGTCTAAGAAAGAAACCCAGCCAACTCTCCACTCTGATGTCCCAAAAGACAAGGAATCAGAACCATTTGCCATCTCAGAATTTACAGACTATAATATAAAGTCAAAAGAAATCAGCCATTAAAGACTTGCACTTTGAAATACCTCAAGGAATGAATACCACCTGTACCACCTGTGTGTTTGGGCTAGGATCCTTTTTTTTTAAATCAAATTCTACGGCCTTATCTTAAGCACGTATAAGATGCCTAGATAAAGTTACAGAATTTATATACGATTAATGACTGCGAAAACTGAGAATTTGCTAAGCTTTTGTGTACACGTTATCAGCATGCGCATTTCAAAAGAGTTATGCAAGATGCCTGAAGAAAGATACCAAATATCAAGCCTGTAGTCAATTTTTTGGTTAAACCTATGCTCTCTACAACAGCAAAAAAGCACTAAATAACTTTCATACCTTTGAATTTTCTTGTCCTAAAAATGTCATTAATATAACATTTTTCCAGTTTCAAGTACTACACTAGAACTGAATGATCTCATGTCCTTTCCTGGATTGTGTTTCAAAAGTAAAATGATTAAACCTCAAAAGTATCCACACTTTTAGTTGCCTTTAATCAAACTGTTTATACATTTTGGAGAATAATTAACATTTTAGATTTCACTTTTATGATAAGTTAAAGTTTTTTGCCTAGATTTTCAAGAATAGTTGTCTCAAATTAAGCACCTAAATAAACAGCTTGATTGTCAAGGGGAGCTGAGAACCCAGCACCTCCCACTGACTTCTGTACAAGCTATTTGCTCTTTTGGAAAGTGAAGTTACTTATTTAGGTGGCTATATATGGACCTGGAACCCTAACTTTAACCTTAATTGCTGATGCAATTTGTAGTCCTAAATAGTTTAGGTGCCTTAACACCTAAAATCCCACCCAACATCATCACAAAAACACTTAAACAAAGAATCAGTTGTTGCTATTGTTGCTAATAGTGGCAACTCATCTCAAGAGACATCAATTCTTAGTCTTTTATCAAAATCTTTTAACTGTCACTATTTGGTTGCCACTGGAGAAAGGAGCATGATATTGGGGGAAGAACTACTTACAGAAAGCTCTTTACCAATGTGGAGTCTCACTGAACCCCGAAGAGCTGCATTTGTGCCTCTTTCTAAAGCCCTGTATGTTCTTCTAAGAGCTAATTACTACATTAACCTTCAAGAACTACAGTGCCAAAAATTGTTCTAAGTAAGCTAATCTTACAGGATTTAATTCAGCATTGAAATATGACAAATCGTATCGTGAGGGCTCTCCGCTCAAACATGTAAAAAAACTAATACGCCTTAAAAAGTTAGGCAAGCTATTGGCAAAACAAACTCAACCACCGCTCCCCTGAGAAAAGCTTTAAATAGAATCAAGTAAAACTTTTCTCTAGTAGTTTGGTGGACATATCTAAAATAAAACATATAACACTAGAAAATACATTTGACCAAATACAGTTGACCAAAAAACAGCATCATAAGTCCTGAAAAAGAGTTTTGCACTATTGGTTTTCTAGCTGGTCACTTCTTTTTGGCAATATAGAGGTTTACCTTGTAACATCCAAACCTCATTGGTCACATGCACAACACTCCCAACTCTCACTAGTTCAGAGAGCAAGTAATGGCCTCTTATCTCTACAAAACCATACAAGGTTATAGACTCGACTGTGCAAACGTGACTTGCCTATGAAAATACTGGCGTAGTCCTACATAAAGCTGTCAAACCAAGGTTCCTTTCCCAAACTAAGCATCCACTGCACACAATACACAGTACTACACTCTGATGGGCTGTTACACAGTGGAACTATACAGTGAAGCACTAAAAAGGTTTAATATGTCAGCCAGAAGAGAAGGGTTTTCTGTTGGTGCTTTGGAGAATAATCAACATTTTACATTTCACTTTTATGATAAGTTAAAGCTTTATGCCTGATTTTCAAGAATAGTTCTCAAATTAAGCACCTAAATAAACAGCTTGATTGTCAAAGGGAGCTGAGAACCCAGCACCTCCCACTAGTACCAACTTAAAGTCTAAGGTTTTTATTACTGTTTATATACATGTTTTAGACATTTTTGTTGTACACAAGTTATGCACGGAAGTGAGAACTGACATTTTCTGCAAATATTTGCTCAGTACAAGTAATGTTTCCATTGTACATAAATCAAGCAGATACAGTATTTAAAGTGAAAACTGGGTGGAAGATGTTTCCAAAAAAGAAAATAAGCAAAAGAAACCTAAGCCTGGGGATGCTGGCTTCCCTGCCCTTGTTCAACAACAAACGAAGGGAACTCGGGAATCTCCACTCTGAAAAATACATGACCCTATGCTATTATACTAGTGGTAAGCAAAGGACTTTCAAGCTTCTGTAAGATAGCCATTAGAGAGTTTGCTAGTCAAATATTTGACCAAATCTGACGCTATTTAACAGCAAAGAGAGCAGCATACAGCACACTCATCAAAATATAATCCCTACCAACAGTGGCCTAGGTTTAGCAAGCTGGTCAACTGACCTCCTATTATTAGACCACAGTTAAATATTGTCAAATATTCCAGCAAGAATGTTCTGATGTAGGCATCGGCCTACCATGGTGCCATCTGTTAGAAAGCCTACTAATGTGTCTTGGTCACTCACTTTACTACATGCTAATGTCATCTGTTAGGGAAAAGATGAACTAATCAAAAGTTGAGCATCTTGACTGGCTAGAATCTTCTGTAGATCAGACCATCAATGTACAGGGCAGGTTACAAAGCACATTAAACAAGTTAAAAGACATGATCCCGGCCCCGAAGAGCTTACAATCTAAACTGAACTGGACAAAGCAGATAGAAGTGGGAGAGGCAAAAAAGAGTTCACAGTCCTTAACTTCCTCTCAGAACATAAAAGGAGAAAGATGTACAGCCCATACCTTCCATTTAAATGAATGGAATGCCTAATATTGCTAAGAAAGATAATACTAATCAATTTTTTTTTAGGTCTTCATTTCATTGTGTTTTGCATTTTTCTGAAATAAGTAACCTGTTTTTTGTAATTAGGCGTAAGCATCTAAGACTAAGCCTCCTGGAAACCACAAAGTTGTGGGGGTGGGGTTTTGGTTTATTTTGGTACTGTTCTAATAACTGTGTGCTATAAATTTTTGACCATTGTTGACATTATTTGATCAATATTTGACTGGTCAACTTCCCCCAGTTTTATATTCCTGATAGACTAGCTATAAAAACATTTCTTATTCTGACCTTGTCTAGACTTTGCTAATGTGCTGACACACAATAAAATTTTTAAACGCACCACTTTGTCTTAATATAGAATCACTAAAAGTTACAAAAGCTTTCACTTTTGTACAAAAGCCCTCAGAGACATCTTTTGCTACATACTACATTTGATTTTTAAACCATGTTCCCTGACTCTTGTATAATCAAAACAGCAGCAGTATGTTGGTCAGCTGATCACAAGGGATTATTGTCCTGAATACCAATGAGGCCAATCTTAGTATTTAGTGCCAAAACTGAATGCCTAATGAAGACTTGCTCATTGTAGAAATCTACAATACAGTTTAATCTTATTACAATCTAACACTGCACAAACGGCTATTTTGTCCCAACAGTTAACATATAGGCACACGGGAATGACAATGATTTTTATCTTGTAAACATTATCTCAACCTTTCTGAAGTAAGATGTACTGATTACAAAATTATGTGGTAAAGTTATCCTGTAACCATTACCAGTAGTATATATGAAGCTGAATAAAAGTTAATTGCATATTGTATAACATATCTTCCAGATTTACAGAAACTTTTCAATTTTTGTAAAAGTACACAGTTCTGTGCATGTTGAAAATTAAATGCTATAAAACACTAATCTAGCAAAGAATAACAACCCCAGACAAATGCAAATACATAACTTTACTGACATTGTCAGAAAAAGTACAAAAAATACCTCCTTACAAAGTATTTTTATATTTTCAGTTTTGTCCTAACTTAGTAGCCATGTATTGTCTGAGCAAATGAGTTAAGTATCATGGGCTTCTGTGGCATGAAGAGCTAAGGAGATAACGTAGTAAATAATTTAATAGGGCTACATGTGCTGAATAGATAAAATGTATTTTGCAGTAGATAGTACCTTTGCTGACTAAACAATAAACCTTTAACATCTCAGATTAATACATTTTAAAATATTTAATTACAGACTCACATTTAATATATTATAATAAAAGCTTTTTCATGCAGAGATTTTTCACTACAGAACCCCAGGCCAGCAATGCTTTTTATTTTTTTAATTTTTGGTCAAACTGATAAATTAGATTTACTGGAGATGAGTAAATATCATTTTTTCCAATGAGGTCTGTGCTTTAAGTACTCCATGTTCTGTACAACATAATCTAAGTCCTAATTGTTCCCCATCACATATTTGTACTACTCTGAGTGAAATGCATTTCCAAACATTTGTTCTAAATTGTTTTTTCTATTTGTTCTCCAGAACAGGAGCTGTGGATGATACTGATATACCATTTAAAAGATAAACCATGATTGCATTTCCACGATATCGTGTCTAATCTCTCCCTGTGTATATTTTACCAACTATTTTCATAGTCATTAATCTCTTAATTCTTCCTTACAGTTGAATTACAAAAAAGAATCTGAATATAGTTTTTGATGTAGGATTTTTACACAGAATTTTAAAGTCTCAATACCCTAATTTAGTGTTTCCTATTTTGATTATATATCACAGCCACCTGTGGAGTTTAGGATTACTCTAGATATTGTCCAAACGCTTCCAAAAAGTTACAAACCGAAATCTAACTTGCACTTGGTTTTGTTTAATCTTTTTTAAACCATGCCTGTATTCTACACTTTTACAAATTACACACCAAGTATTACTTTCCATGCATCAGTATCTACTATTGTTGTAGCCAGAATAAGCAGCAGGAAAATTTTACTTCTGCTCAATGTGAACACCTAATAAGAATCGGGGCTCTAGAACTTCTTGAAGAGGGAAGATAAGTCTTCAGCTTGGTTAAATCTAGGCGACAAGATAAGATAATCACTTTATGATGCTATAACACTTAGAATCATAGAATATCAGGGTTGGAAGGGACCTCAGGAGATCATCTAGTCCAACCCCCTGCTCAAAGCAGGACCAATCCCCAATTTTTGCCCCAAATGGCCCCCTCAGGGATTGAACTCACAACCCTGGGTTTAGCAAGCTAATGCTCAAACCACTGAGCTATCCCTCCCCCTAAAATGAGAAAATCCATATCTTCTTTAATGATCTGAGTAGTATTTTTCCTGGTTTTTTTCCTATACATGACATCAGATATGCTCATCTATATTAAAGAATAGCTAGAATCATCTCAATCGTTAGAGGAGGGAGTGTAATGGTGCAGAAAACACCAAGCTTGGTTTTGGTTTGGTTTTTTGTTGGGTTATTTTTAAGGATCTATGGATCAGTCACTCTTTAGTAGGCAAAGCTCTAGCCCTATGCTATGAGTTGCTTACCTTTTCCATTAATAGAAGTCAGAGAAAACAGCAGGAGAGGGCAGTAGAGGCTGCCTAAAGACATAGCACGCAGTAGCAACAGTAACCCCATGCATCCGATGAAGTGAGCTGTAGCTCACGAAAGCTTATACTCAAATAAATTTGATAGTCTCTAAGGTGCCACAAGTACTCCTTTTATTTTTGCGAATACAGACTAACACGGCTGCTACTCTGAAACCCATGGACATTGGTTCTTAACATTTCTAAATCTCAGTACCTAGATTCTATCTAACCTGCTGGAAAAAATCAAGAGAGATCTTTATTATGATACATATTTAGCACTCTGTTTTCTTTCACAACACTTCAGAAACAAAATCCACTTACTAAACTGCTTTAAAAGAAACGTCCGTAATAAAGTGAATACAAGTTGCTATGATGTAGCAGATGCAAGTGTGAACAGAACATGGATGCCTCCCATTCCCGATCATAGACAGACAGACAGACACTGGAAAAATTTCTCCTCTGAATTTTTACTACAAATTTGAAATGTATTAATTCTCTTCATATTATAGGTACAAATTTGATGGATTTTATAAGAGCAAGACTTACCAGAAATTTTATACTAATCTTAACAACACAGCATTGCAAATCTCTTCTTGTGCATTCATCAAAAGTATATTTTTCTGACAGGTGAGTAGGAGGATGGTGTGTTTGGATTTTTTTATTTCATCATCAGAGTAAGGTGTGTAAATATATGATGTGCCAGAATAATAAGTTTTCATGACAAAATTTGCAATTGTGTTAAAATGTACGTTAAACAGAATGGATATCTCCAGACATATGGCAAACATTTTTGCTTCTTTGTCCACTAAAGGATATTCCATAAGACCAAAGGTTTCTTTTATTTATTAAACTTGCCCATGCGTTTTCTCTTCTGAAATAAAACACCACACAAGGGAATACTAATAAGCCACTTTAGATCTTTTGAGAACGGCAAAATATTAAGTGCTATGGCACTAAGTCCCCAGTATTATTTAAAGAATGTACTCTAGTCAATTAGCTGGAAAATCACCAGCCTTACAAAACTGGAGTGGGACAACTGCAGTCTAAACTCACTGAACTTGTTCTGTTAAAATAGTAGATTTTATTGAGTTTTTGCTGCCAAGAACCAGATTAAACCAGAAATGGTCAGAGATGTTATGTAATTAGAAAATGTTCTTAATTGGGACTGTATTTTTAAAAGATATACCTGAATACTTAAAATTTCTGATAAGTTATCTACATTTTGTTAGGTTTCAGAGTAGCAGCCGTGTTAGTCTGTATCCACAAAAAGAACAGGAGTACTTAAATTTGTTAGTCTCTAAGGTGCCACAAGTACTCCTGTTCTTTTTACATTTTGTTGGAAGCATCAAATAAATAGATCATAGAGTAAATGATGTTGACAATTTCACTATTACTGTTATCATGAAGAAAAAACATACGACACACAACCAAAGAGACTGAATCAGCAAGAGCAGAAAATACCATGGATATCTCAGCACATATCAGATGTGCTTTGCATTTAATATTAACACCTGGTACATATATGAACTGATCAGACTGCTGAGAAGCTGACTATGAAACTCAAAACAAAATTAAATGACAGTTTCACTCCAATACCGTACATCATTTCCAGACAATACTTTTGTTTTAAAGGAATCTATAAACAAATGTGTGCAATTTCAGTTAAGTTTACGATACATATCCCATGTTAAAATCTTGCTTTGAATGGAGACCTGAGAGCCTAATCAGATTATCTTAATATCATTAAAATATTTTGACATCCAACCTTATTGGTACCAAGTAGCAGACGTGATTTTTTTAGGCTAGTCAACAGTGCACTTTGCTACTAGATTAGGTTCTCAACCACAAAAATAAGGTTTGGCAGTCATAGCATTTAAGAAAGAAATACAACATACACCTAGGCACTAATTATCACCAGAAGTTGTCCTTTTGGGGAGAAAAAACAGGGATGCCACATGAGAGATATATCGGGGAATGTATACTACCACTAAGAGACTTAGATGCAATTAAATATACCTCAATGTGCCTCTTCCAAAATTAGCAACTAGTTCCAAATGGTGTGGTTAAATAGATGAGTCATGTGACTAACACTAGAGCAGACAATTCTACATACTTGTAAATCTGTTAATTAACAACCTAGAGGAACGCTGCCAAAGGGTTAGTCAGGTCATTTTTCAGGTCATTTAACCAAAGCAGAAAAAAAAAAAAAGTCTCATAATGGCCACTAACACCTTAACACAGTTGGTAATTTTTGTATTAAATAAACCAAGATTAAAATTAAGATTTTAAAATATCCTCTCACCCTTAGAGTGCATTTCAGAGGTGTCAATAATGCAACCTAATTAGCATAAATGTAATGTGTTAAGTTGCTAAACTAAATAATACTAACGTAACTTTCTTTTTTTCTAAAAGATCTCATTATAAGAAGATATTTTAACATGGGTGCATGATTGCTTTTCATTTGACTTTGAGCACCACTGTTAAGGGGAAGGGAAAACACTGTAGTCTCTTGACTGCCTGCAAGATTTTGTCAAAAAAGGAGGACAGAGGGAAATTGTAAGTCACAGAGCTTAACTGGACACAGAAAGCCAGAAAACATGTGTGCATACACACACAAAATATTTTTAAGCATATGTTGATACAGAGCTTTTTTTATAATAAAAACCCCTTCCATGAATCAGTACATCAAAGGTGAAGGAAAATGGATCTGTTCTGATTGTAAACAAAGTTTGAGAGGGGTTTGCTAGCTCATATTCTCCAGATTTTCTTTTTTCCCCCATGAATCTGCTCCTACCTCAGAGTTTTTTCCCCCGAGTCTTTTCCACCTGGATCATGCTTAGGTGTTGCTCCTAGTCAGTCAGCCTTTTAAACCTCCAGTATATTTCCACAGAAAGCACAGGCAGTCATGACTACTGGTCAGAGCACGGATTTGAAAGATAGGAACAGCTGAGACCCAGGCAAACGAGCTTTGACGCTAACTGACTGCAGCCTGGGGAGAGTCACCTGACCTCTACACGTGTCTATTCCTGCCCCTTGACTGTAAATAATAAAATTTACTTACCTTTCAGAGGGTTAATATATATTAATAAGTAATACTTTGTACCTCTATAAAACCCACCATCAGAGGATCTCCAAATGTTTAACAACCAACCTTGTTGCAGGACTATACTCATTTTATAGAAGAAAAACAACAACATTTAAAGTGAAAAAAAAAATTCTGTTTGTGCACATAAAGTTAAATGACTTGCCCAAGATCACACAGGAAGTTGGTGGCAAAGCCAGGAATAAAACTGTTTCCTTGACTCCCATTCCCATACTTTAGCAACAAGGCCATTCTCCTCTTTTCATACAGCGCTTAGATAAATTATTCCTGGGGGAATTCTGCACTACTGCACACATGCAGAATTCACGTGCCCCACAGATTTTTTTTCATCCACAGAATATAGATTCTGCTGGAGAGGCATGCAATTACATCTTTCGCCAACCAGGAGCTGCTGTGGTGCCAGAAGAGAGGGCACCCAGCCAGCAGAGAGGGAGGGAGAAGAGAATGTGTTCCTCACAGCGGGGCCTGGTGAGTAGGCATAGGACAGACAGAACAGCACACATGGAGCTGCTGGGATGGGGGCAGATATGCCTGACTGAAAGGCTAGGGGTCAGCCAGGGTCTGCATGGGGGAGGTTCTCCAACTTCCTAACAATCTCTTCCCCAAAAAAACCTCTTCCATACTTCTCCCACCTACACCCAGCAATTGTGTGTGCAGAATTTTAGCTTTTTGGCACAGAATTGCCCCAGGAGTAGATAATGTAAACCTCTATAGAAGTGCAAAATCTCCTATTACTACTACAACAATGCTTCTCCGCATTTCTGAAGGGCCACCCATCCTAGTTACACATGACAATCAAACCCTCACAGCGCGCACACACACACACCCCTTTATAAACATCTCCACATATAAACAGATTAGTTAAGCATGTAAATATGTGAGAATGAGTGCCTTCATGCTACAGAACTTTGTATATGGTACAAGTCACTCAAATTGTGTTCCTCTAAGTCTCACAAAAATAAAATAAAAAGTACAAATTTTCCTAAAATTTCTAATGAGCAGCTGTATTCACCTACATGAATGAGTACATCAGCCCTAGGCCCTAGGAACAAGTTCCCCATGCCTCAAGATTCAAACTAGTAAGCTGGTTACAAACACTAACTTTTCAGTCATCAGTGGGGCTTCTCTCTCCTCCAAGCACCTTAAGCATGGAAGAGAATGGGGGAGAACATTCTGGAACAACTTCCCAATCCAGCATGGCAAATTTTCACACTCCTTGAATAAGTCTGGAGACATATTCAACTGAAATTTTAAAAAGTACAAAATAACTTATTTTATCAGACCATCTGACTAGATTCTTTTTCACTTTTGAATATTTTCCCCCACAACTCTACAGTACAGAGAGGAAGAGAAACACCGAGACATTTATACCTTGACAAAGTTCCCTTATCCTAAGCCAAACTTATATTACAAGTTTCAGAGTAGCAGCCGTGTTAGTCTGTATTCGCAAAAAGAACAGGAGTACCTGTGGCTCCTTAGGGACTAACAAATTTATTTGAGCATTAAATAAATAGATTTGTTAGTCTCTAAGGCGCCACAAGTACTTCTTTTCTTTATATACAAGTATGACCTGCTCAAAGTTGTTCTTAAAGCGTCTCTCTCAAATGATATGCAGAGTCCTCTTTCTACCTCCAAAATGACATATGAAGACATCAGCACCCTCAGGATATTGTGGTACAATTTCCAAGAAAAAGGTGCAATCCCCATGCTATTTTAGGCAACAAGAGGGTTGAAAGTGAAAAAGTTTCAGCAACCTGTACATTACAAATATAAAGGTAACAATATAAAAACCAATTAAAACAGTAGAGGGAAAAACAAATACCTGAAATAGTTACTAAGTGGATGTATTATGATCTGCCACACAATGTTTTGCAAGTAAAAGCATAAAAGAGAAGAAAAGAAAGTTATGAAGACAGATGTACTCAATCTGACAAAGAATCTTAGAAATTAAACAACATCTTATGTAAATGAACTCAGTGTTTAGGCCCCAAATAAAAAAAAAAAATACAGAAAGTAAATACTTGGGGAATTTGTTATGGTCCCAAAGAAGGGAAGGAGTGAAGAGAGATTTGCTACAAACCAGATGCTATAACATTCCAAAAGAGCTGAAACAACGGCAGACCAACTCACAAGATCATGACTGATAAGCAAGGCTGCTGATTAATCACAGTTAACTCATGCAATTAACTAAAAAAATTAATTGCAATTAAAAACATTTATCACGATTAATCACACTGTTAAACAATACAATACCAACTGAAATTTAGTAAATATTTTGAAAGTTTTTCTACATTTTCAAATATATTGATTTCAATTACAACACAGAATACAAAGTGTACAGTGCTCACTTTATATTATTTTATTACAATTTTTGTATTGTAAAAATTATAAACAAAAGAATAGTATATTTCAATTCACCTCATACAAGTACTGTAGTGCTATCTCTTTATCGTGAAAGGGCAACTTACAAATGTAGATTTTTTTTGTTACATAACTGAACTCAAAAAAACAAACAATGTAAAAGTTTAGCACCTAGAAGTCCACTCAGTCCTACTTCTTTGTGCAGCCAATCACTAAGAGAAACAAGTTTGTTTACATTTACGGGAAATAATGCTGCTTGCTTCTTGTTTAGAATGTCACCTGAAAGTAAGAACAGGCATTCGCATGGCACTTTTGTAGCTAGCATTGCAAAGTATTTACATGCCAGATATGCTAAACATTCGTAGGCCCCTTCAGCCACCGTTCCAGAGGACATGCTTTCATGCTGATGACATTCACTAAAAAATTATGCATTAATAACATTTGTGACTGAACTCCTTGGGGAAGAATAGTATGTCTCCTGCTGTTTTACCTGCATTCTGCCATATATTTCATGTTATGGCAATCTTGGATGATGACCCAGCACATGTTGTTCATTTTAAGAACACTTTCCACTGCAGATTTGACAAAACGCAAAGAAGGTAGCAATGTGAGACTTCTAAAGATAGCTACAGCATGCAACACGAGGTTTAAGAATCTGAAAGATCTTCCAAAATCTAGCAGGATGAGGTGTGGAGCATGCTGTCATAAGTCTTAAAAGAGCAACATTCTGATGCGGAAACTACAGAACCCAAACCACAACCAAAAAAAAAAAGACAAAATCAACCTTCTGCTGGTGGCATCTGACTCGGATGATTAAAATGAACATGCGTCAGTCCGCACCACTTCGGATTGTTATCAAGCAGAAACCCATTATCAGCATGGGCGCATGTCCTCTGGAATGGCGGTTGAAGCATGAAGAGACATATGAATCTTTAGTGCATCTGGCACGTAAATATCTTGCGATGCTGGCTACAACAGTCCCATGTGAATGCCTGTTCTCACTTTCAGGTGACATTCTAAACAAGAAGTAGGCAGCGTTATCTCCTGCAAATGTAAACAAACTTGTTTTTCTGAGCAATTGGCTGAACAAGAAGTAGGACTTGTAGGCTCTAAAGTTTTATATTGTTTTATTTTTTGTACATAATTCTACATTTGTAAGTTCAACTTACATATGTAGAATTATGTACAAAATCTCTATCTCGATAGTGTGATAAAGATTACACTACAGTACTTGTATTAGGTGAATTGAAAAATACTTTCTTTTGTTTTTTACAGTTCAAATATTTGTAATCAAAATAGATATAAAGTGAGCTCTGTACACCTGTATTCTGTGATGTAATTGAAATCAATATATTTGAAAACATCCGAAAACATTTAAATAAATGGTACTCTATTTTGTTTAACAGCACAGTTAATCATGATTAATTTCTTTAATCGCTTGACAGCCCTACTGATAAGGTTACACTCTTGCCTCAACCAGTTCATTTCTTTGATTGAGAACAAGGCAGACTTTGCTAGGTACTTGTATGTTTAGTTTATGGATTATGCTGATGCCATTCCCACAGGATGCGAACTTGTCAAGTGCTGCCTTTGAGGACCAACAAGTAACAATCCAACAAGAGGTTAAAAAGAAGCTTCAAAATGGTACAAAAGCCAATTATCCTGTACACCATGGAAGCTATTTCGCAGGTTCATGAATGGTCATTTCTAGGAACAAAAATAGCTCTCCTTCTCTAATCCATTTTTGGGGTGACACAAAGACAGAATGTTGGTGAATGATTAATTGTTTTGGGGCAAGGAAGAAATCATCTTCTTGAAGCAGCTTTTGCACATTCCCATCTTTGAAGATAAGCATATCATGAGGACACAATTTGTGTCCTTTGAAGCCACTCACTCTTCCTGCTCACAGAGATCCAAGAATTTAAATGGGGGAGCACCTGAATAACTGATGGTACAGCAAGCTTGGAGCACGCTCTGTGACCTTGATTTTTCCCTTTGTTTTTATTTTTTTCTGCCATTTGTGGGCTAGTTTTGTTTTACAGTCAGCTAGCCTTTTCTTTAAGCAAAAAAAGAAGGGGTATTGTGCACTACATAAATTGTCTAGACCCAAAAAAGGCAGTGGTATTAGAGGTTGCAGCCTGAAGAATGACATAATTCAGGTCCTTTCATCCAAGACTGGTACCACATGTTCTGCATCAACTTTGGAGCTCCACCCACCCAAGTGACTCTACACCCATCTTAACAACATTCAGGTCCCTGGCCTTATTTGATTGATCATGTCCAGTGTGGAGGATCTGCCACCACCAACTAGAAACCAAAGAACTGCTTGCTGAAGTGCCTTTGTCCCTGACATAAGCATCATGGATATCAACGACTAGTCCAGGTCAATTGAGTGTACGGTTGAGGAATCGGTCCAATCATCTGCAAATAAGTGCTTACAAATATGGCCTCTATGATTGGCATAAGAGACACTGAGGATCTTGGACTCAATTCTGCCAAGTGTGGGGTCAAACATCCAGCACTACTGTAAAAAGTTACTCAGTTTGATTATGCCAAGCATACATGGCATTTACTCTGGCTTCATCTGGGTGGCCAAGTTCAGTGCCAAGGGCTTGGCACATCAGTGCAAAAATACTGCTCACTAAGGTGGTTCTGCACCTGGGTCCCACCCTCTTCCTGGTTGGTGGATTCTGAAGGTTATGAGGCTCCACGTCAAATCGTTCATGCTAGGCGCTATTCATCTACTCTTCAAGAATTTCTCCCAGGCCTGCCCGAATTATGACAGACACCACTACAGTGATGTAGTGCAATTGACATTGATGGATTTGATCTCATCTGCAGTGTCAAGAAGTCATCTTGTTCCACAAGTGCTGTACCCACCATCAGATCACTTCAACGACGTCATCTGCCCAAGGATAAGTGTCAGAATTCTTTATTTATGGAGCTTTTTACCTTTGTTTGCCCTCTGGAATATTCTACCTCCTAAGCAAGCCAAAACAAATCTAAAATATGTAGATCTCAAAACAATTCTACATAGTAAGATTTAATACTATTTTCAATGGAAAAGAGGCTTTAAATATAAACTGGTTTGAAGAGAAGAACCGACACACAATTCATAGTAGCTTGCTGAATGCCTCTACACATACTACTTGTCTCATGATAAAGGCCTCATTTTAGTCCTTTGTACTAATCTGTACAATAGAGAGAGTACCTTCTGGGAAGAAAAGAAGACTGACATTTAAGAAAGTCTATTTGGCTAGATCTATATTAGTGATTTATTTTATGGCTGAAAAGGTAAAGTACACACTTTCTCTTACTATGAAGTAATAACTTTTACATATTTCATTATATTCTGGAGAAGAGCTGGTGCTATTGCCCAACACACTAAAGGCAGCATGCTCGTTAAAACACAGTTCGAGTCCAAATGATACACACCGATACTCATAAAGTAAGATTACAAAAATGCTATGGTGTCACTGATGTAACAGACTGCTCTAAGGCATTTGACTCGGTACCACATGACATTTTGATTAAAAAACTAGAAACATACAAAATTAACATACACACTTTCACTCATTAACAGAGATCTCAAAATGTAACTGCAAATGTGGAATCATCTTCAAGCAGGGTGTTTCAAGTGGGGTATTGCAGAGATTGGCTCTTGGCACTCTGCTATTTAATATTTTTATCAATGACCTGGAAGAAAAAAAGTCACCAGGAAAATTTTTGAAGATGACACAAAAATTGTGGTAAATAATGAAAAAACAGGTTACTGATACAGAAAAGATATGCATTTTCATACAACTAAATTTAAAGTTATACACCTAAGAATAAAGAATGTGCCCCATACTTAGAGGATAGGGGACTCCATCCTGGGCAGTGACTGAAAGAGACTTGGGGCATCAGGGGATAATCAGCTGAATGATCTCCCAACACAACACCGTGGTCAAAAGAGCTAATGCGATTCTCAAGAGGCAGTTCTAGCAGCTGAGGATCAGCAAGGTACGTAATACCCTGACCACTCCACCATGACAGCTCTAAAAAGAGTGCAAAGATTCCCCTTACAAAGGGGAAAACTACAGAGGGCAGAGATCCACCAGGTTTATGACTGCATTGTACTACCAGAGTAGCACAAAACTACGAGAGCAAGGGCCGTGATCTAGCCCTACGTGTATTACACACTGCCAAACTCATACGTATTATACCCCATTACAGTACTACCAAGCATTAAAGAGTTACAATTTGTATTATTGTTAACAAACAGACTGAAAACTTTCCTTTTAAAGTTAGAGAGATTTCTTTGAGGGGTGTTGGGAAGGTTACAGTAACAAAAAAAGTAACAGAAGTTATTAAAAATGATGTTTTCTATGCCATGTTTTAGTCTGATGTAAAATAAGAGAGTCAAACTCCTCCTCCCCACACTACCCTGTCTCTCTCTCTCTCTCACACACACACACACACACACACACACACACACACACACACACCCCAAAAACACCAACACTTAACTCCTATAGCCCTGTGAGATACAATTATAAATCTCATTTTCCCATTAAGAAAGGTACTAATTTTTCAAGCTAAACAATGAGGAAAACCTGTCACAGATTTCTACTGCTACACTTCAGATGCTAAAACACCGTAACTGCCTTCCAAATATAAGTGGATCATGAGTTGGGAGGGTGGGGGAGGAGCCCTCCATAATACAGATGAGTTACAGGCAGTGTGTCTCTTCCTTCGGAGCATTTGGCAAGCGCAACCATCAGAACAAGTTACCGGACTATGAACCACTGATGTGCTCCAGTACAGCAAAATTCACTGTATGTTTTTTAAGGGGTTTTTTTTTTTCCCCATGAGTTCTTGGAAACCATCTTAACTGGAAACATATTTGTAAAATTTCCTTAAGTTCTTTTTTAAAAAAAACCTATAGATCCTTCTATAAAAGGACAAATATGTTTCAACATTTAGATCACAGTATTCTAAGATAAATCACTAAAAACTTTAGCTTTTCTTTAAATTGAAATTTTTATACTTGGCTAAACAAACTATGCAGCAAAGAAACAAAGATTTTACTTTATCAGCGTTTTACTATGAGAACAAGTGCAATGATTTTGTAAACTAATTAACTGATGTTAATTCTGTTAAAGAGCTATAAAATGAAAATAACTTTTGCACTATGTAGAAGTGCTGCTATCTAAAGGAATGAGCAATGAGCCAGGTCACTAAGCTAGCTGGCACTGACTGTAAGTTAGAAAACCTGTGACACTGAAAGAAGAGTCAGGAAATTAATGTTCATAGCCAAATGGCCTTCTCTTATTTCTAATATTTCTTCACTTACATAAAGCATCACAATCTAACCATCACACACTCAGCAAGTACTCAAGACTAGTTTAGAAAACCAAACAAAATACTTTATATATATATTATCCCTAACACTCAAAAATTTCTATGTAGATACAAGATGAATCTAGATCTTTCCTCTGGTATGGAAAAAAAAGCGTGAAAATTGACAAAGGGAAAGATTTTTTATATACTGCATAGGTAAATCAGAATTTTCGTACAAATCTTGGAAGCTCCCCAAGGTACAAATATACAGTAGAATTCAGGTAACACATCCTTCTGATCTCTCAATTGGATCTATTCTACTTCACCCTCCTTCTCCACTCCTCCTTCACACTTAAAAACCGAGGTTAAAACAGGTGATTTTTAAGCTCTCATTTCCTCTTTCCACTGTTCACTAAACAGGATACAAATGCATTATTCCATTGCAACCGAATTTCAGTTCTATTTTTTCAGTTCCATTTCTTTTCCTCTCATGAGTGTAGCACTGAAACACTAGTGTAACATTAAATTGGTGAGAATGAATTGTTTCTGAATCCACATGTATACCTATTAATTATTCAAAAGTGAAATACATTGAGACAAAGATAGAAGGAAAGAAACAGAGGGAAAGACCTGTCATTGACTCATTATGCAAGCTTGTTTTTAAACTAGGAAAACATGACTAATAATCATTGCTGAGTCTGCTCTCTACAGAATGAATAGATCATACTATAGTGTGACACACAAGAATGCAATATTGTACTTTAAGAGACTGGCCATCTGCCCTCAAACTGAACTAGCTGTCCACATATTATAATTGATTTAATATTATGTTTGCTAGTCTTGCAAACACAATCATAATATATTTTATCTTAAATGAATAGAGACAGGATAATCAAGCTAAGAAAGGTAGAATCAGTTTAAAATAAAACAGAAACACACCTCAAACATTTAAAACCATCCCAAGAGGCACAATCAGGACAATGTCTCCTATTGAATAATTTTGTTTCCAGTCCTAAAAATGCCTTTAAATTCTTGAACTTAATTCTCATGCAGAACTTGAACAAGGCGATAATTTGAAATTTTATTATTATGATGGCACCACTGCAGTTGTAAAGCATTTTCCATTATAAGCTAGATGTGGACTCACACTAACTTCTCAAAAGAATAAAGGACAATAATTTTGGCTTGACACTTCTGAGATTAAATCTGGAAGAAATTATTCTGGGGAAGTTTGATTGTAATATGAAGGGCTGTTTCTCAGGTATTGAATTTATGATAGGGGCTCAACATCAGTCTATAAATTATTTGTTTTATAAAGCAAAATAGTCAGAGCTGAGTGAGAAGTTGTGCAATCACTTTTATGAATGACAGTAAACAATTTTTGAAGTTATTGAAAACTAAACTAAAATACCATGAGGTTCCCATACATGAGCCTGAAGCAACTTGTGAACTTTCTAGTGCCCCGATTCCGAACCCCTTTCTAACATGCCTGAATAAGTGCTCACCAAAAGTGGTCCTAATGGACGTTCACAACCCGGCCCTAAACATTACAGGCACCTGACAGCCTTGGCGTCATCAGATATAATTACTTGGCAAATGTTACGTTGCTGACTACATAGGACTAGTAGCAGTTAAATGTTGCCATTCTATTGAAACTCAACTCATGAGCTCCATAATACGCCTAGTGGGTATAAGATTAAGGCTGGAACTTTCAAAAGAGCACAAGTGTGTTAGGGTACTCAGACCCAATTTAAATTCAATGGGAGCTAGGTACCTAGCTCTATCCGAACCCTTTCAAAGTCCCTTTCTATATAACTAAGCATATACACCAAACACTCTTAATTTCTTTGCAATTCCTTTTGAAAAACCAAGTATCACTAGCAAGTAACTAGGTTAAGTGAAAACAAGTTTATCTATCTGTACTGAGGATATTCAGGGAATATGTATCAAGTCCCTCCAGGCAACAAATTAAAGGGAAGTCAGAAGAGAATTAGGAGGGTAGGGCTGGACAGGCAGCTTATCCACAAACGGGGGTGGGTGGAAGCGGGATGCAGCTTTACCACCCGAGTAATTCAACATTTCCTTTATCTGACAACAACCAGTAAGACCTCCCATGCCTCACCTCTGACAGTTGTAAGGAAAAGGTAAGAAAACCATCACACCTCTTTATGAATACCACCACCAAACATTTAATGTGTAGCAAAAAGTTAAGGCCTCAACCAAGCACCTTTGGTTATTACAAACCAAATGAATGGATTGCAACATCCTATGGCCATCTCATAAGTATGAGGTGTTCTAGATCAAGTCCTTCACCGCTACCTTAAAGGAGTGAGATTCTAACCACTCATATGAAATATACATCTTAAGAAGTGGGCAGGCGTTGTCTGTGCTCCTCAAGCATCCAAACTTGAGTTATCATCAGATTCATCAGTGCAGCTGGAAATTAGAGAAGGGAAGGAGTCTGCTTGAGCTCAGGGCTAGTCTCCTTGAGGATAGAGAAGGTTTAGTAAGCTTCTACCACTATCTGAGTAGAGCTCTCAAAAAGTACCGAGTACGTTCTAAGCTGTAATCATCCTTTCCTGCTGCACAGCTCAGGCAATGCTCCCCAGGAGCGGGGAACAGACATAGCAAGCACACGTGTGTATGCACCTTACTCCAGGAAAAGGTGCACTGAGGTTGGGAGCCAAGAAGCCACAAGTTCAAGTCACATCTCTTCCACCGACTAGTGTTAGCAATTCTCTACACTACAAAACCCTATTATGCAGCAATATTCAACCCCAATCTAGAAGGCGGCAACCGAGGCAAGCATAAAATTTCCTATTTACATATGATTTAATGCATAGGTTGCACAAACTCACTTCTATAAAGCTAGAAATTTCTGCCATATCTAGTTCAGCATAGTGCTTTTCATAAGGAATCCGCAAAAGCCATTTAATTGAATATCCCCTTTGTCTCCACTGCTCACACCAGTAAACAATACTCCCCTCTCCAGCCTATAAGCAGAACATGAGAATCATGATTTCCCACCTGGTCTACTACTATCCGGCAATAGTGTATGTAACCCACTGGCAAAGTGTATTCCACATGTAGAACAGACTACTACTTCTACCCAGTTACTCTAATAATTCATAAGGCATAAGTCTGTGGTACGGATTGAAAGTTCAAACAACTTTTAACAAATTAGTGAGATTGGCTCCTTATGGTTGCACATAGAGGAATTCTGTTTTTCCTCAGGCCACTTTTTTAAAAGAACAAACAAACACGGAAATAACAAAAATACACTGAGTGTGGCATCTGGGACAGGGTGTTCTGTAAGTGACCTGATGCTTTACAAGAAAAATAGAAGCCTAACACAATTAAATGGGGGCAGCTGAAGAGACAGAGGAGGAGGATACAAATTTCCTACTGCCTAATGTTTGCAACTTCATGGCGTGCCCTTCTTAGCAAGGTGGCTATGAAACAATAATAGAGACCTTGACCCAGTGACAATTCCAAGCCTCTGGGCAAAGGCTACTTTCAAAAAGCAACTGCTGGAAGACACATAGGACTCAGGGATTAATCTCAATAGAGTTGTATCTTGCCACAGTCGAAGCAGAATAACCATTTCTATGAATTTGCAGAACCCTATGGAATTAACTACAATTTTCAAATGATACCTGTTTCTCCTCATTTGCCATTTGGTTTTTGTGGCTCTTCTGCTTTCTTAGCACTAAATTATGTCCTTTCGTGCATGTGAGGGGTTCCCACTGACAGCCAAGGGAGCTGCTTACACAAATCTGTGGATACCATTTGGTTAGCAAGTTAGTATCACATTATCCTTGTCAAAGTTCAGGGCAACTGCACCTGTATATCCCCTCAGTGGTCCAGCACAGGCACCCATCCTCAGGTTTCCAGTTCCACAGCCACTACGCTTTCTGGGTGGAGACCCAGCTCTCTCTCCCTTATGACCAGGTTTTTCCAGGTAGTCCAGTTTCCAACCTTCACTATATTATTTCCAGCACAGACAGGTTGCCCAATGACACCTGTTTGCTTTCTCTTCAGGAGTCAGTTACTAGGGGCAGTGCTACAGTTATAAGGACCACAAACACCTCCCTATGCAGTCTACTTATTCTTAAGGCAAGAAGCACTACAGAGAAAACATATTAAAAAAAATTAACAACCTGCACACTGGTAATAAGCTTACCAGACATCATCCTAAACATACATTTTGGCAGGAGCAGTCCCAAGGGGATTTCTGTGGCTGATAGACTAGCTATAAACTCAATATAATGAGATTTCTGATATCCAACAGCTACCCTAATTTGAAGGAAAGGAAAAAAAGATACCATATTTAGGACCTAGAAATGCAGATGTTTGCACACCTATTCAAGTCCAAGGTCACTTTAAGAATGGAATTTATAGAACAAACATAGCCTTGAAAGTAGCTGCATAGGTGCCTAGAGAGAAGCTTTTGCCTGCTTCATCATGCATTCCATTTTTTAAGTAACTTTACTGATGCACAACCATAGCAAAAGTTATACCAAATATGCAAAAAATTAAAGGCTCCTGTTAGCATCAAACAAACTTAATAGCTTGTAGCCCAACATCATCATTATGCGACTAAGTGTCTGAATCCTCTCTTTTTTTGGCGAGGACCCCGCCCCAAACAAAATCCCACCCATATATATCCATGTCTCTGCATATCTATAAAGAAAATTCTGCTTCTCCAAATTAACCCTACTAACTCCCACCACTGTATTTCAAAGTAAATTAGTAGGAAACCGCTGCAACATGTCTGGCCCCATTAACCCACATATAACAACTACAGAAAGAGTTCAGATATCGCTTCCACACCTCAAAAATCACCATCTTCCCCTTTTAGGAGGCAAGCCTCAGTTCAGTTCCCTAAGATTTAGTAATACAACCCTTCAGAAGAAAGGATGAATACTAGTTGGTCCAACAGTAGAACATTTTCTGACAGCATAAGACCCAAAAGCCATTAATCTGTGACCATTCCACCAACAGTACACGCAGTTAGCACTCCTCTCTTTGCATTGTAAATACAATAGCACAGGTCCAGCAACACATCAACAATGGAGATCTGGGGTAATATCATCAACTAGCTATTTTATATGACAGGTTTCAGAGTAGCAGCCGTGTAGTCTGTATTCGCAAAAAGAAAAGGAGTACTTGTGGCACCTTAGAGACTAACAATTTATTGAGCATAGCTTTCATGAGCTACAGCTCACTTCATCGGATGCATTCGGTGGAAATACAGTGGGGAGATTTATAGCACACACAGAGAACATGGAAACAACAGGTTTTTATCATACACACTGTAAGGAGAGTGATCACTTAAGATAGCATCACCAGCAGGAGGGCAGATAGACAGAGCCAGAGAGGTACCCAGAAGTCACCTACTATAGGACAGGCCAACAAAGAAAATAACAGAATGCCACTAGCCATCACCTTCAGCCCCCAACTAAAACCTCTCCAATGCATCATCAAGGATCTACAACCTATCCTGAAGGATGACCCATCACTCTCACAGATCTTGGGAACAGGCCAGTCCTTGCTTACAGACAGCCTCACAACCTGAAGCAAATACTCACCAGCAAACACACACCAGAACCACTAACCCAGGAATCTATCCTTGCAACAAAGCCCTTTGGCCAACTCTGTCCACATATCTATTTCAGGGACACCATCATAGGACCTAATCACATCAGCCACACTGTCAGAGGTTCGTTCACCTGCGCATCTACCAATATGATATGCTGCCATCACATGCCAGCAATGCCCCTCTGCCATGTACATAGGTTCAAACTGGACAGTCTCTACGTAAAAGAATAAATGGACACAAATCAGACGTCAAGAATTATAACATTCAAAAATCAGTTGGAGAACTTCAATCTCTCCGGTCACTCAATTACAGACTGAGAGTGGCTATCCTTCAACAAAAAAACTTCAAAAACAGACTCCAACAAGGGACTGCTGAATTGGAATTAATTTGTAAACTGGATACAATTAACTTAGGCTTGAATAGAGACTGGGAATGGATGAGTCATTTCCCATGTTATTTCTCCCCCCCCCCCCCCTGTTTCTCAAATGTTCTTGTTAACTGCTGGAAATAGCCTACCTTGCTTGTCACCATGAAAGGTTTTCCTCCTTTTCCCCGCCCTGCTGCTGGTGATGGCTCATCTTAAGTGATCACTCTCCTTACAGTGTGTATGATAAAACCCATTGTTTCATGTTCTCTGTGTGTGTATATAAATCTCCCCTCTGTATTTTTCACCAAATGCATCGATGAAGGAAGCTGTAGCTCACGAAAGCTTATGCTCTAATAAATTTGTTAGTCTCTAAGGTGCCACAAGTACTCCTTTTCTATTTTATATGGAGCCTCTTGTACAACAGTTGACTCAAGATTGTATGTCCATTCAATACCCCATTCATAGTCAGGTGGTTTCTCTCCTCTCCACCTGTCCCGTTGCTTCAAACTCTTCTAGGCCTTCCTGGCTCTTCCCCAAGGAGTTACAAGAGGACTTTTTAATTCTTAATATAAAATATACATTGTATCACTAATTGGACAAGGCATGTCTAAGATTATTTCCAGAGAAGACAGAGAATTCCCTTTTAGTTTCACAAATTTGTGAATAAAATGCCAAAGCCATATATATGCAAATTACCACCATGATGGCAATTAAAGGTAAGCTGAAGGACTGTGAATTAATTCAGACCTTTCACACCAAAAAGAAAAGCAATGCATTTAATCCCTGCATAACATCATAGTTTACAAATAGGGCTGGCCAGACCCTGGGGAATTTGTTCATTCTAATACACATGAATAAGCCACATTTGGAAGCCCTGGAAGCTAATTTCATATCCCTCTGCATAAAGGGGAATCCCAGGACAATGCAGAGTTGGCACAGCGAATCTATACCACACTTGCATCCCCCAGCAGACAGGTCACAGCCAGAGCATCTCTGCACACCAACTCTTCCTAGATGCCAAAAAGGCCTGTTGGAGCTATGGCAGCTGGGCGTAGATTAGAACGCCCCCTAGCCTGCTTTGTACGATGCTAAGGGCCAAAGTAGGGCCCAGCTGGCCCTTACATTGGGGAGATACAAGGGTGGCAGGAAGCCAAGGGTGGCAGGAAGCCAACTTGCTCCCCACCCTGTTCCTTAGGTCTTGTGCTGACAACAGTGGCCACTGGATCACAAAAATCTGGCATTTTTTAAAAAATGTGCCTAAAAGTGTGAACCAGCTCTTGTACTCAAGTAATACGTTCCCAGTGTGTAATAACAGGACATTCTATTTTGTTAAACTGCTAACAGATGAATTCTTCTTGCATGGTCCATAATAAAAAAAATTAAGTTCAAGGTTAAGAGAAAGAAATCTCTCACAAGAAGACAATATCATCTGCATATATGCTGTTTAAGAATATCTTGTCTGGCCTATTGCAAAGTCCCAGAAAAACAAACTTTTTTTTTTTTTTTTTTTTTACAAGTCAGTCTCAACGTATCTGTCCACTAACTCCCTTCAACTTTAAAATTTATGATAAGTTATTTACTCTTGTAAAACTATCTTGTTAAAGTACTTCACTTTGCCATTAGACTACCGTGGGAGAAGAACAACTTTATAAAGGGCTGTACCAATGAAACTGGAAACCAGTAAAACAAAAATAAATTCATAAACTGGAATGACAAGAATGGAATTTGCAAGAGGACACATTCCCATCTATTTTGGTGAAAATGCACAGTCACCCAATGATTTTGAGCAGATGTATATACTGGGGGTGGCCAAATTATTGACCCTTGGAGCAATATGTGATAATCTTCAGAAGTTTGAGAGCTGGGCATGCTGACAGGGCTCAGGGCTTCTACCCTGCAGCAGTGTGGTGGAAATAGGGTCTTCTGACCTGAAGGGACCTGGTTTTGAGGCTTCAGCCCTTTGGGAGGCACCTGCCAGGGTTGGGGGCTTCAGCCCCACTCCTTCTGAAGCCCCCAGGATCCCACAGGGCTGAAGTCTTTAGTCGCACCACCCCACTGCTGGGCAGAAGCCCAGCTCTTCCCATCCCCATCCCCAGTCTGGTAAGCAGAGAATGGGGGAGGGGCTCCACAGCTGCACTTTAACTGTAAAGAGCCACATGCAGCTCATGAGCTGTGGTTTAGCCACCCCTGATATATACAATCAAATTGAAAAGACTGAAGAGCAGAAATTGGCAATGGACTTACTGGTGCTCCAACTGGAAACAAGAATAAATGAATTCACTAATAAAATAGTAATACCAAGCACTTACTTAGGTTTTAACATTTTCAAAACATTTTACCTACTTCACAAAGATACTTTAAGAATTATTGTTTGTAAAGTACTACCCCTATTTCACTCGGGGAAAGCAGATACAGAGAAGCTACTTAAGGTGTACTACTTACGGCTGCCAGTCCTGATGCTCCATAAGTAGCACATTCCTACAGGGTACAATTTAATATACTACATCCAGCGGCTCTCACAGCCACGCTGCCCAGCAAGAGATCAGAGCACGCTGAGGCTGCGGGGAAAAGAGGACAGCAGGGGAGGGCCGGGGGCTCAAGGACTGGGCAGGACGGTCCCGCGGGCCAGATGTGGCCCTCAGGCCATAGTTTCCCAGCTCTGGTCTAGATTAAGCACCCTAGAATCAGGGACTCCTGGATTTTATTACAAGCTCTACCATTGATTGCGTGACCGGCAACATAGTAATGACTGAAATTCAAAATTTTTTTTATGTTATTATCACAACATCGAACATTGTTATATAGAGCAGTTGTTTCTGCCATCCATGAGACCTAAACAGAAAAAGGGTGAGAAACTTTAAGACAAGATCGACTGAAAAAAAAAAATAATCTTGTTCAAGAGCATTTCCCCCTTTTCTAATTCTGTGATGAGGAGGAATGGATCAATACAAAAGTTTCATCAGGTGGAAGTCAGAATTAGAAACAAGTCAATGTGGCAGATCTCACAATATGGATGCCACTATAGCATATATGTTAACTCAAATTATCAGGATGAAGTCAGAAGGTAAGATGGTACATAACTTATTTCAGAAAACAATATTCAAGGATTCTTTGTCCTGCAGAGGGAAAACTAGTTGCAGAGCCTCTGGATTCATTAAAGAATTGGATTCTTGAAATTTCCAGGAAAAACCAGCATAATTTAGTATTCGATACATCATAAAGAAGAGTATGTTGGGGAAAAAACAATTCACATAAACTAAAAAACTTAAGGTTTCAGAGGTAGCAGTCATGTTAGTCTGTATTCCGCAAAAAGAAAGGAGTACTTGTGGCACCTTAGAGACTAACAAATTTATTTGAGCATAAACTTTCGTGAGCTACTGCCTCACTTCATCGGATGCATATGGTGGAAAAATACAGTGGGGAGATTTATATACACACACAGAGAACATGAAACAATGGGTTTTATCATACACACTGTAAGGAGAGCAGCCATCACTAGCAGCAGGGGGGGAAAGGAGGAAAACCTTTCATGGTGACAAGCAAGGTAGGCCATTTCCAGCAGTTAACAAGAACATCTGAGGAACAGTGGGGGGGGTGGGGGGGAGAAATAACATGGGGAAATAGTTTTACTTTGTGTAATGACCCATCCATTCCCAGTCTCTATTCAAGCCTAAGTTAATTGTATCCAGTTTGCAAATTAATTCCAATTCAGCAGTCTCTCGTTGGAGTCTGTTTTTTGAAGCTTTTTTTGTTGAAGGATAGCTACTCTCAGGTCTGTAATCGAGTGACCGGAGAGATTGAAGTGTTCTCCGATTGGTTTTTGAATATTATAATTCTTGACATCTGATTTGTCTCCATTTATTCTTTTACGTAGAGACTGTCCAGTTTGACCAATGTACATGGCAGAGGGGCACTGCTGGCACGTGATGGCACATATCACATTGGTAGATGCGCAGGTGAACGAACCTCTGACAGTGTGGCTGATGTGATGTGACCTATGATGGTGTCCCCTGAATAGATATGTGGACAGAGTTGGCAACGGGCTTTGTGGCAAGGATAGGTTCCTGGGTTAGTGGTTCTGTTGTGTGGTGTGTGGTTGCTGGTGAGTATTTGCTTCAGGTTGGGGGGCTGTCTGTAAGCAAGGACTGGCCTGTCTCCCAAGATCCCAAAAACTTAAATAACTGCAATGAACGCTTTCAGGAGTAAATAAGATTCCAATGTATCATATTTTAAAAAGATAATGTCTTGAAATTAGGAAACTATTTTTTTTATTTTTGTAAAAGATACAGGAGTAATTCTTGCTCTTGCTACAGCCTTTTTACACTAACACACTAGCGTAAAGGGGCTAAAAAGCCTTGAATCACTCAGGGGAGAATTTCCCTAGAACTGAAACTGAGTAAGGCCATCTTTGCAAGCCTTCTCACAGGGGTCATGGTCATACTGGACTCTGCTACAATGATTCTGGGCATTGTTGCCATCCCCATGCAGTTTTGTTTTGACCAAAATAAGGTTGCCTACATCACGTGGAGGCCTTTTAGCCCCCCACTGCAGCCCCCATTCTCCCGGACTTCAAGTTTTGTGCTGAGCTTCCAAAAGTGCAGTACAAAAATCTCACTTTTTATTATCATATGATTGTCTGAAAAACAAATCTTTGCCTTTCCTAACTGAATTACTCCATATGTATGTAATCAGGCACTCTAACTCATCAAGCACAAACCACATATTAGAAATATTTTTATCCCTCTTACTATGTGATAAGAGGATTTCTCTTTTCAAAGCCATAAAAAGTTAATGTTTCCTATATGTAATGTTATTTCCAAAACTGGAAGCATCCACTGATCTCTGATGAGTTAGATTGCCTATCTTGCTATGAAATAAGTGTTTTTACCGGGGGAGGAGGGGGAAAAATCACAGAAACTCCTTGCTTCCATTAAGGTTAGGCTGAATTGGGACAGAGTCCTCCTATACTTGTAGAGACTGCAACCAATCTGAGGAGAGTAGCTATTTGTTGCCTTGTTGAGGATATGGACTGTGCCACCAGGATATGCACCAGAGTAAGTGCAACCTAGTGCTGTTAATCAGGGTGTCCATTGTGTGACCTTTGTGGGTCTGCTTATGTGCAGAAGGGACTCCGGGCCTGAGAAGCTTGCTTATGGTTGTGATTCACAGGAAAGGTACCTATTGACCCAACAATAGTTCTCGGTAGGTTAATCAATTCCCCTAACAGCTCAGGCTATGTGTTGATTGGTTACTTTGTTTACAAAATGATAGTTGCCCTGGCTCTCTACTGATTGATTACTTTGTAATATATACACACACACAAGCTATGTTACAACCAGTTCTTTGGAGCCATCTGCTAGTCAGTTTACCCCACCATTACTCTGCTTGAAGTAGAGCTCCTGTGTCTGTAGCCTCACATCTTACTGACAAATTTGTTAAATACTCGCCTGAGTTCAATTGTCAGTACCCAGACGAACCAAGATGGTAGGAGGCAGAACCCAAAGGGATAACTACCACCCATGAACTAAGTCTCTTTGTCTCAGTTTTTAAAAATAAATTCACTGGCTTGAATAATAGAAGAAAAAGAAGATTGAGATCTCTTTCATAAATCCCATCTGTCTGAAGAGGAACCAGTAAAAAACAGAAGGAAAATGTTTAATTTTTCCCTTAATTGAGGGTGTGTGAACCAGCATATTTACATTACCAGTTTTTACACTGAGTTCTTGAAGGAGGATCTGTGATTATGTTCTGGGAGTTGGAACTTCCGCCCACCTCCACATAAAGTAGATGGTCATAAGAATGCCTGCTAGATCTGGCACAACAAGTTCTGAATGTCTGTAGTTCCTGTAGAAAAGTCTTTTGTACCCTAGTAAGAGCTGGACTGAGGAAGATGGATAAATTTATCTAAGAGATTCTCCAAATCATTTAATCCGATGGAAAAGGGTTCAAATGCAGGATCTGTCAAGCTAGTTATACTAAGCTCATCATAGTATCTGGACAGAGTACCTCAAACCAGGACTTTTTCCTCACTCTCTTCACACTTTTCTCCTTCTAAAACAGGCAGATGATTTGGACTATGATAAAGGCTTTCGATGAGCTTATTCAGGACACTAATATAATGTCTAACCTCTATTGTGAGTGACATGAGAAGCTTGAGAGAAATTCCTAGCTGTCCGGACATGAAAGGGCAAGAAGTTCGTCTATCTGGTACCAAGTGTGACATTACACCCCATATTCTTCATATAAATGTTGTTGTGATATGAATATGGCATAACTAAGATATGTTTTAGCAAGATGGGTCATGTACAGCATCCTTGGAAAGGTTACGATTTGCTGAATGTGATTATCCAGTTTGTATTACATGTATCATTTCTGTATCTGAAGTTAGGAATATTGACTATGTACAATTACAACTGTGTGTACACTTGGGAGAACATCCACAGACAGTAGACAATCAGCCTGAATGAGCATTTAAGGAGGACAATAGAACTTTGAAGATACTAATCTCCCACCATCCTGAGGAGCTCCCTGGGATGTAGCTTTGACACTACTGGGTCATCTGATGATGTCACCTGGTATGGAGTACCACCTTGGACACTGGAAACAAAGGGTTTCTGCCTTATGTAAATTCTATTTAAGCCTGGGGATTAAGGCAATCAGGACTCTTCTTCCATTACCTCCCCATCCAAGAAGGACGATTTCTTAAAATACTTGAAGGAAAGGCAGGGCTGAGTCCACGCTGAGACAGGGGTCCAGTCTGTAAAGAGAAATAACTGGAACTGTAAGCTACAGAAACTCTGCAACCTGTCTAAGACAACATTTAGGATGAGAAATTACATTTTGTAACCTACTTCTTGACTGTGTTAAGCTTAATTTGCGTGTTTATTTATTTGCTCAGCAATCTGCTTTGTTCTGTTTGCTATCCCTTTCATCACTTAAAATTTACCTTTTGTAGTTAATAAACTTATTTTTTGGTTTAATCACAAATCCCAGTTTGTACAATTGATATCTGGAGGGGGGGGGCAAAAAGCTGTGCATCTCTCTCTCCATATGGAGGGAGGGGTCAATTTTTATAAGTTTTCAATGTGTAGATCTCTCTATACAGGGCAAGACAATATTATTTGGGGTTTACACTCCAAAGGAGGTGTACACACGAGTGCTGAGTAAATCCCCAAGCTGAATCTTCCCACACAGTTTATTTAAGTCTGTGTCTGTAGTTGGGTGTGGCCTAACCTGTGCTAGAGAAGGCTTGAGGGCCTGGCAAAACTAGGACAGGGTGAGAAAACCCAGGCTATTGAAACGGGAGGAACCAGTGGAACCCCAGCATATCAGGTGTCAACCCGGATTGGGGGGGGTCCAACCTGTCACTCCAAGCTATTACCACCTCAGGTCTCAGTAAAGCTAGAGTGTTTTGAACTCATTTGCCTCTATAACGGTTGACTACTGACCCCGTCAATGACCATCTTGAAGAAACAGGGAGGAATGTTCTTTGCTAAAGCAGAGATTAAAATTGTGGGAGACTACAAGACATGGGTAGTAGTATTGGTGTTTGGGAACCTTCTCATACTTAAAAATTCACTGGGCACAGACAGGCCCTTCTGAAGTAGCTTTAGAGCTACAACACTATTTTTAGCACTTTTCTCCCTTAGTGCTTACCTTTCACTGAAGCTACAACCATTGGGTGGTCCACTGATACTGGCAGGCTAGTGTTCTGATCAGGGATCCTAGACATCCATTTGCCAAGGAAAAATGCAGAATTTGCATTTTTTTTTTTAATACAGAGATCTTTAGTTTTTACATTTTGTGAAAAAAATAAAAAACATATTAATTAAATTTTACCGAAAGTAACAGTGTCACTTATTCAATGCAAGCAACCTCCCCATCTTGTGGTTCATTTTTTGAATGCACTTTAAATTTAAATATAGTAGAACCCTGTTTATTCAAGCCTCTGTTACCCAGCTCTCTGCGTTAACTAAACCACCAGCCACACAGGGCTTACAGCAGCAGGGCTCAGGTGGTCAGCCCCAGATAGCTGGTGGTTTGGTTAACATGGAGAGGCAGATAATGGAGGCTCAGATAAATGGGGTTCTACTGTATCTCAATAAAAATATTGTGCTTAACTGATACCTATATAGGAGCTAGGGAAACTAAAGTTTAGCGTTTCATTTTAAATCGCAGAAAAATGCAGATTTTTATGTTTTTTGTAGTCTGAGAATTTTGGTTTTATCATCATAGTAAACTAGAATCTCTGATTATGACCTGCTAGTACACACTGTTACATTGCTGCCCTGCATAAAGCAGGGGTTCTCAAACTTTTTCTTTCTGAAGCCCCACAACATGCTATAAAATCTCCACAGCCCACCTGTGCCACAACAACTGGTTTTCTGCATATAAAACCCAGGGTTGGCATTAGGGGGTAGCAAGCAGGGCAATTGTGTGGGGCCCCATACCAGAGGGGCCCCCGCAAAGATAAATTTTTCAGGCTTCGGCTTTAGCCCCAAGTGGCAGGGCTCAGGGCCCGGGCTTCAGGCCCATGCAGGGGTGCTTTGACTTTCTGCCCTTAGCCCCAGCAAGACTAACGCTGGCCCTGCTCAACAGCCCCCCTAAAACCTGCTTGTGGCCCCGCAGAGGGAACCACTGGTATAAAGAACAGTCTGCAAACCCTAAAGTGGAGGCCATCCTAGCGCACTCTACTGCGTACTTGGAAAGAAAAGATAGGGATCTTAGCTATTTTTTTTCTTTTATTATTCCAGCTATCTGGATGGTCTACACCATACTACAGTTTGAGGAAGACATTTCTATTGCGATACTAAAGGAAACTAGCGATAAGTATGGCAAAATGGCAGGCTAAGCTCTTACATGTGCATACTTGGAAGGGAATTGGAAAAAATGCTGATTGAGCACTCAGGATCCCCAGGTTGCCCTTGAAGTCTATACATTCCAAGACTAAAAATCCCATTTATCCAGAGTTCTCTTTTCAAACTGCTGGGAACTTCTCACATTTGCAAGCTCTCTATTGTAGAGAGCAGTGAGTCTGAAGATTGACTCTCTCTGAGAGAGTCAGAGTCAACAGACTAGTGTCAGAGCACAGTGCTGCAGCAATTCTGCAAGGGAACTCTGAACAACAAGATGACTCAGGCCCTGTCTACACCCCCAGGGAAGTTGACCTAAGTTATGCTACTACAGGTACATGAATAATGTAACTGGAGTCGACGTAGTTTGGGTCGACTTACCACATGTCTTCACTGCACTGTGTTGATGGGAGACGCTCTGCTATTCTCTTACTTTACCCTTCTCAGGGAGCTGGAGTACCTGAGCCGATGGGAGCGCTCTCTGCTGTCGATTTAGTGGGTCTTCACTAGACCCACTAAAATCTACACCTTCTGCATTGATTGCAGCAGCGTGGATCTCCCAGCTAGTGAACACAAGCCCTCAGTGTAAGCTATCTCAAATACTGTGAAATCAGTCAGTATAATTCAGCAAGAATGTCCATAACAATGGTTGTCTATATAATCATCGGGAAATCACTGGCTCGCAGTTTGGAAATTGAAGATGAATTGAACAAATTCAGTGAAATGGACTCAAGTGTGGCTCTTATGAATATTCACTGACATTTAATTACCACATTAATATCTGTACGCAACAGCATAGGTGGTTAGGAAGTGGGTTTTGGTTCACTAACATTTTCTCTGGTTTGTTTAGTCTTTACTTGTTCTCATATACATTTGAGACTCATGCTTCTTAAACAACAAAATATTGCATAATATTTGGCATTTACATATTGACTCAAAACACCTCAAAGATCTTCACACAAGTAGGTAAATATCCCTGTAGAGCAGTGTTTACCAGACTTGGGATGCCATTTGTTCAGGGAAAGCCCTTAGAGGGCCGGGCCAGTTTGTTTACCTGCCACGTCCACAGGTTCAGCCGATCATGGCTCCCACTGGCTGGAGTTTGCCGCTCCAGGCCAACGGGGGTTGCGGGAAGTGTCAGCCAGTATGTCCCTCGGCCTGCGCCGCTTCCCGCAGCCCCCATTGGCCTGCAGCGGCAAACCACAGCCAGTGGGAGCCGCGATCGGCCGAACCTGTGGACACAGCAAGTAAACAAACCAGCCCGGCCCGCCAGGGGCTTTTCCTGAACAAGCGGCGTCCCAAGTTTGGTAAACACTTCTGTAGGGAATCGCTGGCAGTCAAACCCCAAGACCTGGTCGAGACTTTAGATCATGCAGATTATGTGTATGTTCATAAAAAAATTATTCTTAATTATGTGCCAAGTTCTATCAGCTCATCTCAAGCAGATTTCTATATCTGGCAACAAATCATTCCAATGAGACGAGCAGGTAGATCTGTCCTGCCTAGTGGAAGAGGTGTCCTAATTATCTCACCAGCTCTGTACTCTTTCCTGGATCCCACGTTGGGTAACTGAGATTTGTGCAGGGAGGCAGAGGTGGGAAGGGATGGGGCAGGAAGTGGGCTAGCAATATCTCCTCTGCAAGGATTACCAAGTAAAGGTTGTATGACTATAAACTTAGCCACTTCTCCATCCAAATTCAAGTCTTTGACCTTGATTTCCCACATATGGTATAAAGTTTACTTGAATGGTATAGGTCACACTTTTAACTTTGGTATTGAAGCTTATGTCAAAGTCATGCGCACACTACAAGAACCTAAATATAACAGAATGTAGAACTGATTAAACTAGATAATTTTTGACAAGATTCTGTTTCCCTGTGTTTGCAGGGACACAAGCAGTGAAAGATTTTTTTAAAAAATAAAAAAAAAATATCACACCACAACAAAAACAGCTTTGGTTAACTGTTAATGGTGTACTATGACTAATCTGTAGCTGCAACAGCTGGGTAATATAGATAGTAGTCACATATATCCAACACAGGAAGCATAGCTATTTCTAAAAGGAATACTCCAACCAACATGGTTGTCCACCGAACATTAAAGAAATTATTACACATCCATAATTAATGGATACCATTTCCATAAGATTTTTTGAAAATGCATTATAAGAGGAGAAAACGATACCCTATATGGATTGTTCTCTCTTCTGGGAATACTTGAGTCCCCCCCCCCAAGATTCTCCCCATATGATTATTTTCTCCAGTTGTTTCTCTCTAAATCATCCCATGGAAACAGCATGGCTTGCCTGAGCTGCAGTTACATCAATGCTGCAGATCACCATGGATCTGAATGAGACAAGGGCCATCTTTGCTCCCTGCCTGATCCCTTGGACGGGGAGGAAAGATGGCCCAGTGATTGGGACCTGGAACTTGGGAGATGCAGGTTAAATTCCCTGCTCTGCCACAGATTTCCTGGGTGGTATGGACAAGTCACTTAGGGAACTAAGGCACAGAGAGGCTATCTGTAAAATGTGGGTCCTGGAGGAGAACAGACAGATGCCACCTGAATAAAATCCACCCATTAAAATGACATGACATCCCTATGATTAAGTCAGTCTCAGGAGACGCACAGATCTGCAGGAGGTCAGATTAGATGACCTACTGGCCTTAAAGTCTATGAGGCTATTGAAGCCATTGTACCAGGGCCTCCTCTGGCTGCATCTGCATCCGACATCCATCCCACTCTTTTTAATGTAGGCTACCATATAATGGAGATGATTCGATGGAAAAGGTTATTCTTAGTTTCTGCAGGGAATAAATTCCATAGTCTTGAGCCATCTGCTGAGGAACTCCTACCTCCTGCACATACAAGCTTCACCCTTGAGACAGACAGGCTCATCACTCCCAAGGAGCAAAGTTGTCAAAGGCAGCTGAAGTCCAAATCTTTAAACCTTTGACATGGATGTCAAACTTGATTCATTAATCAATCAAGTTTCTGAAAAAATGAACTGGCTTTAGAACCTTTCCCTCAATTCTTATGCTTCCCACTTTAGTAATCTGCAAATTGCCAGGATCTGAAAAGGAGAAACGAACATACAAAATGCCTAAAAAATAGGCAATTTTTTTAAATCAGAGCATTTGAATTGTGACAATTCTCTGTGTTATAAACGAAGACCCTATTTAAGTATGCATAATTCAGAATATCAGTCACCCTACCATGATTTTGCACTTTATCTTCATATCCATCTGATGTTGTTGTTATAACTATGCTACATATGTTCTGAAGACATTAAAGAATGATATCCTATCAAACTGTATTTAATAAATCTGCTTCATAAGTGATTTAGAGTGCTAACTATATATTTAAAGCAGTTGGAACAATCCATTGAGCTTATTAGGAAAACCAATATCAAGCGTCACTTTTTTTTTTCTCCTAAACAAAATTAAAAACTTAAGCTCTCTCCATCACTAAATGTGATGATCAGCTTATTGGTCTCCTCACTTCTCCCACACAGTAATATGATGCTTAATAACTGATTCACAGACATCTTAATTCCTGTCTGATACCCTGACTGAAGAATAATTATGTACAAAAGCACCTTGCTAATATATAAAATTATGCTACAATGGTTGTCTCTATTTGGCAGTACCACACAGACTAATCCACACTAATCTTTCTGCTTTACTTATATCACAAAATGCAACTTGAATGGTTCTGCAAAAGGTATTTAGCTAGTTGGGCCTCAATCCTGCAACTAGTCCCACACAGGCAGACCCCTGAAATGACGCAGAGCCCAGTGATTTCCATTGGGCTTCATGCAGGTGCATGGTCTATCCACACCATATATGTTGCAAGACTGGGGACCTATTCACCAAGCCCCTTTACAATACAGCAAGACTGAAATTTTCTGCTTCAGTTTCAATTACTGGCTAAAAGGCCACCAGAGTTTCTGGCCTACCTTGCCAAAAGCTTCCCCTTTTTCTAATAAAAAGAACAGAACAAAAGCCATAAGAATAGAATGGAGAGACTCTGGAACCTCTCTTGGTGCTTCTTCAGTAATTCCTGATGATTTCATGATACATTTACACTTTGCAATATCAGCTCAGAAGCAGTCAACATCTAGTGATGTATGACATGGAGCCTGGCCAGCATTTTGTCAGTTATTAAAAGTTCTTCGTCTCTTCTCACACACAGTGCTAACACTGCACAGAGTCCATGTTCCAGAAATTATCTTCGATAGATTAGCTAAATATGCAGAAGGCTCCTTCTCAGACCCAAAGTCTGATTTGGACCTCATTCTCAGTTGCTTCATCATACCAGTGAACAGCACTTTAGACTAGTTTAAAGGACAAGTACCTAACGTTTTGATATCAGTGAAAGTACTTTGTAGCATATGTTAACTGGATTGTTTCTATAGTGTTTTATATTTAAGCAAAATATACATCATACCTACCTGACTATTGTAAGTTTTAAAGACATATCCTGTTTAGGTGATAGATTGAGACAAAGGCAGGTACCAAAATTTATATAAGTCGTTTGTAAAAAAATTTTGCAGTATTATTTCCTGAAGTCAAAGAAAGTGCATAATAAAATCAAAATCTGCTTGAGAGATCCAATTTTCCAGTTCAGCTAAGCATAGTCATATCTTAATGTTACTTTATACTGGCCCCACTCACTCTGTAACCTCCCAAGAATCATAGTTACTTCTGAACAATGTCTGCCAACTGTGTTAAAAGTTAATGTTTCTATAGGACGTAAAAGCAACACAAAATCAGACCAGCTCATTTGAAACTTGCAATAGACTTTTTGTGAACTGCAGGCTCTAGAAATAGTCAAACAGCATCTGGCTCCATTCACTACTTCCTTTAATTCCACATCACCAGAACAATCATCATCTTCCCACCTGAAAGTAGGAATCTCTTCAGTCACATCTTTTGCTCATCCATCTCCTCTCTCAATTCCAATCTTTACAGAACCAGGTCTGTAAACATGAAGTCATCCCCATCTACAGAGCCCTCTTCTGGACCCCCACATTACTCCAGTCTGAAAATCTGCATGAAATCTTTGCAGCACATGTTTCTCCCACTACTTCTACATTTGCTCTGCTAAATCACTTATTTATTCATCCATGTCAATTCTCATCATACATTCTGAAAAACCCTAGTGCCACCACATCTTCTTTCATATCCTCTGCAAAAACCCTTTCTCCATCTTCTCTATGGCAACATCCCCATCCATGAAGGAGTTCATCTCTCTACACTTTAATTTTCTTCCTAGGTATTGACTATGTTTTCTGAGTCCCCTAACCCGCCCCCCTTGTTTCCCCCCACCTCCAGGAAGGAGCATCCTTTCTTGTTGCAGCATCAGCTAACTACTCTCTGCCTACTCTTCCTCTTGCTCCCTCCCCATCCATTTTAACATGCCACCTCTGTGATGTATTAAGGACTGTTATCAGATCTTCTACTGACAGGAATTGAATATGGCCTTGTTCAAGCTCATGGTGAGATACACACAGTCACACAAACATAAAAGCTATATCATCTCACTATGGAAACATGCTATCAAGCTTTTTGATGAAATTCTCAAGTTAAATACTAGCAATCTTAATCCTTTTAGATATTTACCATACAGGAATGCTAAGAAGCAGTCACTATACTCTTCATAAAGTAGGTCAGTATGAGATCATCAATTTCCCTCTCTCTTTAATAGCAGCTGCTTCATTCACTCATCGGATGGTGCACATTTGGTGCCAGCCCCCCACACTCTTCTCTATCTACCCCTCAATAAAAAACCCATACCTTTAAATCAAAGACTGAGACCTAGTAAGTACTGCCCAGTACTTGATTCACTTATTCTTTAATCTCATTTTACAAGTATTATGACTGGGTCAGCTTTTTCCTGACTGATGACAGATGCTGATATAATGAAGGATAACACTAAATATTTTTTCTTTTTCTTCACAATTCCAGGATCAACAGGAGCATGCACAATGAAAGAACAAAATTTTCCTGTTTACCCAGAACTCAACAGCTGGGAAGAATGGTTATAAACATGCCATTGGTAGCCCATGTCTAATGAAGAGCTGAGGGCCACCTGGGAGTTTCCCACCCTGTGTACTTCCTGTAGTACCAATAAGATAAACACATTTCAATAATATTTTGATCTTACAAAAATCTGATTTTTACAGAACAGCTGTAAAAACGTACATTAACAGTAAACCTATGTTAGGTACTCACTATTTCTTATACACACACAAAATATTTTCAGGATATAGAGAGATGATAAATAAATTTTACAAAGAATGATTCACATTTCTTGCTAGGACAAATATTTTGTCTGGACTGACTACACAGATTCAAAGAACAGCAAAACACATAATAATATAACAGAATTTTCCACTAAGTATGAATATTTTTACGGCCCATATGTATTCAATAAAAACTGATTACCCTTTTTCTGAACAAGTCATATTAATACATAAAAATTTAGCTGGTCACTTCTATTTCAGAGCAGGATGATACACCTCAAAGACTAATACAGATCCTCCAAAATATACATTACAGAGTACCTCTATATGATATACAATGTGTGTGTGTGTGTGTGTATATATATATATATATATATATATATATATATAGAGAGAGAGAGAGAGAGAGAGAGAGAGAGAGAGAGAGAGAGAGAGAGAGAGAGACACACACACACACACACACACACACACACACACACCCCTACCTCGTATGCATAGGTAGCTTTGAAGTATCATCCCACAAGAATATATGCCTCATGTACTGTATCTAGAAGATGAGTTCCTTACTGTAACTAATATATTAAGCTCATCCTTTTCAATCACTTTGCATCAAATCTCTCTCTCTCTCTCTGTTCCTAATTTGGGCTGAGATCCATTCTTTTGGGAGTTTCACAAAATTTAACTCTCTGCACTCTGCTGTTCAATGGGGTTCAATAAAGTTATTTTGGTGTAAAAAAAAAAAAAACCAGGAGTAACAGGACGATTAATCCAGATTTTCATCTCCTTCCAAATCTCATCCAAAAAACTTATTTTCTCCCTTGTCTTATGTTTTAATTTCTTGCTCTTTCTCTTGTTAACTCTGTGAAACTGACCCTCAGTTGCTTTATAGTTACCAAAGCTCCACTTAAATTAATGGAACTGCAAAGATTTCTGCAGTGCCAGCCCACGCCAATTTAACTCTAGATCAAGGTGAGAAAGAATTTGAATGGAAAATGCTATATGAAACTTAATATAGTATATTCAAAGGAAATAGAGACAACACAGCTTTCAGAAGGTCCAGCAGAAAGTGGGACAATTTTATGCACAAGTTGTTTCCCTCTACTTTGATCATAAAGTTGTTACCCTCACTAATTTTTCACTGAACATAACTTTTTAATCAAAGAAAAATATTAAACTTTTCATACATGATTTTTTTTTATTTTTGCATTTATGTTTTGTCCAATAGTCAAATGCTACTAGGCTTTTGTTATTTTGAGTGGCACTAAGTGGGATAGACTAAAGGCAAACTGATCCGGCACTGAAAGAGTGGTATTTAGTGTAAATAAATTTGCTCCACCTCAACAATCTTACTGCAAAAATTCAGTTGCATTTCCCTTAAACAAAAGATTGAGTGAAATAACATAAATAGATTGTCAACTTTTTTTAAGCCCTTCAGTCCCACAAGTCACACTTCTGAGGAACTTTGAATATGATAAAGAATTTAGAGGTGAATAGTTGCTTTAACTGCCTCTTTCAAACTTTGCTATTGTAGTATTAATTTAACAAAAAAAAAAAAAAAAAATTTCAGTCCTGTCTTGGAAAACTGTTAAATGTGGCATAGATACAGACTGACAGAGAAATAAAATTCATCTCTAGGTGGGGGTCATTAACTACATATCCCAAAGGCAAGATTCTGAATCATTAATAAAATTCCCTCCTCAGATCTCATACAGAAAATCCTATCAAGAACAAGATCTATAGATTAAAAAGCAAGGCTTCAAAACACATGGTGAATGGTAAAGTGCAGAACAAAAATATATTGGGTTTATGCCCTTCAAAAATCTTTTACGATATAAGAAGACAGCCTCAAATGTTTTTCCCCCACTTAAAAAAAAAAGGGAAAACATTAGGAGTATCAGGCATGAAATTCATCATTTACACTGGATGATCCAAGATTTGGGATGAGATAGTAACACCACAATATGCTGAAACTTGAGCTGTAGCTTTCCTAGCCCTCAAGAGAGGACGGTGGATATTGAGTCTGAAGCCCCATTTCTGCAGGCTTACACTAATACTTAACTCTGCACCTGTGAATGGTCCCTTTGATTTCAACATAATGATATAGCTGCACTTGAGTAAGTCTTTGCAGGATGAGGGTCTAAGATTATAAACCATCAAGGTCACTACAGTCCAATAGCTCTAATATTTGCAAAAAATATACACTAAATCCAAAATAATTGGAGATGTTATAAAATCTTATTTCCAGTAATATCCTATAATTTTTATTTCGACCTTTGCATATCTCTTTTGCAAATTTTAGGGAGCAAAGTTAATTTTGAGCAGGTAGTGCGTATTGCTTGTGGTGACAATAAGTAATTAGGGATTATGCAGGAGTAGGAATATGCTGTGTCCCTTAACTATTCATTGCTAGGACTTAACATTTGAAGATTTTTGAAGTTAAACAAAAAATAAACTGGAAAAAAAGTATACTTTGAGGGAGGAGGGTGACAATGATACACACTTTCAACCTTAGCTCTTTCCAATTAAGTGTTTTTATGTGGTTAGTTGGTTTTTTGGTTGGATTTGGGAGAACGGGGGTAGTTGGCTTAAAAACAAAATCTAAGAATGGTGTGTATGTAGTTTAATAGGGAAAGTTTATAACTGTGCTGGTAGAGGTAAAATACATACCTAAGTAAGTATGAGGATTTTCTCTGAAACTTCTTAGTGTGTATGTGTGTCTGACCAATTTTTTTCCCAAAACATCACAGAAACATTTACCTTTGCCTTCAGAACAAATCTGACAATATTCAGACCAAGCCATTTTTCCTACCCAAAGATACTGGGTGATTAAAATATGCTAAAATAGAAGTTGGTTTCAACTTTAGCATAATACTTTGCTATTTGAGACAGTCTTCCATCCAAGGACTCCAAAAATCTTTGTTAACATTAACAAATTTGTCTCACAACCATCCTTCGGCAGGGATACATAGCTTCTTCATATATAAAATCAGGATGGCAAAGTCACATCTAGTATTAGATGACCTGACTAATGGAACACAAAATCCACAGCAGAGATGGAACTAGAATACAGGTGTTCTGGTTTCCAGCCCTCTCCTTTAACCACAAGACATTATAAGTTCTTGGGGTAGAGAGTGTCTAATTATATATTTGTATAGAGCCTAGCAAAATCGCCTCCCCTCCCCCTCAGTCCAATCTTCACTAGGGCCTTTAGTCATTACTGTAATACAAATCAATAATCACTTCTCTCCATTTTTGTAACTAACAATCATAAATAAGCAGAGATGTCAATATTAAAAAGAAGATAACAGATGCTGAAGATAAACACCACGGAGTATAGTTTTAAAATCCTGACAAACAAACAAAAGACATGGTAGTAAACTACATTTAAAAATCCTGGTTATTTTTTTTGTTTGTTTTTGCTTCAACTGAACATGAATGGAAATGGAAATTTAGCTTATAAAAGTCTTCTCCCACCCCATCTTTCTGTCAGTCATAATTATATTTCTTATTCAACTGTTATTGTTCATTTCTGGACTCTTGGTCAGTAAAAGATTTTACTCCTCTATTGTTAGAAAAATATTGCTCCTGTAGCAATTAGCAAGTTTTTGATTTGGCCACATCATCTCAAAAAAACATTAAAATCTGAAAAGGTGTAATTCTGTTTTCTGCTGAAGAATACACATTCATACACAATACTACTAATTTAATGAAAACTCTGCAATGATCATATTGCCCATCATAAATAGCTACTACAGGATACAAGCGCTAAAAACAAAAAAAGAGGATGAATATATATTAAAAATTACCTATAGAAAAATTAATGTTGTATAACTAATGTGTTCTAGGCTCACAAAAAACAGTGTATTTGTAAACATGGCAACAAAATATCAGTTTTTTTAAAGTATCATAACTTGAATCAACATTGTTTACTCAGCAGCAGGGTTAGTATCTTTGTTTACCTAGATTACAGTCAAACAGGAAACACCATTTTGTAAAGAGTGCTGAATTCAGAATAGCGAATACATGGTTCCACATGATTTTGTTTTGTTTTTCAATTCTACAGTATTGGAAAACACATGATTCTTCTTTTGGCTGACACTCTGAACTGTAATAAAAACACATTAAGCTTCAGTGTTATGTAGCTATACCTCTGCAATAACATCTACAATAAGAAAACATATCAATATAGTTCTACTATACCTAATGACTGAAAAATAATTGTTCTGTAAAGCTTTTATCATGTTTTAAAACCAATGGGAAGTTTTGAACATATTTTGAACTACAAACTCTGTTGCCCTACTACCTCAAAGGCATAGTTTTTGCTCTTTCTAAAACACAAAATATTTTATTTCAACCTGTAAACACATTAAAATGCATCCATTCCATTGGACCCCGACTGATCTTATGAGAGAGACACACAACCTAATCAACTTCCCTCTTTATAAAAACTAGTCTGTCCCTTCTAGCCTTAAACTCTATGGAGGTACATCTACATTTGATCTGAGAGGTGTGATTCTGGTTGTGTAGACGTATCTGCACTGTCTCTGCTCGAGCTAGCATTTAAAAATAGCAGCACATCTGCGGCAACATGGATGGCAACTTGGGCTAGCTGCCTGAGTACAGTCCCAGGGGTCAGTTGGGTTGTACTCATGTCAGCTAATCCAAGTGGCCACCCATGCTACCTCAAACACACTGCTATTTTTAGGCAGTTAATGTGGGTACATTTACACAAACCAGGAATCACACCTTCCAGATCAAAGGAAGGTGTACCTCATAGAGTTTAGAGTTTAAGGCCAGAAAGGAACACTAGATCATCTAATCTGAGCTCCTGTATACCACAGGCCATAACCACCACCCAGAACCCACATATTAAACCCAACCACTGAAATGAAAAAGTAAATGAGACAACATTATATGCCACAGACAGAGAATAAGAGAGAATCAAAGTACACCTTAAAAAGACAAAATTCTCCCATTCTGTCTGAAACCTAATGCTCCCCAAAAGTCTTGGAGAATACCCTAAAGGTCAGCAAGTTCAGGATATTTTAGACCAAGGGGGAGTGAATCCCACATTCAAAGGACCTTCACAGAGAATGCTCTGCCAGCAGCTTCTCTCTTCTACCGAGGAAACTCCAGCTCAAGTGCCTCAGTGGACTGCAGCTGCAGCAGTGTTGCGTAGGAAGAATGGCAGTCACTCAGACAGGCAAATCCCAGACCCTTTAACACTTTATAGGTTAAATTCTATGCAGAAGGCCACCAGCAACCATGCATATTATGGACGATAGGTGTCACACAACCCCTCTACCCCCCCAAAAAAAAAATCTCATTACTCACCAAGTGGGTACCCATTTTCTGCACCACACAAAACCATCTTCAGGGTTGGTGAGCAATTTCCCCAATAGGATGCTCTGGGTCCTCCTGACTACTCTTGAAATGCTCCAGTCTTTCCTAGTACCATCCACTCTTATTAGCCATAGGCAGATTCAACACCATCTTGTGATCAACTGTATCAGAAGTTGCTAACAGATCTAACATTAGCATGAACATCAGCTCACTGTCTATTCCTGGAGGAGATCAATGCATCAAGTGTGGTTTCTGTGCCAAAAAGATCTGAATGACTAGACGTTGAGAGAGTTGCTATGCAACAACCTTTTCAAATCAACTTTCAAAAAAGGAAGACTGAAGAGAGGCTGGTAACTAACTAGCCAGACTGACAGCCCAACATCCCACCCTTCTTATAGGCACCGACAAACTCCACAAATGTTGGACCCGGACGCTCCCCACTGGCTTTCACTAGTTAAACAGGCCATGAGTTTGAAATTCTTCTATCACCTTTAGTAAAATTCAGTGATTCATTGCATTAAACTGTTTAAAATAGAAAGAAATACTGTTTGCTGTTAATAGTCTAGTAATAATGTAGAGTCTCTGTCTTTATACTGAAGCTCACATGTACACTTGTGCTGGGAGAATCGCATGATGAGATTATGAACTAGGATGGGGTGGGCAAACTACGGGTTGCGGGCCAAATCCGGCCCCTCAGGGCTTTGGATCTGGCCCACGAGATTGCCACCCCATGGCGCCGCAAGCCCCACGCCGGTCCAGGAAGCAGCTGGCACCATGTCCTTGCAGCCCTTGGGGGGTGGGAGGGAGGGCAGAGGGCTGAGCATTCTGCCCTCGCCTGTGAGTATCTCCCCCAAAGCTCCCATTGGCCGGGAATAGGGAACCATTTGCAGGAAGCCTGCCCTGGCCCCGGAGTCACTCCAGGTAAGTGGCATGGGACTGGAGCCCGCACCGCAAACCTCTCCTGCACCCCACACCCCAATTCCCTGCCCTGAGCCCCCTACCTGCACCCCAACACCCTGCTACACCCCAACTCCCTGCCACACCTCTCCTGCACCTTAACCCCCTGCCCTGAGCCCTGTCCCGCACTCCGCACCCTTCCTTGCACCTCTGCCCTGAGCCCCGTCCCACACCCCTCACTGCACCACTGCCCTGAGCCCCTTCCCGCACTGTGCATCCCCTCCTGCACCCCAACCCCCTTTCCTGAGCCCCCTCATACACTCCACACCCCTTCTCTGCCCCAACCCCTTACCCTGAGCCCCTCCTGCACACCACACCCCCTCCCGCACCTCAAACCCCTGCCCCAGCCCTACATTCATGGCCCTGCATGCAATTTCCCCACCCAGATGTGGCCCTCAGGCCAAAAAGTTTGCCCACCCCTGAATTAGGAACTGCTCTGCAGGGTAGGAACATGAGAATTTCTTCTTAAGAAAGTTTATTTGCATTTTTGAAGGGTGGTGGTAAGTCAAGTCGGATGCCGCTGACTTTGAAGGGTTTTTTTTTTATTATTATTTGGGTCTATGTTGTTTTCTCAAGAAACCCTAGCACACAGGACTTATTTTTAAATTTAAAAACAAAAAACCACAGTAGAGCTAGTGCATGCAATAGTGTCACAGAATTACACAATAAGTAGGAATTCAGATTAAGTGAATAATTTTTAAGTTTTAATAAATGGTGACATTTACTAATGTGTGCTTTTCAGCAGACAGCCTTGTTTTGTATCCTGTCAGTTAGTTGTTAGATACTTAATACTTTATAAGTGAGAGAATTATGCCTGTTTACATTAGCTGAGAATCTGGCCCGGAGAGCACTCAAACTCTTTCAAAAGCTGCCAAGAACTGAATCTTATGCCCCACTATTTTTCCCCCCTCTTAAAAACTGGTAATCTGGAAGAATTAAGTATTTAAATTTCCTTGTACAAAACTGAACACCATAAACCAAAGATAACTGTATAGGTCAATTTCATCACAACATTAAAAAGTGCAAAGATAGAAAATATTACATTTTAATGAGACAAAGATCATATTATAATAAACTAAGAAGGAACACCAATCAATGCTTTTTTTGAACACCGCCTCTTATAAACACTCTATTTTCGGTCACTTATAACTTTGCCAAACTTTAACCATTTGGACTGAAGTTTTCTATGCTGGGTGCTGCCTGGAGCTTTTTTTTTTTTTTTTTTTAAATTTTGGTCAGCCATTTCCGAGAACGAAGCCAGGGAAAAAGACATGGTCTTCTACGTATTAAAAAAATTCTAGTGACCTTTTGTTTGAAGTGCTCTAGCATCCCCATACTTTGTGGAAGAGATTGAAATCTAGACTGAGTGCAGAAGGAGGTAACCTTTGTGCCAGTGATGTACCTTTTGCCATCCCTATGAAAATCCACCCAAATTTGGCCAAGTTATAAGCCTTTGGAAGAAAAAGTTGCAGTTCACGTATGTTCAATAGAGACTTCAATTTTAATAGCTAAAAACTCCAAAGATTCCATCCTCACTGACCACATTGGGGTCTCACACTACTTAATCCCTTACACATACCATCCCCACAGAACATGCTCCATCCCCTCACAGCTCTTATGTGACAGGACTGTGCATGCTCTATCCTCGCTGAGCAAATGAACAAGACCTCAGAAGATTTTCCCCATAACTGCTGCCCTGGGCTGAGATGGGACCAGGCACTCGAACAGAGAGCCTGTCTCAAGGAGAATATGCTCTGATCTGAAAGCTAAGGAGACAAAAGCCAGACTAGGGTTGAGGGAAAGTAGTAGATTGGAGACTTGGACAGATGGAGAGACTGGGACTTGGATAAGAAGCCTGAAAAGTGGAGACTAGAACAGGGTAGATAAGGAGAACAGGACTGAGACAAGGAGACAGGAGCAGAGAAGAGACAGGACAGGTTGGGGAGGATGGAACAGAAGGCGTCAGGTTTAGGGGAAATGTGCAGAAGATCCTGCTCACTAGAAAACACGCCCCTCCAGATGCTGGAATGGAGCCCAAGAGTCCCGAGTCTCACCATTCCTCTGCTGTCAGCAAATATCTGTGAAACCCACCGGCAAAATGCATGTCTCATCCTCCTCTGCTGGCCCCCCATAGAAGATGACAAGCTAAAATTGCTGTCAGTTACTTCATTAGCTCAAGTGGCAAGGTCTGAAGAGTGGATCTAAAGGTTCCAACCCTGTCGATAACCTATGTGGATGTCAATATGATCCCACATGATAGAATTTGTTTATTTCAATTTGCTTTTTTTAAAATGTAGGGAATAATTAAAAGATCATGAAGGTTGCAAAGTCAAGCACTGAAGTTAGGAAATGCCAGAACTAAGATAGCCGGTGGAACCGTAATTCAGCCTCCGAGTATATGCATTATGAAACAATGTTTAATTATATGATTATTCACTATTTTTTCCACAGGGCGCTTGCTTCATTCAGTGCACAGAATGGATCTGCTCTGGGACTTATCATGGTGAAGGAGGTAGGGGACTAGAGGAAGATAAAGGATGTCTCATGGTTAAAGCAGTTGAATGCTGCCCTGGACGAAATTGATTGTATCCCTTCCTCTCCCTCAGAGTTCCTATGTGATGCTAATGAAGACAATGAAACCAAAATTTTCACAAGTGGTCACTAACTTTGAGTTCCTTGTTTTCTGGGGGGGTCTTCTTGAGACCCTGAGACCTGATCTGCAGAAGTGCCAAGAACTCTCAACTGCAACTGAAGTCAATGGGAGATGTTTCTGAATATACAGAGTTCTATATATTGCTAAGTGCTCTAAAAAAATAAAATCAGGTTTCATCCATCTCAAATTGGGCACACAAAATTAGTGGATACTTTTGATCCAATCTCTCTGTGCCCCAACTCCCCATCTGTAAAATGGGGATTATAATATCCCTCCTCCTCATGGGTGTCTTGGGGAAAAAATTACTGATGTTTACAAAGCGCTCAGATACTATAGTGATGAATGCCATAGAAAACCCAAAAAGGAAAATTACTCATTCTGTTTTCAGAGCAGAGTATTAACACCAAAGAGATTTTTCATGACTTCAGAATAGGACATTAAATACTATAGGTGCAATTTCTTCTTAAAAAAAAAGTAGTACACAAATTGAAGTAAGTTATTGCAGAAGACAGACACTTTCACTACCATCACATTAATCTAGTAATTCATGACAGTGGTCATTGTTAGATTAGCAGTAACAACTAGCAAACCTTGCATTACTCTGCAAAGATGATGTAGAAGGAGATCAGGACCAAGTCTTTCCCACAATTTATCAGTTTATATGGTACAGATTTTAGCAATATTTTTCAAAGCTGAACATGGCAACTACTGTTTCCTGCTAGAAAATTATGACACAATTTGAGTTCCCCACTTTATGAGCTGCAGCTACTGGGAGTGAGTTGCTATCATACTTATATTTTAAATTCATGTCAATGAAGTACCAGAGCAGTGTAATTATCAGGGTGGATTTGATTTAAATCATGATTTAAATCACTAGTCAGGAAGACTATTTAATCATGGATTTCTACATAAAAGTGCATTCTTGTGGGTTGTTATAACTTTAATACATTTTCTTCACAACTCAGAGATAGATGTAGGTTTCATTTTTAGAAGGTACACACTATACATTTTTAAGTGATTTATTTTGAAAAATCTTTTCAGATTAGTTTTACAGCTATATCAGAAAATGAATAATTGTTTGGTTATTTCATTTACCAAAGGTAATTGAAGCAGATATTTATGAAGTCATTGGAAGGTGAACAATCACCAATTCAACAGGTTAATCATTAATATTTGAAGGATTTTCTTGCCATGCTGTATTAGGAGGAGAACATCACAAGACAGACATTTAAATTGTTTTATTTAAATAAAAACAACAACAACAACGTTATGTATTCTGGACGTTTTTCTTCAACAGCAAACATAATATTTTAACAAAACAAGCATATGAATTTTTGAATTTAGTTAAACATTAAAGTTTTTTAAAAAATCAGGTTTGTTTCTGTTAAAATTGTTTTAAACTAAAATAGTTAAATGAAATTTAAAAAAAAAAAATTTAATTGACCATGTCAGCCAGGCCAACATGAGAAAAAGACAGTTACTCACCTTTTTAACTGTTGTTCATTGAGATGTGTTGCTCATATCCATGCCAATGAGGTGTGCGCACGCTGCATGCATGATCATCAGAGAATTTTTACCCTAGCAACACCCGGTGGGTCGGCTGTGGAGCCCCTGGAGTGGCGCCTTCATGGCACTAGAGACATACCCCAGCTGACCCAGCGCCCCCTCAGTTCATTCTTGCCAGCTACTCCGACAGAGGGGAAGGAAGGCGGGTTTGGAATGGATATGAGCAACACATCTCAAAGAACAACAGTTACAAAGGCAAGCAACCATCTTTTCTTCTTTGAGTGCTTGCTCATATCTATTCCAATTAGGTGACTCCCAAGCCTTACCTAGGCGATGAGGTCGGAGCGAGATATTGATGAGTGCAGCACCGCTGAACCAAATGCCGCATCATCTCTGGATTGCTGGACTATTGCATAGTGAGACCAAGTGGCAGCTCTACAGATCTCCTGTATTGGAACCTGCGCCAGGAAAGCCACCGATGAGGCTTGAACCCTTGTGGAATGGGCGGTGAGGGGCTTGGCCGCGATGCCGGCCAGGTTGTAGCAAGCACAGATACAGGATGTGATCCAAGCAGAGATGCACTATGAAGAGACCGGGAGGCCCTTCATCTGGTCGGCCATGGCGAAGAAGAGCTGGGTCTTTTTCCTGAATGACTTCGTACGCCCAATATAGAAGGTGAGGGCCCTACGAACGTCAAAAGAGTGCAGCCGTTGCTCTCACCGAGTAGCATGTGGCTTCAGATAGAAGACTGGGAGGAAAATGTCCTGGCTGACGTGAAAAGTTGATACCACCTTGGGAAGGAAAGCTGGGTGAGGGTGTAGCTGCACCCTGTCCTTATGGAAGACCGTGTACGGTGGTTTCAGAGTGAGGGTTCTGATCTCAGATACGCGCCTCACCGAAGTGATAGCCATGAGGAAGTCTGTCTTCCAAGAGAGGTACAGAAGCGAGCAGGTGGCCATTGGCTCAATGGGGCCCCGTAAGTCTAAAGAGGACCAGGTTAAGGTCCCACGGGGGGACTGGTTGCTGCACCTGCAGATAGAGACGGTCTAGGCCCTTAAGAAACCTACCTACCATAGGGTTGGAGAAAATAGAGCATCCATTTTCTCCTGGGTGGAAAGCCGAGATGGCTGCCAGGTGCACTCTAACAGATGATATTGCCACACCTTGCCTTTTAGGGATAGGAGATAGTTCAAGATGAGAGGCACGGACGCTTGGGGGGGGATACGGGGGTGTGCTGCGTTGAGCACACCAGCAGGAGAAACACTTCCATTTGGCCAGGTCCGTGGGTTGAGAGGAGGGCTTCCTGCTATCTAGCAGGACCTGCTGCACTGAATGGGAGCAGAGAAGCTCCGAGTGAGTTAGCCATGCAGCATCCACGCCACGGTGGAGGGACTGCAGGTCGGGAAGACAGAGGCAGCAGTGGTCTTGTGAGATCAGGTCTGGCCAAAACAAGAGTGGAATCGGGGCGTCTACCGATATCTCCAATAGCGTGGTGTAGCAGTTCTGCCTGGGCCACGCTGGGGCGATCAGGATCAGATGTGTTCTGTCCATGAGCACTTTGAGTAGGGCTTTGTGAACCAGCAGGAACGGAGAGAAGGTGTAGAACAACTGGCCCTTCCATGGGAGTAGGAAGGCGTCTGTGAGAGAACCCGGGGAGCATCCCTCGAGAGAGCAAAATATCCGATTGCTGTACGAGGCAAACAGGTCAACCTAGGGAAACCCCCACCTCAGGAAGATGAAGTGGATGACATGGGGACGGATTGACCACTTGTGGGACTGGAAGGACCTGCTGAGGTGGTCTGCCACTGTGTTCTGGACCCCTGGGAGGAAGGATGTCATTAGCTGGATGGAGTGGGCTGTACAAAACTCCCACAGGCGAATGGCTTCCCGACAAAGGGCGGGAGGGGACGAGCGAGCTCCCCCTCGCTTGTTGATGTAGAACATGGCCATGGCATTGTCTTCGAGGACAGCTATGCAACGGCCATGTAGATGCTCCCGGAATGCTTGACACTCCAGGCGCACTGCCATCAGCTCCCGTACATTGTTGTGTAGAGAGATAGTTCAGCTGTGGTCCACGGACCCTGCGTCCGGACGTCCCCGAGATGAGCGTCCCATCCTAGGGATGATGCATCTGTGACTAGAGACAATGAGGGTTGAAGAATGGGACTCCTTCGTATACTGCCCTGGGGTCTAACCACCAGCGGAGAGAGGCTAAGACCGTTTCCGGAACGGTGACCACCATGTTTAGGCTGTCTCGACTTGGGCAATAGACTGTTGTCAGCCAGGCCTGAAGTGGGCAGAGCCACAGTCTGGCATGCCTGGTCACATACGTACAGGAGGCCATGTGCCCCAGAAGGCTTAAACTCGTCCTTGCCATTGAGGTAGGAAAACTTTGGATGAGACTCACAAAAGACTGGAAGCCGGGGTCCGGTAGAAGAGCTCGGGCAAGTCTGGAATCTAAGACTGCCCCAATGAACTCTATTCTCTGGGTTGGATCCAGAGTCGACTTTTCCACGTTGAGGAGGAGGCCTAATCGAGGATACATGGCCATGGTCACTTGGATGTGGGACTGCACCTGTTCCCTGGTGCGACCTCGGATAAGCCAATCATCGAGATACAGGAATACTTGGATCCGCTGCCGATGGAGGGAGGCTGCCACAAAAGCCATACATTTAAATACCCGTGGGGCCATAGAAAGACCGAATGGAAGGACTGTGAACTGATAGCATTCGCGGTTGACCACAAAGCGAAGGAAATGTCTGTGCGCCGGATGAATCGCTATGTGGAAATACGCGTCCTTCATGTCAAGGGCGGCATACCAGTCTCCAGGATCCAGGGAAGGTATGATGGTCCCCAAGGACACCATGCAGAACTTCAACTTTACCTTGAATTTGTTGAGTCTGCACAGGTCCAGGATAGGCCAAAGCCCGCCCTTTGCTTTGGGGATTAGGAAGTAACAGGAGTAAAAACCCCTGCCCCTTAATTCCCTTGGAAACTCCTCGATCGCTCCCATGGTTAGGAGCGTCTGCACTTCCTGCATAAGGAGTTGCTCGTGAGAAGGGTCCCTGAAGAGGGACAGGGAGGGAGAGTGGGAGGGTGGGGAGAAAGAAAATTGGAGAGAATATCCCTTTTCCACCGTGCGAAGAACCCAACAATCTGTAGTTATGGAGGGACCACGCACAGTGGAAACGGGATAAACAATTACAGAACAACGGGGAAGGATCCTGACTGATGTCCGTAAGCTGTCCTTGGGTACACCTTCAAAAGTTTTGTTTGGGCCCTGCCAGAGATTTAGCTGGGCCTTGGTTCTGCCCTAGCTGGTGGTTGGTGGACTTCTTCCTGCCACCTCGCCCATGTCTGCTATAAAAGCCCTGCCTCGGTCGAGGAGGGGGATAGGATCATTCAGGTTGGGGTTTGAAGGGCCTCCATTGTGTGACTGGTGTGTGCATCCCCAGGGAGCACATTATGGCCCTAGAATCTTTAAGGCTTTGGAGCCTGGAATCGGTCTTATCTGAAAACAGGCCTTGTCCTTCAAAAGGGAAGGTCCTGTAGGGTTTGCTGCAGTTCTGGCAGCAGGCTGGACACCTGCAGCAAAGATATGCACCGCATGGCTATTCCCAATGCAAGGGTCTGGGGAGTGGAGTCCACGGCATCTAATGAGGCCTGTAAGGAGGTCCTGGCCACCTTTTTGCCCTCCTCTACCAGGGCCCCAAACTCATCTCTGGACTCCGGAGGTACTAGGCCCTTGAATTTTAACAGAGTTCCATGAGTTGTCATAGCAGCTCAGGAGCGCCTGCTGGTTTGTGACCGTGAGCTGCAGCACCCTGTGCAATAGATCTTTTGCCCGAACAAATCAAGACGCCTGGCGTCTTTCGACTTGGGCGCCGGAGCCTATTGCCCATGCCACTCCCTCTCGTTCACTGAGGCCACCACTATTGAACACAGCTGAGGGTGAGTATAGAGGTACTCAATCTTTGGAGGGGACAAATTACCACCTCTCCACTCCTTCAGCAGTTGGAGGGATGGATGCAGGTGTTTGCCAGATTATTCTGGCCGGGATCTGTATGGTGCGAATGAGTGGTAAAGGCACTCGAGATAGGGCCTCCACTGACTAGATGTCCACCACTGCGTCCTCCAACTCCCACTACCTCCTCCGCTTGGAGGTTCATGTTCTGTGCCACCCTACGCAGGAGCTCCTGGTAGTCTACTGGAAGGGGGACCTGAGACTGTTGTCCCAGCCACTGCCTCGTCTGGGGAGGATGAGGATGACACCACAGGAGCCAGGGGGTCCAGTGTTGTTTCCTGCTGGGTCTTGTCATCCAGGATCCACAACTCCGGAGTCTGCCTCAGAGTTAGGGCTGTGGTTTCTATGCCCCCCAGAGCAGGATGGCTTATGGTGGCCTCTAGCAGCCGAGGCTCTTAGTAGCCGGATGGGGTGCCCTGAGCTTGGTGGTAAGCTCACAGTGTCCAAAATGGCCATCGGGCAGACCCTTGGACGGGATCATGGCATTCCTCTTGCCAGTGGGCAGCATCACCCAAGCCATGGCTATGAGCTGCGTGGCCGGGTCGTGAGCCCGCATCAGACTGCGACGAATGCAAAGCGATCACGAGGGCCAAGGCAGTGCCGAACATGTCTGCGTCAAGTCACCCGGACGTGGTGGAGACTGGTACTGGGCTGCCAGAGATCAGTGCCGCAACTGCGGGGAGCAGCACTGTGATGCTGGGGTGCAGTACCAGGACCAAGACCGGTACCGAGGTCTGAACCGGTACCGCGATCCGGACCTTGACCGCGACGATGACCGCTTCCAAGAGCAGTGCCGAGATCTGCTCCAGGACGGTGACCGACGTGTAGAGAAGTGCCAGGAGTCTGACCAGCCCCACGAGCCGGATCAGTGCCGTGAGTACAACCGGCATCGCGAGTACGACCGGCGCTGAGAGAGGGAGTAGCGTCGGGAGCAGGAGCAGATCCAAGAACAGGACCAGTGCCGTGGTTCCAACTGAGGAGCCAACAGCCAGATCAGGGATGGTTTGCCCTGGGACGATACCGCACGAACAGGAGCCGGTGCCACGGTTGCAGTGATGTCCACTCTGTCATCACGAGGTCCCTTGCCACCGCAAAGGTATCCAGCGTTGATGGGAGCCGGGGCTCAACCACGCTACGAGTCGGGGAGCCCATCCACGCTGGACTCAACGGCTCTTCCCTCAGTGCTGGAGTCAGTGGCGCCAACGTCGGTGCTTGAACCCCCCAGTCACTCCACTACCAGACGCAATTCCAAGGGTGGTCCCAGGGGCACTGGCGACTGCTGAGGCGGAGCAGCTATCTCTGGCCTGCAGTGCCGCTTTTGGCCAGGTGAATGAGAATGGTGCCGGACCAACTGCACCGGTTGCGGTGCCGGGGAACTTCAGTGCCGCGGGTCTCTGCCAGAGTCCAACCACAGTGCAATACCTACTGCTGCCGCTGGGGCAGTGCGCACCGAGTCGCTCAGCACTAGGTCTCAGTGCGCCACTGGGGGACCCGGGCTAAGATCCACCTCCATCAGGAGCTGTTTTAATCTAAAGTCCCGCTCCTTCTTGGTCCAGGGCCAAAATCCCTTGCAAATTTTGCACGTGTCTGCCTGGTGGGATTCTCCCAGACACTTCTGACAGGAGCCATGGGGGTCGCCTGTTGGCATGGGTTTAGCATAAGATGAACAAGGTTTAAAGCCCGGAGCCTTGAGCATAAGCCCAAGCGGCAGGCGGGGAGGAGGCCCCTTCTAACCCACTACAATAATTATATGCACTACAGCTATAACTATACTAAAACTACAACAATTAAACTACGAAGACACTATCACTAGGGAGAGTGGAGAGCAGTAAAGCCGAGCTCAACAGTTCCAAGGACTGTCACGGACGGTAAGAAGGAACTGAGGGGCACTGGGTCAGCTGGGGTATATAGCTAGCGCCATGAAGGCGCCGTTCCAGGGGGCTCCACAGCTGACCCACCGGGTGTTGCTAGGGTAGAAATTCTCCGACAATTATGCATGCAGCACGCGCACACCTAATTGGAATCGATAGGAGCAAGCACTCTAAGAAGAACTTAAAATATTGACTTCTGCAGCTAACTCAGGTTTCAGAGTAGCAGCCGTGTTAGTCTGTATTCGCAAAAAGAAAAGGAGTACTTGTGGCACCTTAGAGACTAACAAATTTATTAGAGCATAAGCTTTCGTGCATCCGATGAAGTGAGCTGTAGCTCACGAAAGCTTATGCTCTAATAAATTTGTTAGTCTCTAAGGTGCCGCAGCTAACTCAGTCATCTTCGCCTTAATTTTCCTGTTTGTTCATAAACTGGAAAAGCAAAACAAGCTTTTCTGCTTTTTCAGGTCCCAAACGATTTCTCAATTTGGTATGAATTAGTCCAAAGGAAGAAAATATTCTTTCTACACTGGCAGAAGAAGCTACTGCTGTTAAAAGTGAGATCACCACTTCAACAGTCTCTGAATCCAGTCTCTGATCTGAATCTGAATGCTTAAGTGACTTCCACCAGTTCACTGGTGTGACTCTCTTTAAAACATCATCATCAAACATATTTCTTGAATGGTTCACCCTTAGCTCTGAAGTTTATTATAGTTGGCATTATGGAGGGATGATTGCTGGATGCATTTTGTCCAAAAAAGAAAAAAAATCCGATTTTTTTTAAATCATTGATTTTTATCCATCCTGATAATTATCTTGCCCAGTGTTATATGATAAGGCTACTATGTTTGTTATATTGTCGGAGTTAAAAATGCAAGTCACCATTGTTTCCTACTGAACAATATGCTTGCGGTTATAGAAGCCCACAGCATTAGCAGTGTTCAAACTTGCACAATATAACATGCTAGCCAAGAAGAGAAGAATACAGCATGTCAAGCAGACACATCCTTCAGTTAGATATAAAACTACAGTATGTTAATTCAAGACTGCCCCAGAATAAGAGAGAGCAATTATTTTTCTGTGGCAATTTAGCCTTACAATATCCCTGAAAATATAAAATATTCATTATCTTCCCTTATTAAACAATGCTAGGACAAGTTAATCTAGTTTCTGGACATGTGTATACAATAAGCATGCACACCTTCTGGACATTAAATTTTAAACTGAAATAGCTGTATGAAATGTTTCCCTGTTAAATGAATAATTTTTTCTTGCTATGAAAGGGAGATCCAGCGGACAAAGTTCAAAATCCAAGTTTTGAAGAAAATGTCAGATTAAGAACTTCGCAAGAAGGTATAACTTCACTTGCAGAGTTGTAGCATTTTCTTAAATTATGAATTAGAGATTCAGAGTAACCACTTTCAATTACAATGATCAGCTTAAATAAATAAATATGCTTATATTGCTAGCAAATCTTTGAATCTTGATTTTCAGAGACCACAATATTGAGTAGCTGCATTCTGATTTAGCTCAGAGAGCAGATTTTGTGCTTTGATGAAGCGCTAAAGCTCCTTTGCCATAAAAAGGCTAGGGCTCTTTTTTTTAAATTTTGTTTTGTTATTTTCTTTATTTTAGGTATATTGTACTTTTAGGACTAGACTGCAACTAGACCTCATGCAGTTGTGGCACAAATGGGGGAGTCAAGTGACAACCTGATTTCCTACACTCCTCCTATTTCAGTGTCTTTTGGGGGGGGCGGGAGGAGGGAAGAAGGTGTTTATTTAAAAGAGGAAGAAAGTGACTTCCTTTGACTTGCGAGGCAGCCAAACAGAATGCCTGTCCCGGGTAATATATGTGATACTACTTTAAATATAAAAAGACTACTTAGCACTTATTATGAAGTTACACACCAGTTACATCATCTCCAAAAAGATTTATCATAAGAAAAAAAAATAATTCTTATTGTAGCTGGAATTTGTTTTGTTTTAACTGAATAGAGCACAATAACATCCTTCTGTTTATAGGCAAACTCTGATCACAGGAAAGTTAACTGAATCTAAACAAGAATACCACATTTTAGGAATTTCTTCTGCCCACTTTACTGCACTCTCCCTTATCTAGCTTCACAATCTAACAAGATGTAAAGCTAGGTAAGAGAAAGTGATTTCTTTAAAATAAGCACGATTAGATAATTTTATAAGTGAAGGTGCAGGCAACTATAGTATGATCACTTGTCACATTAGAATTGATTAATCATTGTAATAGTCGATAAAAATTAAGTACTCAAGCCTTATTCCCTTTGTTATACACAGAGCCACTGAATACCAGGAGCAAGAGTAATGCAGACTAATTGTAACTTATGTTTTGTAAATATTTTTTCTAAAACTAACAGATTATCTCTGTTTTGCTAGTTTTTAGAGTTTACTTTGTTGTATACATTATTGCATCTCAATTACACGCAAGTTTTTTCCAGTGTTCTAATTAAAGAAAAGCCATGGTGGGTGTATGGGCAGATTAAATATGCCCAATATATAGTTTCTTTCTTTGACACTACCATTTTGTTTCTGCTTTGGGAAAGCAATACAACCTTGTCTCTCTCTCATACCTTTTTGAATAAGGCCGTATGTAAATTCCAATGATGAATTCATGATTAGGGCTTATACCAGCAAAAAAACAAAAAAATAAAAAACAAGCAGCAGCATGTTTTCTCATGCCCTTGTGTGATCTTTGCAAACATCTGTGAACTTCCCTAAATCCCATCAACATTCCATTATGTAAACACATTATATGGGAATTCTTGTTGTAAAGCCCATCAAACACACTTCAAAATCCATGGAAAAAAAAAAGTCTTAGAATGCACATGAAGTGGTGTTTTTTGATTCATGGGGCCTACATTTTCTAACTACATTCTTTGCGAAGAAATCTCAATGTGTGCCCTTTAAACCATTTCTGCAGCAACTCTCCATTATACTGAAGGGTTGGATAACAAAAATTTTCTCCATCCCAGTAAGAGCCCATATATACAGATGGAAGTCCTAGTCGTAATGGAATTGAGCTTGCATTCCTTGTGCACTCAAAACTTCTTTTGAAGTCACTGATAATTCTGGGTGTGTACGGGATATAGCAGTGGAAACTGAAGCAAGCAAGCATTTAATGTGACAAAAGAGAAAGTCACATTTAATACGTGTACCTCTATAATTGTTAATTCAGAATAAAAAGTGAGAGCACTAACAACTATAGAACTACATATATTAAATCTGACTCCTTCACATTTGTCAAATTAAATGCTTGCTTATTTCACTTCCCACAAGGGATGCTGCTACTGCATCCCTTCACACCCAAAATTATCAGTGACTTCAAAAGAAGTTTTGAGTGCACAAGGAATGCAAGCTCAATTCCATTGCAACTAGGACTCCAATCTGCATACTGACAGGTTTCAGAGTAGCCGCCGTGTTAGTCTGTATTCGCAAAAAGAAAAGGAGTACTTGTGGCACCTGAGAGACTAACCAATTTATTTGAGCATAAGCTTTCGTGAGCTACAGCTCACTTCATCGGATACATTCACTGAATGCATCCGATGAAGTGAGCTGTAGCTCACGAAAGCTTATGCTCAAATAAATTGGTTAGTCTCTCAGGTGCCACAAGTACTCCTTTTCAATCTGCATATGTGGGCTCTTACATCCACACAGAGTACTTCCAAGATAAGTAGGGCTTGATCGTGGTTCAAGGGTCTATATGTGTGAATTCAATTGCAGAACTGAGGTTCAACTGTGCATGCATCGCTCATATGTATGTATACTGACGGTTATACAAATCATGGGGAAGTCCACAAGAATAATTTTCCTTCTTGAAATTTTCAACGGTTAGTAAATGTGCGCACAAAAAAAGTCACATACGTATTATCGGAAAAGATGCATGGATTGTATACAATGCCTACAAAAATAATTCTGTTAGTTTTTAAGGTTGCTAGATTGTATAGCTCAATATCACAAACCATAAAAAGCAGGGTAATAAGCAGTTGTACAGACACCCTCTCCCAATAAAAGCCACAGCCCCAATTCCATATGATCATGCACAGGTACACTGTACCACTGACTTCAGCAGAAGTCCATGTAAGAGTGCACATACAGATAGGCAAATGCAGGATCAGGACCCAAATACTTCAATACTTGCAATGGATGTGTAAAACTGATGCAGGATTAGATATAACATGCTACCTGCCAATTTGCACGTTCCAACTAACGAAGACAGAAAAATCTAATCAAAGGAGTTAGCTTAATCCACCAACTGTATGTGACTGACACACTGATGGTAGCTCCAAGTCAAAGCAGCGCACACTAACAAGGTGGTACAGGGAAGTTTATAATGCCACAGCTGTACACCTATTTCATGAATAAACATAGGATTAAATCAACAGGATTGTCAATACAGCACCTTTTCACTATCATAAAAATCACTTCATAGTAAGTTTAAAAGGTGAAGAAAACATTATAGAGGCTGCACTAATTTTAAAATCTACATTCCTCCTTATTTTGGGATTACCATGAAACTAAATCCAATAAGGAAGAAAGAACCAACACACCAGTAAACTGCTAAATGTTATTTACCCGAGACAGTCCCTAAATACTACATATTCAAATTTATAATTTTGAAACATCCAAGTATAAATAATCAACTAAATAGGAAAGTTTGTCAGCAAATGTTTGCTATGGATAAAGTGCCAGGTGAAATAGATTTGACTTTGTAATAAGAAGGATGGTCTTGTCATTAAGACACTGCACTGTGACTGAGGAAATTTGGGTTGAATTCTCAACTATGGATAAATCCATTCATCTCTCCCTGCCTGAGTTCTTCATCTGTAGAGTGGGGATAACCCTTTCCCACTTTCCTTTTCCTTTCATCGGAGTGCTGTGAGGATAAATTTGTTAGCGTCTGTGAGGCACTCGGACACTAAATTGATGACGGCCATATAAAAAATAGACTACAATAAATGATAGCTTGCTCTCTTTTTCAAAAGCATTTAAAAAACACCTATTGGATCAGGAGTTGTAACACTGATGTTGAGAGTATTTTCTACCAATAGGAACTCTAAAAATCGTTTCTTAAACTACATGAAATATATTTCAAGATTTTAAATTTTTATTCTGAGTCTATTTGAAATCATTTAGACAAGCTGTAGACAAGTAACAGATTTTTTGCATTTAAAAACTTAAATAGAAACATTTTTCACTTCAGATAAAAGTTAAAACAATCTAATATACCAAAGTAAGTGCCTTTTAAAGAGAAAGCAAAGAGAAAATGTCTATACAAAAAGATGTATTTAAAACCGTCAAGAATAATTATAAGTTTATCTTACAAAAAATTTTCAACCCATCGATTTCATATAGAAGGAAATGGAATTAATACACCAAAAGAACTTTGGAATTTTACAAAAGAAAAAAACTGTCAATACTCTGTGTATTATGGAATTGCACGTGGGGGTAAAGGAATTTGGAAGACAGTGCATGCCTAGTCTTCTGGAGAATGTTGTTTTCTCTCAAACATTTTGAACAGTAGGTGTTAAACAGCAGCAAACCCATTCAATAATAACTTCTGATTGCTCTGTCAGGTCTAAACTAACTATTTCAGGACACAGACTCTTCAAATTAAGGTCCCCGTCCTGGAAGCTCTTATGCACGTGTATAACTTTACACAAGGGAGTAGTCAAGAGGTCAATGATATGTGCATGAAGTTAGACGTGTGCTTAAGTGCTTGCAGGATCAGGATCTTACAAATACAGCCATTTGTCCAGTTCTGAGCTGTCAATTTACTTCATATAGTGAAGACGTCAAAGCTGACTGCACCCCCTTAAAAAAAAAGCAATATATGTATTTGTATCTTCCCCTTAACGGCCCTTAGCTTCTTGCACCCAACTTCCACTTCACAAGTCCTGTAATTTCACAAATGGAATTAGAAAAGACAGTACATATTGTAATGCATAGACAAAATGGTGTGTGAATTCTATACGAGACACCAAATCTTTTATGGACAGATTTTTATCCAAGCCATGCAAACCTTATAAATATAATACTTAGATGTAATAGATTTTTATTTTTCTGTTAAATAAAAATATGCCAAACTAACCCTTTATTATGTTTAGTTTGAAAGTATGTAAAGAAAGTTATGGAGTAACTATTATCTTCAGATAGTCCACGAATACAGATTCAAGTACAAGATTTAAATATGGTTTGTTAAATATAGACTTGGGCATTTATAAAAAGCATTTAATTATTTAAAATCCTGCTTAATGATAATAGCTGATTAAATGCTCACCCTAAAATATCTACTGAAAAGCAAGCCTGTGTGTATTTGTGTACCAGTCAACAACTCAACTGAAAATTAAAATACGGCAGTCTGAGGGTTGAAAGTTTCTTCAGCAATATCCATAAACAAGTGATGTCATGTCATCATTGACAAATATTATAGTCGGAGATAAAAATATATATTTCAATGAACTAGTGAAAGAGGGGTTTTCTTTGCCTCTAAGGTTGCGTACCAGACATAATGTCTCCCCTTCTCATCTGATCAGAGGAGCAAAAACATTTTTGCTGTGTCAATTCTATAACACAGGCAACCTTACAGAGCTTACAAAATGCCATATTGCTACCTATACTATAACACCAATGGTACCTCAGTGAGGTGGTGATTAACAATTGTTTGTCCCCAAACAAAAAGGGCAATAACCCCAATTGTTTCCAGGAAGATCCTACTTAATCTACCTTTTTTTTTAGCATTAAGTTTACTATTCTGCTAAACAAAATATTTTGAAAAACTACATACACAAAGAGGTAGGAGAACAACAAAAATGTTATTCCTTACAGAGAAAACACCTCATAAAATAACAAACAAGAATCCCCACCTGGGGATTCATGTTAAGCTAATGTTTAAAGGCTCTCACAATGAATAAATTTTAATATGTACATTATGAGACATTTAAAATCTCTCATTCTTTCTTCATAATTTCCCTCCTTCAAATGAGGGAAATGGCTCCTGGAAAGCACAACAGCCTGCATCCACTACGTGAAATTACCAATAAGTGACAGGACCAGAATGTCACCTCTTTTTTCTGTTGAAAATGACCATCCCAGCCCCCGCCCCCTGCATCGTTCATTACTCGCTCAGGATGTGACAGGGGCTTTAGTGCTGGGAGGGACAGGGGAGCTTTACTAGTGTGTTTTTATTTTCATTGACAGATTTTGAAAGCCACGCCACACATGCCCGTGCTCTGGGAAGGTCCTGAAGCGAACCCACCCACCTTCATCGGAGGAAGAGAATCCCCTCCTTCCCCTTCCAACCTATCCACCGTCCTGGGGAGGAAATTAACCCCCTGCTAAATTAGTCCCCTTCATGAAAGCAACCTCCTGACTCCCCCACCAACCTGCTCAACCTGGGGAGAGGCAGTTACCCCATCCCCCAGTCCTGAGGAGCGCTCCCCGCAGCAGCCTCTGGCACACAATGTCCACACAGCCTCCACCTCCTCCTTCTGGGGGCCTGCGTGACACCAGGGGGCCGGGGGAGGGAGACCACACAGCAGCATTACACACAGCCACACCTACCTGTCTTCTCATGGTCATAGCCCACCACAATGAAATAGTCAGCCAGCCTAGCCATGGCTGAGAAGAGCCTGCCTCAGCCCCCACCGCCCCTGCCACTGCCACTGCCACTGCCACTGTCGAGGCGGCGGCGGCTGCTGCTGCTGCTGGGGAACTCAGCATCCTGCCCTCTGCTCCAGCAAGAGAAGCACCAACAGCAGCACCTCAGCCATGTTGGACGCCCAGGCGCGCTCTGCGCCTGCGCGCCCCCTCGGCCTCTGTGCTGTGACCCCGCGGGGCTGGGCGTGGGCAGCGGGGTTTACAACTAGCACGCGGAGCGGCGGCGGCGGCGGCGCGAGGGGAGCTATTGTCCGCCTCGCGCAGGCTAGCCGTGGCCAAGAGCGCGCGATTGAATTCGGGACGGGTCCCCTTTTAGGTGTAAAGGCTGGGGCGGGGTGCAGCGTCCTCCCGCTGTATTTGCATTTCGCGAATGCACAGGACACCGCACGGGCAAACAACTAAATAAGCAAAGATCTCTCCCAAAAATAAGCGTGCCTGCCTGTTCTCGTTCTCCGCTTGAGCTTGGGTCCTCCCTTCCTGTTACAAAGGAGGCAGCAAGGTAGTTTACCCATGCATTTTAGTGCATGCAAAAAAATTAATGTCTCTCTCTAAAGTACCCACCCAAAGATCATTTTCGCTTGTAAAGGATGCCTCAAGATGTACGTTGTTCCTTCTTTGTATTTATAGCTTATTAACGCACTTTGAGTTTAACGCATGAAAACTAAAAAAGAAAAAAAGAAACCAACCACCCGGTAGCTAAGGTCTTTCTAAAATATCTTCCCTGACTTCATTCAGCGCCTAAACATGGGATTAGGACCTTTTCTGTTGCAGAATTTGCAGTAAAGCGCATCATCCTCTTGTTTTGTATAATATTTTGCTGATGCATTTATAGTTCAGTGCATGCAAAATAAATGCCTTAATATGAACTATCAGGGTATCTAAAATAACCTCCCCGAGTTCCTTCTCAAGAATGGAATTTCAGTGGCCCGGAATTTCCAGGAAGCTTCCTGTTTACTTTTTCTTTTGGATGTTAGGAACATGCCATGGTGGGGAGAGAAGCAGGCTTTCCTAAACTGAGTGCAGTTCTCATGGCACAGCATTCACCAAGTCTCTTAATTATTTTTAGTGACTCTGTGACTCTTATGCTGCACTGAGTTGTCTCTGGCAATAAAGTCAGCAGGAAAATCTGGGGCAGAAGGTGTGCGTGAGAGAGAGAGAGGCAGGCTGCCTCTGGCCCAAATTGCTATTACAATACTGTGATGAGATATGGAAACCATATTAATTGAAATCTTAATGTGCCTAGAAATCTTTTTCCACACATATTTCTTAACAGGTTTTCCAACTTTGCTTTCCACATTTAGGCTTCATGTGGAGTACAGCTTTGGCACTGGCACCCAAGGAGGGAAAAAAATCACAGGCTGATGTCACTTTAAATCCTCATCGAGAAGATGATTGTGACTCAAGTGCAGACTTGCAGTATCTCTTTTATTTAATATTGTTGGTCTTCTACTTACCCATTTGTGTGACATCCTAGCAAAATGCTATTCTTCAAGAGCCTGCAGAGAGCATTTACAATTAAGTGGAAGATTTCAGGTTGCTATTTATAGTGTGTAAATAGGACTGACGCCTTTTGCTCTTACTCCAAAGCCTAATTGGCCTACTAGCCCCTGAAAAGATTATGCTGATATGTAGTGTGTCTTGACAAGACATTGCTCCATTAACTGGTTGAGTGTATGCCAAAAATAGTATAAGATAAAAACCACCATTTATATCCCAGACATGTTTTACAGCACAATAGTAAGAACTGCAGCACTAAGTGTTATGAATCACTGTTTAGTTCTAATGTTAGGTTACAGTTGAATTTATTTCTCATCACTCCACCATAAGTTAGGATATGGAATACAGTAATAAACATGTTTTGTATAGGAACATTATTGTCCATATCTCAGATACTGAATAACTACTCCCTACATTCAGAAGAGGCGTAATTAGAAGCAACACTTTCCTGGTATAGATGGGGTGGACCACAAATTATATGTTTCAGAGTAGCAGCCGTGTTAGTCTGTATTCGCAAAAAAGAAAAGGAGTACTTGTGACACCTTAGAGACTAACAAATTTATTTGAGCATAAGCTTTCGTGAGCTACAGCTCACTTCATCGGATGCATTCGGTGGAAAATACAGTGGGGAGATTTATATACACATACAGAGAACATGAAACAATGGGTTTTATCATACACACTGTAAGGAGAGTGATCACTTAAGATGAGCCATCACCAGCGGGGGGGGGGGGGAAGGAAGGAGGAAAACCTTTCATGGTGACAAGCAAGGTGGGCCATTTCCAGCAGTTAACAAGAACGTCTGAGGAACAGTAGAGGGTGGGGTGGGCGGAGAAATAACATAGGGAAATAGTTTTACTTTATGTAATTACTCATCCACTCCCAGTCTCTATTCAGGCTTATTAAGTTAATTGTATCCAGTTTGCAAATTAATTCCAATTCCGCAGTCTCTCGTTGGAGTCTGTTTTTGAAGTTTTTTTGTTGAAGGATAGCTACTCTCAGGTCTGTAATTGTGTGACCAGAGAGACTGAAGTGTTCTCCGACTGGTTTTTGAATATTATAATTCTTGACATCTGATTTGTCTCCATTTATTCTTTTACGTAGAGACTGTCCAGTTTGACCAATGTACATGGCAGAGGGAGGGGCATTGCTGGCACATGATGGCATATATCACATTGGTAGATGCGCAGGTGAACGAGCCTCTGATAGTGTGGCTGATGTGATTAGGCCCTATGATGGTGTCCCCTGAATAGATATATGGACAGAGTTGGCAACGGGCTTTGTTGCAAGGATAGGTTCCTGGGTTAGTGGTTCTGTTGTGTGGTGTGTGGTTGCTGGTGAGTATTTGCTTCAGGTTGGGGGGCTGTCTGTAAGCAAGGACTGGCCTGTCTCCCAAGATCTGTGAGAGTGATGGCTCGTCCTTCAGGATAGGTTGTAGATCCTTGATGATGCGTTGGAGAGGTTTTAGTTGGGGGCTGAAGGTGATGGCTAGTGGCGTTTTGTTATTTTCTTTGTTGGGCCTGTCCTGTAGTAGGTGACTTCTGGGTACTCTTCTGGCTCTGTCAATCTGTTTCTTCACTTCAGCAGGTGGGTATTGTAATTATAAGAATGCATGATAGAGATCTTGTAGGTGTTTGTCTCTGTCTGAGGGGTTGGAGCAAATGCGGTTATATTGTAGAGCTTGGCTGTAGACAATGGATCGTGTGGTGTGATCTGGATGAAAGCTAATGGCATGTAGGTAGGAATAGCGGTCAGTAGGTTTCCGATATAGGGTGGTGTTTATGTGACCATCGCTTATTAGCACCATAGTATCCAGGAAGTGGATCTCTTGTGTGGACTGGTCCAGGCTGAGGTAGATGGTGGGATGGAAATTGTTGAAATCATGGTGGAATTCCTCAAGGGCTTCTTTTCCGTGGGTCCAGATGATGAAGATGTCATCAATGTAGCGCAAGTAGAGTAGGGGCATTAGGGGATGAGAGCTGAGGAAGCCTTGTTCTAAGTCAGCCATAAAAATGTTGGCATACTGTGGAAAATCCTTGTTACTTTCCAGTAGAGGGCAGCAGCTCCCCCAAATCCCTTAAGGTAATCAACATTCCTATAAAATATTATCATGTAGCAAGATTTAGACCTAATAAAATGCAGCGTATGCATCAGTAGAAAAGACAAGAGCATAAGATGAATCTAAAATATTGCATAATCACTTAGAGAAAAAGAAGAGCTGTAGGGTTCTGATTAGATTATTTTAGTTCCCCCTGAGCAGTAGAGTAGCTAGAATAAGTTTAAGGGATACATTTTTAAATGAGCGTGCAGGTTTTTGTCAGCATGGTTCTCATAGATTTTAATTACTAAAACCTGAAGAGCTGCTTTGAAAATTTAGGGGTAAAAAGCTTTCAAAATAGTATCATTTTACTACTTTGAGATCTTTGGATGAAAAGCATTGACGAAATAGCAAAAAGGTATGCATTTGTTAGTTAAGCCACACAGCCCCTCTGTGAAGTGGGAACAATAGTGTCAACACTAGGGTGAAACACAGCAACTGTTTGACTGTGCACAGCAAGAGGGTTACAACAGGGATAATGAATAATATGAATGAATGAATAATAATGAATATGAATGAATAATAATAATAATGAATAATATTCTGGACAACTGAAACTGCAGGAGGAGTTCATAGAAGCAAAATGTAATTACCTAATTTGGAATTTGACCAGGAGTTTAGGATTAACATCTCTACTTTTACAAAAAGTACCATGGAATTATTTTATCAAAACAAATCTCAGAACCTCTACTTTTGCACTTCATTTGAGAGAGCACCTCTAGCAGGACAATATTATATAGGACTTTGCTGGGGTATTAATGCAGTATGCACTTAGGAGAAAAAATATACCTAGTGTCTCACGAGCACTGCTAGCAACAGTACCTCACCATTCCTGCCTCTTCCATCCAAACAGACATAGCTAAATCTTGATTAGCTTGTAAAATCTAGTGGGATCACAGCACAGGGTGGCATGCCTTAAAAACAGCCAAGCAAAAGAAAAAGCACTTCTTAACTTTAATTCACTTCTTAACTAAACTACCTATTTGGGTACCATATGATCACCATCATCATATCAAGTATCAGAGGGGTAGCCATGTTAGTCTGGATCTGTAAAAGCGGCAAAGAGTCCTGTGGCATCTGATAGACTAACAGACATATTGGAGCATAAGCTTTCGTGGGTGAATACCCACTTCGTCGGATGCAACGATGAAGTGGGTATTCACCCACGAAAGCTTATGCTCCAATATGTCTGTTGGTTATAAGGTGCCACAGGACGCTTTGCCACTTTTACCATCATCATAGTACCTGACCATCTCCTAAATATTTATGGAGTTATCTTCTGTACATCCCTGTATCATCTAGTAATAGTATCCCCATCTTACAAATGAGGACGGGGCAGAGAGAGAGAGAAAGAGAGAGACTCTTGCTTGAGGTCACAGAGGAAGTCTGTGGTAGAGTGGAGAACTGAAACTACATTTACTGAATCTCTGTCCAATGCCTCAACAATGAGATCATATTTCCTCCTTGGGAGGGAGAGGAACTCATCCTGTTCTGCCTGGAAATTAAAAATTGCTCTCAGAACATTGAGTGAATTTATGCTGTAGATGGAACATTCAAAATGTTGCGGGCTATGGACAAGTCCCAGAGCCTAGATTCTCACCACTTTCTGAAAGTCAGATGCCATTAAGGCATCTCTTGTTGGGCACCCAAAAATCAATGCACCTAATATCACTAGTCACTTTAGAATATGTTGGCCCAGATTAACTGAAAAGCAATAAAACTAAAAGCAAGAGTTCTGCACTTTGACTTTGGCTGGGATTTTACACACTACATATTGTAGAATACTTACATTCATATATTTAGTCCAACTTCAGATTCACTATAATATGTAGTATGACAAAGTAAATTGCATATGTCATTAAATTAATATCAGTCCATACTTAAGGGCCAAACTCCAAATTCCTTGCCCAAGAAAGTCTCCCACTGACTTTAAGGAGAGATTTTCTTGCATAAGCCATACAGAATTTGGCCAAAACCCTTTTTTCCCACTGATGCACAGAGATCTTACAGAAACTCTCATGGCAGCAATAATACTTAGCACTTTACCTATTCAAAGTGCTGTACAAACACTAACTAATCCTCACTATCTCCCTGCAAAGAAGGTACATACAGTTAATCCAATTTTACATATGGGAAACTGAGATACAGAGAGGTTGAAGTGACTTGCCCAAGGTCAACAGCAAGTCAGTAACAGATTAAAAATGCATACTTCATAACATCTAGCCTAGCACTCCTTCCTCCAGACCAGTGAGTTTCCCAATTAATGGGAATTAGTATCTATGAGAGAATGGACATCTCATAGGAGAAATATTTTCCATTGTATTTAATTATGTTGCCTCAAAAATATGTCTCTTTTTTAAAGTGTACATAACTTGGCTGTTGGAGAAATAATTTTCAAAATAAAAGAGACACTGTTACCCCATGTACAAACTCAGTGTTTATAGTTCATTTTTAAACTCTCTGTGTGTTTATGCTTAGGAAGGACAGCAAGCATCTGAATTCAGAAAACAATGTTTTCATGTTAGACCTAAAATCAGTGTTACCTGTTCCAGCCCTTTTCACAAACTACACTAGCGGGTTGATAAATTGAGTGCCAAGTTTCAATCTCATGTTAGGTTAAAATGATTTATATATCACTGAAATCCTGTTTGTAATGAACAGACTTTTAAGCATGACACTGTTAAGTGACACAAAGTGGTGAGTGGTTTATGACACATCTCAAATCCATGTAGGACTCTTCCTGTATTATATTTTCTAAAAGTATAAAGAATGGAATTTCTCTTTTGGCCAATAATTTTAATTAACTATTTTAATTAGGAATTTTCCACATTTGCGGAAATGTGTTCTTACTGGAACTGCAGAGGATTATAATAATATAAAGCCAAAGCAATACCCATTAACATTAAATCTGCCTTCTCAAAAAAGTAGGGTCAGCTTCATCATGTATTTTTGCTGATTAAGAAAGGTTTTAAACAGATGATTAATAGTCACTTGAGCTTTAGTTGCATAAATGATCATTTGAGTGTATGTTAATTTGTCAACTGTTTACTCTAGGTTTTGTCTATAAAATAACCCCAGTGAAAGATTAATTTTTAAAAATTATATATTAGTGATATGTTCATTTAATTCCTTTTCTCCTTCATCTACTTCTTAATTGTTCCCTCTCTCTGCAGATCCTTTAACTGTCACTACTGCATTATTTAAAACTGTTTGGGGACACAGTATGTATGAAAGGAAATGGAACTACTCAGTAAAGCTACCCAGATTCCTAAGTGTTTGCAGGATTAAGCCCTGAAGTTGTATTAAAATCCCAACTTGTAAATGTCCCACTTTTTCTGGAGAAAGACGATGTGTGTTTGGAAGTGACCGCCCTGTCTGCCTGCAGGGTAGCAGCCGCAATTTCAGGGAGAATAGTTAAGGCGGAGAATGCATCTCTGTAATTCTCCTGCAACGCCACACCACACCCCAACCACCTACTACATTGCCACCAGCCTAGCAATCTATCCCAAAAGTAGGTGTGTACACTGGGTTTGCTGTGAGACGTGAATGCTTCTGGGCGCTGCTGGCAAGGGAGGGATCACCTTAGACTGAGTCGGTTGGGCAGTCAAAGGAAAGTCTCTATTATATTCATACACATACCTTTCCAAGAGTGATACACACGCCCAATTTACCAAAAAGGACAGCATCACACACGTATCCACACCTGATTTCCTAAATAACGTTTCTCTTGGCAGAATTGTGAATTAAATGTCTCAGGAGTCTGAATTCAGTTCCTATCCTTCAATATTTATTAATGGCAAAGACAACAAGAAACACCAGGGGACCTTCTGGAAAAATGTCAATGCGAGGCTAAAGAATCTGCATTGCAACAGCGGATAAGTCTCCTTCATTCTGGTACAGAGTAAAAGTGTTCCCTAGTAAAAAGAATCCGAGGGAAAAAGAGAGAGAGAAAGAAACCGAAACGTGTGAAATGTTCATAGTAGAGATGTCACACTATTGTAGAACAACGCTATATTTTATTGGCTATGGTGAATACTGACAAAGGCCCCGATCCGGCAAACACGCACGTGCTTAACTTTACTATCCTGACTAAAGTTAAGCATATGTTTAAGTGTTTGTAGGATCAGGGCTAAAACGGCCCATGACAACTTTTCCCCTTACATTTTTTTAAAAAGTCTATAGATTTTAATATTTTAGATGACCGTGTCTCTAGTTCCATATCAGTACAATTTTCTTTAAATGTTTGTTCTAAACTTAATATTTTAACAATATCTAAATGTCAGCTTACATTAAAACGATCAGCAACAGACAGAAATGCTCTAGGGTGTATAATAAATACCAATGTTGGATGATGTATTCATCTCCTTACTTATGTAACCGAGCCTGTTCTTCATTAACGTTATCCATTGCACTTCACATTTTCCAAATATAAATTTTAAAAAAGTTTTGCCTTGCTGCACTTGAACGGATTTTTTTAAATGATCAGGTCTAGCTACAATATATCTATAAATCTCTATCTATAGTGTTTATATTCTATGAGGGAACTATATATTATATACTGTATCTATACTCTATAGACCAACAGGTATTGAGTGTTCCGAGTATAATACAGACTCATCCATAGAGCAGATATTGTAAGTTGTAATGAACGTTGCAACATGCAATGACTAAGAACCAACACCTAAAAATCCCTTTGATAATTAGCACAACGCCAACAAGCTTGTACGGGATATTTTTTGCTAGTCATTTTACTTTTGCCCGACTATTGATTGGTCCCAATCCACGCTTATCGCCGCAGGATGATTAATACTAGACGTGCATGGGGCAGGCGGGGGGTCGGGGGCAGAAAGTGTCAGACCAGTCACACGAAGCTCCTCCCCCTCCCCAGCGGCGCTGCTCTATAAAAGTGTGAAGTGGAACGCAGGAGAGCCAGTGGTTACCTCAGTGACACGGAGAAGGGCAGAGCGACTGCGAGGGAAACTGCTACTTGGGATCGGTAATATACAAAGATTTTACTCAGTGGATTATCATCGTTATCAGGTACGGATCTTTTAAAAAGAGGAATTTGCGGGGCGAGTAGCTACCAAATCGGGCTGTTTTTTTTTTTTTAAATGCATGAAGTTATGCTGCTGGGTTTGCACTGGCTCTTGGTATCAGTTGCAGCTTGCAATGTAAACCCTCGTTTTCTATGCGAGTTAAGAAAGCTGAGCTGTCAAGGGTTAAAACCAAATGCAATTATATATAGGCTGGTAAGGGAATTCGTTGCATGCTTTTAAAAACTGAGTAGCAAGCTTTTTCTAATCGCGTGAGTGAATGAAATCCCAATTTAACCCCTGTGGGGTATTTTTGACAACAATTCTAGCCTTCAGCCATGTAAGCAAGTAAAATGTTTGACAAAAGCAAACTTTGGAGGGGCTCTTATTTACTCTGCGATAAATTGCTAAGCCAATATTAGCGCTTAGTTCAGCACACACGCGAAGTCCCCAGCGGCTGGGGACCATCCCGAGGCGTAGAGTTCACTGTAACCGAATACAACTTCTGTGTTAAATATACCCCCGATGACATTTCTTCTCGTCTTCCTCCACCAGGATTTCAGCCAGAATGAAACTGGTTCACATAGCCCTCCTCTATCTCGGGTCCGTGACCTTCCTTGGGGTGGATGCTGCAAGGCTAGACGTCGCTTCAGAATTCAGAAGAAAGTAAGTATCCAAATGTGCGCCTTTGTACAGGCTGAGCAGTGGCTACTAGTCCGTCCTAGGTCAGAAGATGTAAACTCCTCTGGGAGTTGCACGGTGCCTAAGCCCTACGCCATCCCTTTAGGAAACCTGCGCTGGCAGAACCTTTAGCCCCTAGCCTGTGTTTGGTTTGGCTCCTGCACTGTGGGCTCGCACTAACAGCCCGTCCCCCCTTTGCTGCTCCTTTCAGATGGACCAAATGGGCACTGAGCCGGGCCAAGCGCGACGCGATACCCCCCAGCACGTTCAGCGGGCAAGTGGCAGCGGCGGACGTGCAGCCTCTCATAAGGTCACAGGACGTGAAGGAGGATCCCCGAGTCTCGCATCCCAGGTAACTTCGCGCTCACACACGTATTGCAGGCGGGCACTTGCGCAAGGAGGTGGAAAGTTTTCAGTCTCCCTTGTTCGGGCTGGCTGAACCCCAGATGTCCCCAGCCGGGGGAGGGGGTCTATGGACTGTGAAACCTCTTGGGATCTGGCTCCAGCGGCCCCCATTGTAGCTGCAGGGAGACTAGCACGTTTGCTGTGGAAAGCCAAATATAAATGGGAACTTGAGTCCCGGATACACAGAAATAGTATCAGCCACCAGACTGCGAGGTCACCTCCTCCTACAGCCAGCAAGCTTTGGGCTATAGCCTTTCCTCTGTACCCAGTGCAAGCACTGGCCAGCCTCCCCTTTCCCTGTCCGCACTGCTAACGCCTGGCTTCCCCCAACCCCGGAGCCCTATTCCTCCTCCAGGAGGGTCCCCTTGCTCCGCAGCCCCATTGCTCCTCTCTCACGTCCTCTTCCTCTCCCGTTGTGTCTTGCAGCGCCCCGGAGGATGCCCGCATCCGCGTGAAGCGCTACCGCCAGAGCATGAACGGCTTCCCCCATTTCCAGGCCATGCGGATGGGCTGCAGGTTCGGGACCTGCACGATCCAGCAGCTGGCCCACCAGATCTACCAGCTGACGGACAAGGACAAGGACGGCGCCGCCCCCGTGAGCAAGATCAGCCCCCTGGGATATGGCCGCAGGCGGCGCTCGGTGCCAGCCCCTAGCCGGACGCAGTCCCCGTGGCTCGCCCTGCGCCCCAGCCGCCGGGAGAGCTCGAGCGCCGCAGCCGCCGGCCAGCTGCAGGCGCAGCTCCGCGCCCCCTCTCTCCGGAGGACTTAGAGCTGCGGCGGAGCAGCCAAGCACCGTGCTGGCGCCACCTCGGATGGTGGCTTTCCCCGGCGCTTCAGCATTAGGGTGCCCGTGGGGCAGGGCAGCCTCGGAGACGGAGCTGGGAAGCAGGGCGCGCACCCGCATGGCCTTGGACTGGACACCCAGACTTGGGGCTACAGCAGCTGCCGGGCCCCGGAGGCGCTCGGCACCAGCCGGGCCGGGCCCGCCAGCGGCGCGGCGCCCCTAGGAAGGGGCTGGAGCGCGCGAGGGGAGAGCGCACAGCTGGCTCCCTTCTCTCTGGTGCCACATCACACGGGGCTGTGAAGTGAAGTCGTGTGAACCCTGGATCTCGGACATACGGGGACTAATTCCGCCTGCCCTGGCCACTGGGCTGGGGGGAAGCACCCTCTGCATTGTCTGCACCCGGCAGGGAATCGGACACTCACTAGTCCCTGCGGGGGACTGCCTTATACTTGAATGTAATAGAGAGAGGAAAAGTGCAATTGTACGTGGTTTAATTATAAGTGCTGTGTGTGTATAATAAGATAAATATCAATATTTAAGATGTTACTGTTTCCCGTCCTTTTTGCATCTTTGAAAAGAGTTATTTTTATACGTTATCTATTTTTGCATAAGGGCATTTTAAAAAAGCATTGTATTCCCTCTATTTTTCATAGCGTGAATGTAAAATCTTGGTGTTTAACTTTCTCTGAGTCTTTTATCTTGCATTCTGGACTGGTGACAGATGTAGAGAATGTATCCGCTATTCTCCATGGGTAACGTGTGACATAAAATAAACACTATTACATAAAACAGTGCTGTTATGGTGTCTCTGGACAGGGTAGACAAGATCATAATTAGTTATTTTTGACCCTGTTCTCTCCTATCGTAACTAATACTTGACACGGCACTACGCCAATGCAATAACACGGCTATCAAGCCATTAATCACAGGCAGTTTGTTAGCAGCCAACGCAGGGACCAAAAGCCTCTAGCAAGTAAACACAATAAAAGCATAACCTGCGCTTTAAAAATCTCGGAGCAGGGCTATTTAGAAGGCCCCAAGGTCTTTCCTAAGCACATGATTCAAACCGGGCTGAAATATCTCACAGGCGGGATTGATCGTGCAAGTTTATTTTTTGCCATAATTAATCAGAGAAACAACCGCAAAGTTCCAACATTGCACAACAAAGTAATAGATTTATTGAGGGAGCCTGTTCCAAAAAACGGTCATGGCAGTTTACAAGGTTACTTATGGTGAAGGATTTCCTGGGCCACAGTTCAGGTTAAAGTTAGACGCCGACGGGATCAATGCGGGCAGGACATCTTAGCGTTATTTTAAACTCCCAAAACCACAGACCAGAAAATAAATTCGAGATACGATGGAGTTTGTTAATGGAGCTACAGCACCATCTATGGTCCCCATTACCCATGCTCTAAAGTTCAACTCTTCAGGCATAGATTAAGTGCACTCAACCACCCAAGAAGGTGGAACCCCACTGCTTGAAGCATACCATTGCTTTTACAGACTTTACAGGAGGTATCATTTTAAGGGGGGGAACAATTAGTGTCTCCTTTATCAGAACTACTTCTACAAAGAGTCTCCAAAAGGTGGAGGTGCCCCCAGAAGTTTGAACAAAACTTGCAGTTGTGTGCATCAGCTTCTTGTGTTGATTTGTGCACCCACAAGTTTTTATAGGCATATTTTATAGAGGCCTTTAGTTTTAATCACTTCCCTAAAAAAATTCTCAGCTAAGACTCCTATAGTCTAGAGCTGTGGGGTTTTATACAGCTAGTTTTTTGGTTGAGGTTTTGATTTTTACAAACTGGCACTTCATATATGTACCAAATAGGTGGCAAGTAAAACTTACAAGAGAGTTCTCCCTTTCCTGCTGCTGGCCTTTCTGATTCAGATTTTGTGGAAAGCAGCGATAGGATGGGTGAAAATAACATTTTTCAAGCATACACCTAAAACATTGTCCCTTATATGCTGATCAGGCTTCCATTTCCCACAGAAATGAGTTGTCTTGCATGCAAATTTCAGCTGATGGCTGCCAACTACAAAGCCAGCAAGTAGCTACTGTAAAAAACAATTACAGATACCAAGATCTTGAAGTAAGGCTGGCTTCTGTAGTAAAAAAACAAACAAAAAAGAAGTAGGGTGTTATAAAGAAAGAAAATACAAAGGATGAAATCCTGGTGCCACTGAAGTCAACTGAACAACTCATACTGACTTCAGAAGGGCTAGGAATTGCCCATATTCTCCTCCTGTGTGGAGCAATGATTTATGGAAGGCACAGTCTGCAGTTACATAACTGTGCACCCGGGGTGACCCCAAAGTTGTAAGGTGAGGCTATACCAGTGGCAGGTTCCATGTTTGCTTTAGTTGATAATAATCTACAGTATGCACATTCCAGCTATCTGTTTTATTGTGATTTCTTTTCCCATATCTATTGCCAAAAAACAGTCCCTTGTTTTAAAGGGCATACTTTCTATGTTTTTCTGAAGGGAAATACCAAAGTTGAGACCTGCAAGATCCATGGCCTACTTGGGCATGACTGAAGCCAGCAAAGTGGTGCTGGATGGCTTGCACTATTTTTATCTCCTAGAAGTTTAATAAATAGGCTTCAACTTAAAAGGATCAAGAGTGCCATCTGCTGCAGCTGGAGGAAGCAGCAAAGCCCTATAACTGTAACAGGATGGTACTGCTGTAAGGATTGAACAGGAATTAAAGAAAAGTAAAAATCTGGCTTTCTTCCCTATTAGTTTTTGAAAAAAGGGGGTCTATTATGTGTGAAGAGAAATATCACTGAACCCTAAATGCCAGAAGATGTTGGGATGGCCCTTTGCAAGAGAACAGGTGCTGTTCTTTGAGTGTGAGGGGAAAGGGATGTACCCCTGTAAACTCTTCGGGGGAAAGGCATTTACTATATGACTTTGTTCAGTGCCTAACATTGGGGTCCATGAACTGACTGAGGCATGTAGGCACTACTGTCATATAAATATTAGAACTGAGTAATAAACTTAGCTCCCCACCTCCAGCCCGGGTAGTTTGGACTCCTGAAGCAAATAGAGCTCTTCTGTAAAGCTCCTTGGGGCCGTGGAACTAATGTTAGGGGGTAGAGGGAAAGAAACACGTCGTGTTAAGGGTATCTGATGCCTGCCATATATAATAATAATGGATTGGAATATTTCGTTATATGAGAGAGAATGCAGGGGCCTGACATCCATAGCAATCACTGTTTGGAGTTCCCAATTGATTATCCTCTCAGGTGGGAAGGATGTGGGGTGCATGTGTGGAAGGGGTGCATCTTCCTAAGACCACTGATTTTAGAGATTTGCAAGGAAGGGGAGCTGCCTTCCTAAAAAGATCCTCAACATACCATAACCCCTTCTCTGAGGGTGAGGGGAAGTGGTGAGACAAGGTTGCATGAAAAGAACTCAAGATGATGGTGCTGCTCTCTGCTGCCTCTGTGGGATAAGGGTAGATGAAAAAGCCAAGGGTACTAGCAACTTCTTTCCCTTGTGCCCCAGGGTCCACCTCCCAAAATATCACAGAATTGCATCCCAAGAGCACATGGAGTGGTTTTGCAGGAGGTAAAGCTGTGAAAGTAGCACTATGTCCTCCTCCAATTTTTTTCACCCCTCCCTTGGCAAGTGTCCTCTCTGCCTGTTGCCGTAGAGGGCATGACTGGGTGTTTAAGGTTCCTCTCCACCATGGACATTCTAAGCACAAATACAGGCCATACATTAATATATCAGGTACAAATAACAGTAAAACTAAACAGATACCAACTTACACCAATCCACAGGCTAGGCCAAAAGCTCAGAGCAATACAAAGGCTTTAAAGCTCTGTCTAGGAGATCAATTCTGTGATCCTCCTAAAGATCAATCATGAGAGTATTATAAACCCCTAGGCTGCAGATGCAAATGCACAAGCCAGATCTTCCTGTACAAGTCACAGGTTCTGACTTGCTCGCAAACCATCTGCCACAAGAAGGTGAGATGATACAAAAAGTGCCAGAAACACAATAAGAGTTGTGTGCAAAGATCAAGGGCAGCATGTGGTCCAGTGTGATAGGTGACAAGTGAAAGATGTCATCACATGCCTCCAAAATCAGCATCAGTTTACATGGAGCCTCAAGTATCAATTTCAAGGGACAGTGTGGAGCCTGGTAGGCCAGCACAACAGAGGCAGCTTAAAAGTTCCATATAGACAAGGGCTTAAGTTAAAAATGATTCTTGTGGTTGGAACTATGTATTGGAATATGAGGTCATCCTTGCCCACCAGCCCGTCCAAGAATTTATGCCAAAAAAGGGATCACCTTTCTGAACAGAATCTGAGTGGTGATGTGTCAGGAAATTGCTGCTTTCATTCATGGGATCTCCTTTCAGAGCTGTTACATTCATTATGCTATCTGGCTACCCCAGAGAGGGTAATATGGCAAAGACAAAGAGCACCAAATTGTTCTAGCTTGTTTTTATTACCTAAATACATTTATTTCAACAAAGAACATTTCTGAGGTTGCATTCTTACTGCTTTGGGGCGGTGATATCCCAGTGCCTTACCTATAAAAACTCAGAGCATCACTTTTACCCTGGGAGAGAGGCTTGCGTTTGTATTTGTCTCTCCAGCAGGGTAGCATAAAAACATAGTTCTAGCAGCTATGTCACTTGGAAGGCTGAGAAGTATTCATAGTTCACATATAATAGAAGATCAAAGAGTGTTTTTACTTTTACCAGATGATTATTAAAGCACCTGTACATATAAGTTATACCCAGAAGTGTATTCTCAAACTGATGATCACAAAAATCTGTGAAGCATCTAAGTCTCCACTAATAAGAACTGCAACATGATGCCAGAAATAACTTTTTCTTCAAGAACAATGACAGAGAAGGGAATACTAATGAATATTTTGGCACATATGTAGAATTTTCTGGCTCATTCAGTACCCAAAAGACAGAAGATCATAATTAAAGCCAATAATGGCAACACCAGACAACTGTCCAAATATTTTCCTTGTGCAGTCAATACAGCATTTTATATTATCTAACATCATAATTAAGTAGTGCAGAGCACACATGCATCAAGCAAAAAATAAATTCCAAACAGGGATAAATGCAGCTAATAATAAAAAATAATTAAGTCTAATGGAGTTTGTTTATTATGTTCAAAGGGTTCACAAGTTGCTTTTATTACCAAAATATTTTTAAAGAACTATTTATTTCACAAAATTTGTCTCAGCTTTGAACTTTTTAAACTTTTAAACACATAGCACCTTGGAACAGAATCATATATCCAGTGGTGAGGAAAAAGAACATACTTTGTTCATGAGGTGAAGACCTTTGTTATGTAAAGGACCTTTTAATACACTCTACACTATAAGTGTCAAGTGTTTTGAACAGTTTATAAAGAGATACTATTAGTGTAAAAAAGATTATCCTTATGATTAGATACTGACAAAATTGCTTGGCTTTCCCGCTGCCCTCCCCTCCCCCAATTTTCACACTAAAACTCCAGAAATGTCACCAAATATGTTTGAAATGTGAATAGTTCCCCCCATCCCCATTTTCATTATGGCTTCACAAAGCTGCCAGTTTGTAAAATGTGTATAACTTTTTTAGCAACTGTATTTAAAAAGGGCGGGGGAAGGTTTCTTAACATTTTCCTAAGATGGTAAAGAAACATGTGCCTGAGTCTTACTCTTTGATGACCGGTAGTATAACAAGGAAGAAGAGAAAAAACAAGAGAGATTTTGTCTGTTAGTTTATGTTCTGGCTAGGTCAATAAAACAAACATTATTGTCTTTTTAATAATAGGTTTCCTGTAACTGAAATCACCATGGTGCCTAGAAAATTTAAAACTAACTTGGGACCACTTTGGAACTGGCCCTAACACTACCGTGCAGGTGGACAAGGGGTTGTCAGAGCTCTCCCCATCCTCTTAAATAGCCTAGTTGTATTGCTTCTTTGTATTGGGGGAAAGCAGACAGTAGGCACAATCTCTCCTCTCTCTCCCCACCACATATGTGACTGCAGAGGGCCAGGGACTGGATGGAGCAGAGGTGAACCAGCATGCTGGAGGAGGAAGACATCTGCACCCTGTACAGCCAATTATTCTCCCAGGAGCCAGGGAAGTATCGGTGGCTTTCTGAGTCATCATTCCTTGTCCTGGGCTGCTCCTGGGGAAGTGCAGCTATGTACTGCTCCTTATATAGAATGAGATGTAAATTTATAGTCTGTCCGTTTGTTGATAGATAAATAAAACACGTTACAGAATATGATAATTGTGTCCCCCTCATTAACTATGTATGGACAGCAGAATATACAGGAGATGGGGATGGTAATATGATGAACTGACTATGAATCTCCCTATCAAATCTGGGGCCCGAGCCTGTTCCTACTTAAGTTAATGACAAAACATGGGGTCCCAGGACTCTTGAAAATTATTTATAAGACTATCTTTACATTGGAAGAATACATAATCAGTTTTACTCTCTACCACAATCTTCCCCAGCAGCGAAAGTCCTGCTGCTTCATGTGTTTTCCATGTAAAGCCTTGTTTCTGAAAACTAAAGGAGTTGCTAATAACTGGAAATGATGGATAATTACTCTGTCAAAAGGAGGTGACTCTAATCCAAACCCTGGGATTGAATCCAAGATGGGGTCCTTAATGTATGATCACTGCTGCTCCTGCTCTATAATTATAGAAGGTTAAATGGAGGCACTACTGCTGGCAACCCTAGGCCTGTAAGAAACATCCGTATGTGAAGTGAAAGGAAAGGAAAAGTGATCCAGGTAACTAAAGGCCTGTTAGTTTGACATCTGCAGTATGCAAGGTCTTGGAAAAAAATTTGAAGAGAAAGTAGTTAAGGACATTGAGGTCAATGGTGAATGAGACAAAATACAACATGGTTTTACAAAAGGTAGATCGTGCCAAACCAACCTGATCTCCTTCTTTGAGAAAGTAACAGATTTTTTAGACAAAGAAAACGCAGTGGATCTAATTTACCTAGATTCTGTAAGGTGTTTGATATGGTGCCACATGGGGAATTATTAGTTAAATTGGAAAAGATGGGAATCAATATGAACATCAAAAGGTGGATAAGGAATTGGTTAAAAGCGGGTCATACTGAAAGGTGAACTGTCAGGCTGGAGGGAGGTTACCAGTGGAGTTGCTCAGGAATTGGTTTTGGGACCAATCTTATTTAATCTTTTTATTACTGACCTTGGCACAAAAAGTGGGAGTGTGCTAATAAAGTTTGCAGACGATACAAAGCTGGGAGGTATTGCCAATTTAGAGAAAGACCGGGATATCATACAGGAGGATCTGGATGACCTTGTAAACTGGAGTAATAGTAATAGGATGAAATTTAATAGTGAGAAGTGTAAGGTCATGCATTTAGGGATTAATAACAAGAATTTTAGTTATAAGTTGGGGACGCATCAATTAGAAGTAATGGAGGAGGAGAAGGACCTTGGAGTACTGGTTGATCAAAGGATGACTATGAGCCGCCAATGTGATATGGCTGTGAAAAAAGCTAATGAGGCCTTGGGATGCATCAGGCGAGATATTTCCAGTAGAGATAAAGAGGTGTTAGTACCATTACACAAGGCACTGGTGAGATCTCACCTGGAATACTGTGTGCAGTTCTGGTCTCCCATGTTTAAAAAGGATGAATTCAAGCTGGAGCAGGTACAGAGAAGGGCTACTAGGATGATCCGAGGAATGGAAAACCTGGCTTATGAAAGGAGACTCAAAGAGCTTGGCTTGTTTAGCCTAACCAAAAGAAGGTTGAGGGGAGATATGATTACTTTCTATAAATATATCAGAGGGATAAATACAGGAGAGGGAGAGGAATTATTTAAGATCAGTACCAATGTGGACACAAGAACAAATGGATATAAACTGGCCATCGGGAAGTTTAGACTTGAAATTAGACAAAGGTTTCTAACCATCAGAGGAGTGAAGTTCTGGAATAGCCTTCCAAGGGAAGCAGTGGAGACAAAAGACCTATCTGGCTTCAAGATTAAACTTGATAAGTTTATGGAGGAGATGGTATGATGGGATAATGGGATTTTGGTAAGTAATTGATCTTTAAATATTCAGGGTAAATAGGCCAAATCTCCTGAGATGGGATATTAGATGGATGGGATCTGAGTTACCCAGGAAAGAATTTTCTGTAGTATTTGGCTGGTGAATCTTGCCCATATGCTCAGGGTTTAGCTGATTGCCATATTTGGGGTCGGGAAGGAATTTTCCTCCAGGGCAGATTGGAGAGGCCCTGGAGGTTTTTCGCCTTCCTCTGTAGCATGGGGCATGGTTGACTTGAGGGAGGCTTCTCTGCTCCTTGAAGTCTTTGAACCATGATTTAAGGACTTCAATAGCTCAGACATGGGTGAGGTTTTTCATAGGAGTGGGTGGGTGAGATTCTGTGGCCTGCACTGTGCAGGAGGTCAGACTAGATGATCAGAATGGTCCCTTCTGACCTTAGTATCTATGAATCTATGCCTGAGCTATTGAAGTCCTCAGATCATGGTTTAAAGACTTCAAGGAGCAGAGAATCCTCCAGCAAGTGACCTGTGCCCCATGCTACAGAGGAAGGCGAAAAACAGTCATTCTACTGCCAGTATAACCTATTAGACTAGTATCCACACCGCCCTCGCTCCTTATATACATTCTCCTACCCACGGCTGTATCCTTTCTTACTTCGTCTTCTTCCCTCTCAATGCTAAAATCTGGCGGGAGATTTCCTGGACATCTCCCATCCATCTCCCCCTAATTCCTAGTTTAAAGCTCTCTTTATCAGTTGTGCCAGCCTCGATCCTAGAAGTCTATTTCCTTCCCTACTCAGATGAAGTCCATCCCGAGAGAACTGTCCTCTGTCAGTGAATGCCTCCCAGTGGCCATACATCCCAAAGCCCTCCTTATAGCACCACTGCCTAAGCCATCTGTTGACAGTCAGTCTTGTCACACCTTTGTTGCCCTTCTCTAGGAACAGGAAGGATCCCGCTAAAGATCACCTGAGCCTCAATTTCCTTAAGCGTCTTCCCCAGCCTAGCATAGTCTCCCTTAATACTTTCCAGCGAGAATCTAGCCATATCATTTGTTCCCACATGAAGGATAATTAGGGGATTCTTTCCCGCTCCCTTTAGGATCCTTTTCAACCTCAGGTCTACATCCTGTATCTTAGCACCCAGAAGACAGCACACCCTTCTATTCTCTGGATCAGCTCTAGTTACAGGCCTGTCTATTCTTCTCAATAAAGAGTCCCCGATCACATAGACCTGCCTTTTCCTGGTGACTATGCTATTCTCGAGTCTCTCCCCTGTTCCCTCTGGCTGCAAGTTCTTTCCATTCCTATTTTGCCTTATAATCTTCTTCAACCCATCCTGTATCCTCCTGGGGCTCATATTTGGTCTAGTCTCCCTTGACTCTTCCGCTTTTCCTATAGGACTAGCCTCTCTTTTCTTCTTCCTTACCCTTCCAAGTTCAACAAGTACCTGCTGAGCCGCTTGTTCATTTTCCAACTCTGCAAACCTGTTCCTAAGCTCTATTTCTCCTTCACTAGCTCGTCTTTTCCTCTGCCTGGTTCTTTGAGTCACATGCTTCCACTGACCACTTCCCTCACCCAGTCTCCCCTCAAAATTCCCCAGCCCTGCTTCCATCCGTGAGTCTGAGCTTTTCCCTTCAGATACCTCATATCTTTGCTCCATCATCTGCTCAAACCCCTTCCTAAACTCAGTCAGACTTTCCACCTGCATCTCCAAACCTCGGATCTTTTCCTCCATCAGCTCTATCAGACGGCATTTCATGCAGAAAAAACTCTTACCGGTTTCCCCCTCCAGGATCATGTACATACCACAGCTTCCACATCCAGTCATCCTCAATGTGTCTTCCACTACAGGAGTCACTCCCACAGCTGCCTCTGTATCTGTCGTCGCCTTCCCACCTAAATCCTGTTAATCTGGGAAACACAAGCCACACCAAAAAGACCACCCCCCCCCACCAGCAAAAGCAAACCCCAAACAAGCACCACAATCCAAACTCCCCTTGCAAACTCCCACTCAAACTCTCCTGTTTACAGCTCTGTTTGCTAGCTCCTGTGCTGCTACAGCTGTCTGTGCCACTGCCTGGCTGGCTGGCTACCTTTATAGGACCCCTAGTCAGAAGCCCCACCCCCTAAGCAGGGCTCAGGTCTCACATAGGTGAGAGGTTTTTCGCAGGAGTGGGTGGGTGAGATTCTGTGGCCTGCATTGTGAGGGAGGTCAGACTAGATGATCATAATGGTCCCTTCTGACCTTAATATCTATGAATCTATAAAGAAATGTTAAAAGAGTTCAGTGGCTTTTGAACAGAAGGCACCAAATCTCTGCAGCTTCCAGTGGTGCTCTCCAAAACCAGCCCATCATACATATATCATGAAGTGAGTTTTTGACTTCTTTTTTTATAGCATTTGTTTTAGGCATACTGCCCCTTCTCTTTTTTTTAATCTAAGCACCCACTTTAAGGCCGTAGACACAAGGCTGTATCCAGACAAACAACTGAAATAAGGAGTAAAGAGGCCTTTCTAGTGGTTAAAACAGGACCTGGGAGTCAGAACTTTTGGGATGGATCTGAACGTGTGCACACACCCATGCTAGTACTCCAAGGTAATATTTTTATAAAGGTAATGATCTGATTAATAATAAAAAACAAGTGTTTATCAAAGTGCCTAAAATTTATTTACACAATAGACTGAATCCTACAGAAACAATGATATTTGGGAGTGACAAGTAATATCATTGTGCCCCAATCTGATTGCACTATCTCCTAGCAACACAGGAAATAACTCATATTACAAGTACACAAGGGCAACGAAGAATGATTTATTATGTTCACCACACTGCAAGACTGTTAGAAACAAATTATAGTTTTTCCAAGGAATGTTGTTAGAACTCACAGATTAAAGGCTTTTTCTTCTTTCAACAATGTGGTGCATCTTTAAAACCTTGCTGCCACCTGCTGTCTACTGAAGAAAAACTACTCCCAATTTAAACTTAATCCTGGATACGGCACAGTGCTGCTACTGCCCTCAGGGACACCTGAATTTAGAAGAGAATTCTGAATCTGGACTAGGCTGGTTATTCAAGACTGTTTAAGGCAGGGGATCCAATTCTCCATTCCTTCTGAACGCCACTCAATATAAGAGCAGGAGGGGCTTTACAACAACTTTCCATATTCTGGGGCTGGGTGGAGTGAGATGGGGAGAACTACTCTGCCCCAGTGAAGATTAGAACAACCTCACAGCTTACACTTGGCTGCAACAGTCCCCAAGTGCTCTCTGGTTATACTTGCCTCATTCTTCTGGCCCACATCCTGTACTTAGGGCTACAAGAAAGGCAGCATGGAACTCTGAGACACCCAGGGTGCCTCTTCGTGCCAGGGTGTTCCCTGGGGTATTCCCAAGCCTGAGTTCACTAGCTATATATCATAAAAAGGGCCAACATTGGCATGAAGAATCTGTCTCCTATGCGTGTTGTGGGTGTGATGTATTTGGTTTATGAGGGAAGGAGCTAGAGTATTGATGACCATGACTGAAACTCTATATATTTCCTTATCTTGCATCTATGAATGGAATAACATTAATGGCAGCTACAAGGAGAGTTTGCATGCCTTTTCATATGGATGACAAGTTGCACAAAAGCTGGAAGGTATCTTGAGAGGTTGTCTATTCCAGCCTCCTGCACTGAGGCAGGACCAAGTGAACCTAGACTATTCCTGACTCTTAAAAATCTCCAACCTCACTTGGAAGCCTATTCTAGTGCTTAACTATTCTTATAGTTATTATATTTTTCCTAATATCTAACCTAAATCTTCCTTGCTGCAGAAAATAAGCTGATTACTTCTTGTCCTACCTTTAATGGACATGGAGAACAATCGATCACCCTATCCTCTTTATAGCATATCCTCTTTATTTGAAGACTGGTATCAAGTGGCCCCTCAGTCTTCTTTTCCCAAGACTAAACAGACCAATTTTTTTAACCTTTCCTAACAGGTCAGTTGTTACCAGTTTTTCCCGTTACTTTGGGGTACCCTCATTTATTAGAGTTACTCTTCTGGGGGCTGGGGGGGAGTTCTGTAATTCTATCAATGTACTGTTGGTGTCACTTGTGTTTTCATATGGAGCTCTACTTCTCCCTTCTGCAAGTCCCCTCCCAATGGAGCTATCTTGCAGGACCTAGGTTCCCCAGGGTTGAGTTCCTCCAGCCCCAGATGAACACACACACACACACACACACACACACACACACAAACAGAGCAAATCTGAGTGAATTGGGTCAATCAGCACTGTCAAGCTGACCCCTGATATGTCCCTGGACTCAGCGAACTGGATCAAGAATAACTTTCAAGCTGCCACCCTTATATGCCCTTAGGCTTAATAGGCTGGGCCAAGAAGCACTTCCAAGCTGCCACTCTTGTATGTCACAGGTTCAGCGCGTCCCTATCCCCACTTTCATGTTACAATTGTACTGGTAGTAACCCACTTGATGAGCAAACCCCACAGTATTTTTTGGGTACTACAGGGATGTTTAGCCTAGGTAAGAGGAGCATTGCTGCAGAGTAAATGGGGAAGCAAAAAACACAAAAGAGTAAAGTTCAGAGAGAGAGAGGGAAGAAACCAGCTTAACCATAAAAGTTATTTATTGAATAATAGTGATAATGACATAAGGAGAGCCTAAACAAACATAATAGTTACGTTATTAAAGATCACAAAAGTCATATATAGACAACTATACCTGATCAAATAAGTCAGGGTTAGAAAGTTATACCTGAGGTAGAAAAGAGAAAGAGAGAGAGAGAGAGAGAGAGAGAGAGATGGGGTCTCACCACTCCAAGAAGTTTGAACTGGTCGGGATTCCTAGGTGATGGTGGTAGCTCAGGGTCCTGAGTGCTGGAGATAGGCAGAGCCCCCAGCACAATCAATCAGGAGAAGATGAAATCACAGTGGAACTGATGCAGAGTTTGGATCCATGCATCAAAACACTTACTTTAGTGTGGGTCAGTTTTTTTGTAGGGAAACAACAATGGTTCAAGGGAGAACATCAGATTTGTTTATGGGTAAACTGATGACTCAAGGGTTTTCTTTAGGCTAGACAATAGCAGCTGATCACTCTTGACTGTGGGTGGTGTTCCTTCCAGGGAGCTCACAATGCAATTAGGCAGCTTCAGTATTTTGGATATCAATCAAGGATTCATTACTAGAATTGGTCTGATAACTGCTGAGCTGGGTATGTGCAGTCATAGGTTCATTAACATCTGGAGCAGAGATCCCCCATGATGCAGTGTTTCCCTGCTTTTCTGGTCCCAGAGTTCAGTGCGGTTCTTGCCTTGGAATCTCTGTTCTCTATTCTGTGTGCTAATAGAGATGCCTCCCTGTCCCATCTTTGATGCAGGTTAGGCTAGGGGAGTTGCCTTAATCCTGTCACCCTTGTCAGGAGGGGTCTAGGTGTGCCCCCCACTGCCTTTTCATTGCTTTCTGTACATCTTTCCTCTGATTGGTTTTGGCTCAAGCGGAAGCTGGGGTGGGGTGTGTCCTTCATGAGTCAGACAGGCTGGATACTGTGCTGTGGTCCCCCAAGAACACAGAGCTGACTGGTATCAAGGTTTTCTAAACCCTTTATAATTTTTATTGCTGTCCGCTGGACTCTCTACAGTTTGTCCACATCTTTCTTAAAATATGGAGCCCAGAGCTGGACACAGCACTACAGCTGAGGCCTTACCTATTCCAAGTAGGGTGGAACTACTACCTTCACATCTTACATATGACAATCCTGTTGATACACCCCAGAATGATAGTCTTTTTCACAATGGCACCCTAATGGTGAAATGTATTCAATCTGTGATCAACTATAAAACCCAGATCGTTTTCAGCAATACTACTGCCTTGCCAGTTATTCCTCATTTTGTAGTCTTCCATTTGATTTTTCCTTCCTAAGTGTTGTACTTTGCACTTATCTTTACAGAATTTTATCTTGTTGAATTCAGACCAATTCTTCTCTTTGTCAAGATAATTTTGAATTCTAATCCAGTCCATCAAAGGGCTTGCAACCCCTTCTATCTTGGTGTCAACTGCACATTTTATAAGCATACTCTCCACTCCATTATCCAAGTCATTAATGAAATTATTGGCTAGTACTGGAGCCAGGACAGATGCTCTCCCAGTCTGAAGGTTAACCACTAATAACTCAGTTTGAGTACAGGCTTACAACCAGTTTTGCATCCAACCCAATTTAAAGTACTTTAATCTAGACTACATTTCCCTAGTTTACTTATGAGAATGCCATGTGAGACTGTATCAAAAGCCTCATTAAAATCAAGATATATCACATCTACTGTTTCCTTCCCATTCATTAGGTTAGTAACCTGTCAAAGAAGGAAATTAGGTAGGTTTGGCATGATTTGTTCTTGACAAATCCATGCTGGCTACTCCTTATAATCATACTGTTATCTAGGTGCTTACAAATTGATTTTTAAATAATTTGTTCCATTATCTTTCCAGGCATCAAAATTAGGCTGACTGGTCTATAATTCCACAGGTCCTCTTGTTCCTCTTTTAAAGATAGTTACTATGATTGTACATCTCCAATCCTCTGGGACCTCACCTGCCCTGAGTTCTTCAAGATGGTCTGGCCCCTTTAGGGTAGTGGCACTTGGGACCAGCCAACCTTGTTCCAAGATATGGCCCCTTTAAGAACAGGTTGTTCTGGGGAAGGATACCAGGCTATGTTGAGAATGGAGGCCAAGTGTTTAAATCAGGTGACTACTTGCTGGGGCTCATAAAGAAGAGCACTTAGCTCAGTCAGATAGGATCAGTGTAAGTTAATCTATAAAGTGGTATGTTGCTCTTGCCAACACTGCCTAGACTTAAGCACAACCACAAGGAAGACTGAGGAGACCCTGCCCCAAAGGAAGAAGGAATTTGAATCTAGGGACCAGGTCAAGGAAGAGACTTGTAGGGAATATGTATGAATATCTCTTGAGAGGCCTAGGATGCAGAGTGGAACTGGTAGAGCTCCCTTGCTCAGAGGAAAGAAGAGTTTGAGGCTAGGAGTAACAAGGAAGTGTTTATTTTCTGAATAGACTGGAGAACCAAGAGTGAGGAGTTGAGGCAGTGTGATTGCAGTGTCGTACCCTCGGATAGTGTGATCAGGGCCCATACCCTTTAACAGATGCTTCATATTTAAAGAGTATCTGTGCATATGTAGCACAAGATGCAATACTTACAGTAGGTCAAGCAATAATGTAAGTAAACATTCCTAAAAACATAGTTCTGAGGCTCTATTTTTGTACTAGTGTAGATGATTGCTCTTTATAAAAAATATAGTTAAATCCTCATGAGTTGCAAATCAACACAACTTCATTGACTTCAAAGGGGTGACACCAGTTTTCATCAGCTAAATCCACAAACTCTAACCCTTCAGGTTTCTTTGACCTGAAAGTTCTAAACAGAGTCTCAGGAGAGTATAAAATAGGACAATTGACAAAGATGACTGAGGCTCAGGAACCTGCTTTTCCTTTTTAGAAACTATTTACATACATTCATAGAATATCCTTTCTTTACTCTTGAATAATCTCTCCTTTTGTCCAAATAGCCTGAGCGTATTCCACATTAAATATTATTAAAGTAATGTTTGATTTATTAAGCCTTTCTGTATGGCAGGCTGTTTGCAGATTCTGGTCTTAGAGGCACATGCATAGGATGTGCTGGCCTCCTAGTTGAGCATTTTGCATTCCCATACACATCTCCCCCCTCCCAGGTCAGCCTTTTGAAGCCATCCCCCACCCATGTCATGAGACAGTGAAGATTAGAGCAACCTCACAGCTTACACTTGGCCCACAGGGTTTTCATGCACACCCACCAAAGCAACAATCTGATCCCCCAAAGCTCAGTGTTCCCATCATTCCTCCCCTTTTTCTTTTCTTTTACTTGTGCGCACACACAAAATTCTCTTTTGCCTAACATCCCTTGCACTATGATTACTTTTTACACAACTGTACCCCGATTACACTTCCATCTTGTACAACTAGACACAACCAGGGGCAACCAAGTTAAGTTCCAATAGAAACCCCTTACATACTTTAGTGATTTTGATTACATTATCCAATAGTCAAATAATTTTGATCAGATTCTCTCTCCTCCTGCTGCCTGCAGCAGTCCCTTATAGACCACTTCTGTGGGAAAAGGATCCATTTTCCTTCAGAATAGCTGTAAAGGCATCTGGGGACAGAAGCATAGTGGTGGTAGTAGACACTCTACCTGACCCCCTTGGATAATTTAATTACCAAGTTTCTATCCAATGTGACTGCACAGAGTTGCACATACAGTTACATTTATATAACTGGGTTTTATCATTAAACAAAAACTTCCTTCTTGACATCTCACATAAGGATCCAAAGTACCCTCCATTAAAACTTCAGAAAAACAAAAGAGTGGAAAGGCAGGTTGCACTTTGAAACTTTTTTTTTCCTTCCCCTTCTTTCTCTCCACTCCCCCAGGACCAAGTCCCAGCTCCAGTCTCTACAGGTAGTCTGTTAACTCTGCTTTTGACTTTAAACCCTGTTGTGCCAAATCATCTTTAACCACCTCTAACTAATTTACAACCCTTCAGCAGCCCTTGCTGAAGCAGCACCAAACTTGAAAGATTACTGGCAGCTTCCCATAATGTTGCTCTTACTTCAAACCTCTCACAAGCGGACTGAAGTGCCTCCTTTCCCTGGAAGGCATTCAGTCCCAATGGGCAGGGACCTTCTTCCACTACCCATATACCAAAGGAGGATGGGCTCCTCAGCCACCCCCAATCCCTCTGGGTCCCCTAACACTTCCTCCATTTCCTTTTTAGTCTCATCCCAAGTTGACCCCTGTACCTGGTATGGGCCCTGGTTCTTCCTTATCCATTTATCCAAAAAATCCTTTACCCTGGCTTGCCAGAACCCGCAACTACCATCACGAGAGTTCGCGATATCCCCTCCAAGCAGCTGTGCGGACTGTTGGGGAGGGGGACTTACAGGCTGCCACTCATCCATCCAATGCGATGCATCCGAGTCACGGCACCAAGATGTTAGGGGGCTTATTCCTTCACCCACTTACTTCCCTGGTCCTTCTCGCATGAACAGAGAGCAACAATACCCGAAGTCCAAAGGTGCAAACAATTTGATGTTTATTGGGGTGAACTTCCAGCAAGCATGATTCCAGTTTCCTTCCTTAGTGTCCCCCTTCTCAGCTCTAACACCACAGAGCCTTACACCTGTCCCTGTTCCCATTCCTGCCCTTAGCCAAACATGATTCCAATTTCCAGCCCCATTCCCTGTTCCCATTTCCCCCACACACACTTCCTGATTGACTGCAGACTATATAGTAAAATTTGAGTTCTGCTTAGCTATACCTTAACCAATCATTTTACTGAAATTTAACTAACCAATCCTATCATATTGTAACATGATTATGTAACCAATGATATTTCACCACCTTAATTAGTTTACACCCAGCAAAATTAATTATACAGCAGACAGAAACAATCACAGAACCAGACAGAGATTATACAGACAAACAATGGCAAAGTGGGAACTATAATGACAAAACAATACATAAGTGAGGATTTCACATCCCAGCTATTGATAAGTGAGTTCTTGCCAGACAGGATGCTATCAAACTAAGCTTCCTTTTACATTTTCTAGGCACTTCCCTTTCTCTGGAGGCAATGGGCATTATCAGGACAGGATTGTATTCCTAACAGCCCAATAGCACCTTATTTCAATGTGACTAGTTTGGAATGTGAGGAGGTGACCGGTCGCTTCCCAGCTTATGGCTGCCTCTGTTGCTTAGCCAAAGGCCTTAGCCTAAGAACAGGGCCTCAGACTGTCACAGTAAGAGAAGTAAGGACCTTACTGGCAGACAGTGATTTTGATTCTTTCTTTTATACCTCTATAACTAGCCAAGTGACAAGAATACACCTAAATTCTTAGAGTATATGCCTTTACAGACAGGCCTGAATATCTATATCCCAACAACAGACGCAAATGAGGAACCAAAAATTATAGTGTAAGAAATGTATATGTTGTAAGATTAACTATGTTAGCATAAATAACATTGTCTGTGTAGAATTCACAATACAAAAAATGTGATGCCATAAGATCAGTGTGGAACAGGAAAGTTTTCTGCCAAATAGAAAGCCATCCCTCCAAATGAAAAACGATTGAGAAGTATGGTTGAGTAGCTATATGAGTGAGAGGAAGAAACCATGGAGTGCTAGGTGTCTCAAGGAGGTAGAGAAGGAGAAGAGAGCCTCAAGGCTGAGGAGAATGGGCCTAACAAAGATGGGTGTGGGAGGGAGTGCTTGGGGCTGAGGCTAAAGGAGCTGAGGAAAGGGGCTGAGAAGACAAGGGAGGGTAAGAAGGAAGAGGAAGGTGTTTCAGGACTGTGGAGGAAAAGGGAGTTGAAACAGGAGGAAGAATCTTTTGGAGGGGGTATGTGAGATCAGCCTGGAGATAATGTCTTTGAGAGGGGCCCAAAATTTTGTTGGGCCCAGGCTCTGGCTTGCTTTATTTTGTCCCTGGATATGACATTGTTTTCTTTCTTTTGCTGACCTTCACTGCAAGGGAGAAACATTGATGAGAAGATTGTGCTTTATTTTTATGTATCCAACGTATTTTATAGTCATAGGATTCTTATAGATTTAAGGATTTTTATAGCAGTTTTAACTTCTTTCTCCCCAATTTCCCAGATGAAGGAAGAAAAGGAAAATTGGTGGACTTTTACTATATGTTCCAGTTAATAAATGCAAAATAACACTTGCTGGTATCTATGCTCAGTTTGGATAAAACATAATCAGATGGATGCCGTATCCCAGATGTTATGTTTTATACTAAAAAACTTCACAATGTAGCATTGCTGAATACAATGGTATTAAAGCCAATTTTCAAAAGCATATAAAATTAGAGACTTTCATTCTTATAATATTTTTCTCCTGGTACAAATATGCTTTTGTCTTGTAAAGTTGAGTTTAAAGAGGCTGTACAATGGGTCACTGAAAGCTAAGTAACTTCTCAATCCTAATTTTATCTGTGCCAGACTCAAATATTTGGATCAAGCTGCTCACCAGCTGCTGCTGCTAACAGCCAAGTGGTCTGTCCAGCCACTGAGCTCTGTTGCTTTTGGTACATTATAACACACTTCTGGTAGGTTTCAGAAAATCCAGGCGAAAGGTAATAACTGATGATCATATGACTTTCCACATATGAAGCTATTTAAGACAAAAATTTCTTTAGTTATTTGAGATGGTTCCAGTTGACCTTATTGTTTGGATGCCGAAGAGTGAGAACAATTACGTAAAAGCTAAAATGGAACTGTAGCAACAGTGCCATGCAGCACAGAGGAAAGCAGAAATACACTGACCTTGGCAAAGTGCTAGAACTTCACACACTGACTTAATGAGCATATTCTCTATTTGCACTATTTTATTGCAGCACAATGACAAAAAAAATCCTTAAATCCATGCCGATGGGTTATGGTAGAAATGTAAGCTGTTAACCAAGACATCTTGCAGTTATTTAAAACCCATGATTTTATGGTTCTCACTTACATCAGAGTCGACAAATGCCATTTTTGCCAGAAAAAGGAAAAATAATACCATTAAAACGAGATGGTAGAGAGTTTAAAGGTAGCACATTCCTATAATGCTTCTAAATAATACACCTCAGCCAAATGATCTATCATTATTTTCTTCTATAGGAACTTGACATGTGTTCAAGATTAGTGTGTCTCTTCTCAGAAGGATGCGGTGTGGGGTATATAGAAATCTTATTTTATCAGACTTAGTTAATTTTATTAATTTAAATGTTATAACCTGACATAGTTGAAACCTCAAGAAACCACAAATTTAATAACATTATTCTTCTATCTTTGTCATCCTCCTTATTGTAGAAGTATATACATCAAAATGCCAGAGAAGTACAGCAGGACAGAGTCCTGGAATATTCCTTGGCACCAATTTCATGAGATTTTGAAGTTTTTTCTCTTAGTTTTGCTAGCAAAAACTTATGTCTGCAAATTCAGTTTGATATAAGTGAAACCAGAATGTCTTACAACTGCAAGATGTCCTCTTAAAAAGCTATTTTGTTATAGTTTACTTCAAGGTAATAAAATCTTTATGAACATTTTCATTGTGCTGACAAACATAGATTACAATACAAGGGTGTGACATTGTTTTGGAACCCATAACTATATTACCCTGTGCTATTGCCTTGTCAAATGTCAGAAGGTAATCAGAGAGACAAAGTAGGTGAGATAATATCTTTTATGGGACCAACTTCTGTTGGTGAAAGAGACAGAGACAAGTTTTCAAGCTACACCGAGATCTTCAGGTCTAGGAAAGGTATCCAGAGCCAGAAGGGGTTGGGTATAGTCAAACAAGTGTTGTATGAAGTGGTGCTAATGCTTCAGTAGTTGGAACAGTTACCTCAGATTCCATACAACCCAATATGGTGTTGGTGGCAATGTGCTGTTGGAGGTTCTGTCTTTCCCACTTGTCATTAATAAGGCTGTAAGACAATTGTGGGTGAAAATTTTGTTGCAGAAACTGCAACTCTACTCAACTTACAAATACACAGTCTAATGTTTTTGCAATGTTATTCGCTCAAATTTGACCCAGCCACCCCCCATCATGACAGATGGGTGGCTGAGCCAAATCTGAGTGAGTGGTGTTGCAATGTTGCACACATGGTGGAGATGGTGGTAGAGGCAGATGAGTAGGATAACCTCAAGGACGTCACCATCTGTGAATGCCAGGTTGTGCCAGAGGATGGGCTCAGGAAGGCCCCAGTGAGTGGAGCTGCCCAGGGGCTGGGGTATGTGCCTCCCGCAGGGTGCAGCGTTGGGACAGGGAAGCCCTGATGGTGCAAGCAGCCTCCAAGGCCTCCAAGGGTCTCTGAGGTGGGGCTGGCTCTAGGGCGCAGGGATTCACCCCTCACTCAGCCCTGGGGATTGGAGAATGGAGGGATGAGATGGGAAAGGGGAAAAGCTGAGTTGTTCACAGAAAAGCAGATCTTTTTCCATGACAGAAGCAAGCAGGGAGCAGGCAACAGAACACTGCATGGCACCCCATGAATTATTTTGTATTCCTTTAATTGCAGTGGCTGAAAATTAGCTACTGAATTCAGCAAAGATTGACTTGTACCAGACAGCTGAATGTCTCTAAAGATCTAACTGTGAATGAAACCCTGTGTCACAGGTCTCTCTGGGGACTGGAAGATTTGTGTGTGTGTAGTAATCCAGTTTCTGTTGGAGGGTAAAGAACACTGCTGCCAACTATGTCCTGAAGTCCCCCTTACTCTGCAACCCCACCACACCTTTGCTTTGAGGGCACCTCTATGCACACCCTGCACCTGCCCATTATGATGGAAGGGAGGGCGGGCTGAATTTGAGTGGTGTTGCAACCTTGTGTGACAGATCACAATGCCACTCATTCAAATTTGGCTGGAGCGTATGTGTGTGTGTGCACCAAAGGCTGGTGCTCCTTGTAGGGGTATGCAGAGGTGGTCTTTATTCCTTCTGGGTTTTTTAATGGTATCTGAACGGACCGCAACTTAAACAAACTGTGCCTGCAACTTTCTGCTACTTTAACAAGCTGTGGCCACATCTTTTAGACCCAAACCCCCACAACTCTTTTACAGCCTTAGTCATGAAAGAGCCCATAGGACTTTTTGTTGTGATGTATATTACTGTTATCTAGTGGAATGAGAGTCTCCTCCCTCAGTAGCTGGGTTGCTGGTGTGCGTCTGAGAGGATGAGGAGCTGAAAGTGTTTTGTGAACTGAAGCCCTCTATTTTTGACTCTGGAGGATGCAGACACTGGTGTATGAAGTCTCTGGCTCCATTCAAATTTTTTTTTGACAATGATCTTGGTTGATTTGCACAGAAACTCCTGATGCTACAACATTTTTCTCACCAACGTATTGTGAGAAAGTCAAAAAATTTCTCATTAATGTTACTTTAAAGTTACCAAAAACAAATATCAATTAATGTCAGCATGGTAGTTTCAGCTGCCCCAATGTATTGCAACAGACAAGCATTTGTTTTGTTATATGTTCTTAATTGATGATAGTGGAAAGCGAACATCATGCTTCAGATCACATAATAGATGGCAACAGGAGCTGGAAAGAATTCATTGTCCTCATCATAAATAAATACAGACACTGGCCAACATTTTTTTCTCTCTCTCAAACATCAGGTACTAAGACACTACCAGAGACAGAATATTGGGCTGTAGTTGTTTCAGGACACCACAGCCTATGTTCCCATAAACTAGAGATGGAACCAAATCAAAACCTTAGAGCTAAACAAACCAAAACTTTGGAAAGCTTTGGTCTGGATCTAAAGTTTGTATACTATAAATCCTGCTTTCATGGACTGCATAAGTAATCTTTTGTTTTCTTTTTGTATGGAACCTGCATAGCGTACCAGATTTCAACCAACAGCAATTTTAAAGATGTTTTATAGGCAACAGTCCATGCTGACTAAAGTTGTCATAGCCTTAAAAGACTCAGCCCTGTTTTAAGATCATAGCCTCAATATCTCCTTTTCTAACTTATCTGATACAGCCAGCTGATAACTGCTGACAGCAGTACCCATCACGGACTGGGTTTTCCCATTCCTTATACGATATTGTATCTTTATATCCCAGACTTCCCACCAAGTTCAAAAGTCTACGAACTGATACTCTGAGTGGGTACAACTTGAGAGCGTTATTCTGAGGTAGATGCAGTTAAGTCATCAGTCATACACTATCAGGATCCTTCAACCTGTGCAGTTCATTGCAGCACCGGCTCTACTGTTGTTACAGCAATCAGTAGGAGAACATTAGCACTTCTGCAAATTTTCTGTGTTCATTACCCCAGATCTTCCTTCATTAGCATGCTCATTTTACAATCTATTCCTTGTCCTGCAGATTAGGCCACTATGGGGAACTGCCTTCCTACAAGGCACTGCTTTTCCAAACCGCGTCCAGGTTGGTGTGAACTTCTAATCACTTCCCTGGAATTTCTGCAACTACCTGGCCAACCGTCCTTTGTGATTAGTGAATTAAAAAGTCCACCATAAAGATGATGGTCTGTCCTATACACAATTTTTCTCCAATTCCAATAATGGTTAAAATGGTCAACAGATTTAGTTACAGCTTTTCCTGCCTAGGAATGCAGTAATTTCTTTCTACAGAATTATTAGTTCTGCCACAATATGCTGCCATCCATTCCTGGGCTAAAAGCTCTCCCAAGCCTAATTATTTTCATCCAAGTCTAACATGAAAGGATTTTGAAACATTAGTAAGATGAAAACAAAGCAGTCATAAGAGGCCAATTCTGCAAATGGCAAACCACACAGATGACCACTAAAGGGGTCTTTCTTTCTTATCCAACATGTTCTGGCTACACTGGTAAACCTGAAAACAAATGATCTCTAATAGGAGCAGAGCCCCATATTACTCTGTATATCTACCTGTGATTGACTGTAGACAGGACAACTCTAACCTGCCACAGTTTTCCTTGAGTCTGTGGAAATTTCTTCCTCCTCTGGCTGACTGATGCAGGTTGGCTGTTTTACAAACAGCTTGCTTTGCTTTGGGTTCAGTTGCAAGTTGACATTCTTACAGTGTTGTCTATTCCTGACCCTTGCTACGTAAAGAAGTGTTTGGGGACAGTAATTGACCAATATGGACATATTTTAAAAACCACAAAATGATGGCAGATCAGTCTCTTAAACAGAAATAAGCACCTGCTCTCTCCTTCGTTTTACACATCACTGAAAGAGCAGTGAGCCTTCTCACAAAACTGGACCAAAGAAGTTTCCTAGGAAGGTTTTCCTTCTAAATAAGTCAGGGCAAGGACTGTGTTTACTATGTTAATAACATGTCTAGCAGCATGTGATCCTAATCTCAATGGTTATTTATATTCTGGTAGTACCCAAAAGCCCCACCTGGGATTAGGACCCCATGCTGTGGTGAATGACTTTGTTTAATTTAATATCTGAACAAACTAAATATAAGCCAATTTTATACCAATTTAAGTGTGACCATGCAGCTTTTGCACCAGTTTAAATAAACAAAACAAAAACATAAAAACAATTCTAGTTAAGCCAGTGCAATTTTTGTGGTAGACAAGGATATTACAGACAATGACTGTAAAGTGCTGATTTAGTGCTAGATCACCACTTTATGATCTACTCTGAACAAGGGACAATATATAGTTATTTCTTGCTCTCCCCCACCCAGGGAGGAAGCAAACTGTATCAGTCCAATATTTGGTTCAATTAAATCACCTGGTGTGTCAGCACAGCTCTGCAGGTTGACATATTGTGGGGGGCAGAGCCAAGGCCTCCTCCTGGTCATCTGTCTGAGGGAGAGGGAAATAGTTGCTCTGCAGAGCCCACTTCCTCTCTCATGCAGCACACTGTGGTAGGGGTAATCTGCTCAAGGAAGTAGGGGGCACCTTATGCTCCCTTACTGATATGGCTTGTGATAGTCTAGTCCTATTAAAAGATGGCCACATCATCAATGGCGAAGTCATTGTGACATTGAGTCCTAAGGTGACTTTCCAAAGGTCACACAGGAAGTCTGTTGCAGAGCTTGGAATAGCATGATCCAGATCTCCCAATGCCCATTCCTGGAGCTTAAGCAGAAAATTAGCCTACCTATTCATCAGTTAGTTAAAATATAAGGATCTGAGGCTCCATTGAATCAGAGTGGTAGAATCTCAGAGCTTTGCAAAGTCAAAATAAGTTGCCAGGCTGTAGAGAAATGGGACCTGACTGTTCAGATAAATATTAAGAACTAGCAAATACAAAATTAAATAGTAGATAAAAATATGCAAAACTGGAAAAATAAGTTGGTAATTTCCTTCAGTTTTAATTCTAGTAGAGTCTGTATAATCATTTAGCATTCTGAAATAACGAAAAAAAGCAAAACTCCACTCATCATGTAAGAATATTTTCTAATCATTTCATGAAGAAATGACACTTCAGCCTGAGTGGCTTTTGAAAGGGCTGTAATTTTCTTTCTGCTTTGACTGAGGCATGAGGCCAGGTACTGATTGTTTCAGTCACAAATGGCAGATAACTGTACATTTTTAATGTCCCTCAGGATTACGTACTACTGGCAATGACAGACTGAAGAAAAGGTATTTTGTTTCCACCTTTGCATACATTGCATGGTGTAAAAAAGATTAAATGAATGAGCACAAATATCAACTAAAACTAGCCAATAAGCACAAAAGATGGGAACAGAGCCTACAGCCTACCTGTCCCTAACTCAAAATGGTGTCGGGGATGCTCTGACTCCAATCCTGTAATCTGTATCCATACCGATCCTTCTGAAGTCATGGGTGGTATTTGCACATGCTTGCATCATCAGGATCATGGAGTTAATTAAGATGGAGGAGCTGGGGGGGAGCCACACTAAAGTATGTGACATTGCTCTTAGTGAATCAGTGAATTTTCCACCAAGTTATTGCTTCACAGAATCTCATTAACTCCTGCACGACAACAGGTACAGCTAGTCCACTGTTGGTAGCATGGTTGGTAAACCAGTTACTCTGCTGATGTTGGAGGGCACAGGAGCAAGACTCGGGGCTGGCTCTCTGTGTGGATTCACTGGGCTGGAGACAGGTTGCTGCTCAAAATGCTATGGGTAATGAAGAAAAAGCTCATGGAGTAGAACAAAGCATAGTTCATAAGATTTGTTAAACATTTGTGAGTTGAGAAAAGCAGCAGCTCAGATTATAAAGGCTTCATTGATGAAGGTGTCTGATCATTGATCTTCATCCTGGCAAAGCTCCAGGAAAAACACTTTTGTTCTAAGCTGTGGCCTTTGTGATAAAACTACTGAAAGCTGTTTAGAAGGTGAATGTACAAGTGGAATAGACAAAGGCTCCAGGAAATAATTATCTGAAGCAGATTAGCCCATTTCTGCTACTATGCAAGCTATATATCAATAATATTTCATCAAAGAAACTGGGACAATTTAAATTCATTCATATGTAAGCCAGATGAAAATATTTTAACATAAGAATTGTTAATGAGAACCTTGGTAATATACAAGAAGGTCTTAATTCTTTCTTAAGATAGAACATAGTGTAACCAGCAGTTCAATGTGTCTTAACTGTATTGTTGAGAGCACAACCAACAATTTAAAACATATATGTCATATTATCTATGAATTAATTTAAATTGCCCTGTGACTCCTTGAGTGGGGGTACTAGGAGACTCACCCTGGACTACAGCAGCAATGTATAGAGGCTCAGGATTCCATTTCCCAAACTGCCTAGGGTCAGGGCAGAGACAGAACTAGCTAGCAACTCTTCCAGAACCAATCATAAGCCAGAACTCAGAGACAAAGGGTTTGATTTAACGTTTAGTTTTGGCTATGTTTGGAGTGGAACAGAGAGAGAAGCATCACAGTCACTGGGGCTTTTTCTACCCTCACATTCCTACCCAATGGGAGATTTTGAGCCCTTTTGGGGTTTCTGGGTCACTGAACAGTGTTATCTCATCAGAGACTACAAACTCAAGAGGTTAAGGAGAGAGTCATGGTCACACTACCAAGATCCAACTTAACTGCACATTTGGATGTAGACCAGAGAGCCACTGGATGATCTTACCATCCTTGGTATGAATACTTTTTAAGAATACTCCTGTTTATTAATTTTGATATTGTGTTTTAAACCAGCCATTGATTTCAGTGCTGTATCACCCATCAAAGACTGAGCCTAAACTCACTATTTGCCTAGGCAGCTGCTGGGAGGGCATACAGGGTGGTATGTATTTGCCATGAATGTCAGGAGGGGTAGAGTTTGTGTATTGTTGTTTTGTCTTTTATTATCCTGTTCCATTTTTCCATTGCCCTTTTTCCTGAGTTCCCCATACCCAATAAACTCCCAGTTACTGTTTTATTGCTCTGGGAAGTGCGATAGCCATTTTATTTCTTTGTGCTGTGACTGACATTACTCTGTATGAGATATTGAATTTGGGTGTTGAATGTTTTCCCGAAGGATAGGCCCTCTGTGTACTCTGCACTGGGAGGGGTTTCCTTGGGTGGAGGCACCAGGCACCCTTATAGGTGAACCCAGGACTCATGCCCCTGAAGAGAAAAGAGAGAAGGCTGCAGCTTTGCCTCAGGGTGAAGTTAACATCCCATTTTCCTTAACTGATTATTAATGACTGATTAATTCTGCATGTTTCTAGTGTTCCTATGGTCAACTGTAGCTTAACTGTCTCAGTGTTCTTTAAGGTCCGCATTGTGCAAAGACTTATGCATATGCTTAAAATTAAGCATATGAGTAGTCGTATTGATCTAGCCCATGTGAATAAGGGCTAGATCCACAAAGGTACTTAGGGGGTCTCACTGCCTCTTTAAGTTCCCAAGTCCAACATTTAGGTGCCAATGACATCCTCAAAACCACCGCTCAGCTACAGCCTAACCCTGTTGATGTGGAATAGCTCCAGAAGGAGAAATTGAGATCCTCAGGCCAGAATACCCAAAAGCCTGGTGGTTAAGACACTCTCCTAGGAGGTAGAAGATCTGGTTTCAAGTCCCTGCTCCAAATCAGGCAGAGTAAGGGTTTGAATCTGCGTCTTCTACATCACAGGTGAGAGCCTTAACCACTGGGCTATTGGCTATAATGGGGGTCTCTTGCTCTTTGTTAGAAAAGGATGACCTAGCTTAGGTGCTTAACTTCAGGGGAGGGTTTATGGCTGAGAATCCAGAGCAGAAAGAGGTGCCTCCCTCCATCCCTATCAGTAAGATACCTCAGGCCCAGATCAATGAGAGGTGGTGCCTAAGTACCGTTATGAATCTAGGCTCTAACCCCCATCCCTTTCCTGTGCATTTGGCTGTAGGTAACTCGCTGTTTAGTTTGCTGGCTTCCGAGTATGCCATTCTTAGTGCTTAACTCTCCCTTGTATTGTATGAGGAGCCTGGGTGCCTAAATCAGAGCTGAGGATTCCACTAGGCTGCAGGGTGCCTAGGAGTTAGGCACTGCACTCCTCAAGCCCTGTGTGGCTCTACTCCTAGGTCTGTTCTGGATCAGGGTCTAAAGTTCCAGAATATAATGCAGCTCCAGTGTTCTCTCTTGGTACCTGATATATCTTTATGGAAGTGCAGGAGTGAAGTGGTTTAGCTGATTCCATTTTAGTGCACCAGCCTTTTTATAACCTAATGTTCTACATTTTTGAAGTGCAAAATGCAAGATTGGAGTTATTTTCTTCTGCAGTAAGAGGTACAAATTCTGCTAGCCTTCCTACCATGAATAGTCCTCTTGGTTTCATTAGGACTAGATGTTGGCAAGTAAAGCATGTTGGATTTAGCCCAAAAGATCCTTCCTGTGTTTGAATCTCTATGATCATTTAAAAAATTTGTGACCCTTATAAACCATAAAGGTATGTCAGAGGTGTAAAGAGCAATGCAATGAAATTATAGAGGGGAAATTTTAGACTGCATATCAGGAAAAACTTCCTTCCTCCTGTGTAATTTGTTAAGCTGTGGAATCATTTCCCAGGGGAATGGGTGGAAGCTCCATTGCTGGAGGCACTTCAAAATAGACTGGACAGAGCACTTGATAACTTAGTATAGGGAGCAGCCCTGATCAGCAAGGATCAAAGTGTTCCCAACCCATGGTGCCAGGAATATTTGCTGATGGATGGTAACATGCTGTTGGCATTCCTCCTTTGGTTCTAATTTTGTTTAAAAAAATGCTTAATTTTGGTAAACACAGGTTTAACTAATTTACAGTTGAATGAAAGCTATTGTTGTATTTGCTGCATTATATGACAAATCAGAGGAGACGTAGACTGCACAACGATGAATAGGAGGAGAACCAGTTTCTGAGTCACTCCATTAAGATATGGTTCACATTATAAAAAAGCTTGAGGATTCTTGGGTTATGTGACCAAAAAGGCCTATTTTATTTTTAATTTCTATGATTCAGTTATTGTGGCCACATCTTCCTCCACAAATAGCTATTGCACTAGACTTAAACCCATATTTAACATCAATAGGCCTCATTTTCTTCTCACTTATACTGGCATAAGTCAGGAGAGCTGTTCCATGATAGTCAATGGGATAAGACTGGTGTAAAACCAGTTTTAGGGAGAGGAGAATCAGGCCACAGGACTTTAGGCTCGGATTTTTGAAGAAGCCTGAGGGAGTAAGATGCCCAAATCCTGTTGAAATTCAGTGGGAATTAGGTCCCAGCCTTTAACCCTCCCATTCCATCTTCTGCTATTTCACAGAACTGTTTTGCCTTTGCTTTGATGTGGTTGGATTGCTTCCTCCTTGACAACCCTATGCAGCCGTCTCTCAGATTTGTTAAATCTAATTTTAATCCTCTGGTTTTATGTTGATTTTTAACAATTTTCTCTGTGTTTTACATTTGTTTTAATTGCTGTAATGCACCTTCTGTCGAGTAGTGCTGACTATGGTTTATACATGTCATTAGGCTTCCTATTTTTATTATAAAACATTTTGATACAATACTTCTGGAAGGTACAGTATAAATCAGTGTGTCAATATCAATTTCAGCACTGAGACCTAGAGCATTCCTTCCTCCAAAGGCACCCATCTGGGGGTGGAAAATCATGCAAAATCCTCTGCTACAAGTTCCCCCCACTAATTAATTGGAGGGCAGTAAAGGCAGCAATTCCAGCATCCTCACCTGCCGATACCCAGGAAACAATGAGGAACTTGGGGGGATACAGAGATCAGCATCTTCTGCATGGGCTCTGGCCTCTGTGCTACGTTGCCGGGGATGCCTGCACCTGTTGCTTCAACAGGGATTTCTCCAGCACTGAGGAGGCTGCAGGAAGGTCCCCAAGCACACTAAATCTGTGAGAGCTTTGCTGCAGGAATTGGAGAACCTGCACATCTCCCACGGAGCCCGATCCCTGACCCTCCCTCATTGTCCAGATCACTAGCCCTAAGGGAGAGGGATCCAGAGAATCCAAGCTGGGGGTGGTACCACAGAAGTGGCTGACTCCCCTCCTGAATATCCAAGTGGAGGGGATCCTCTGCCCCACTTCTATTGGTCAGATGAATTGGGCCCTCATGACAAACTCTGTTTTCCTACCTCCTCTGAGAGGATCTCCCTCTTATCATTCCTTCCAAATAATTATTCTCCCCATCAAGGACTAAATCATTGCACTCTGCCTGTGTCCTTGTCCAAATTTCAGTTAGAAAAATGCCTTTGCTTAAGAAAATAACATCATGGAACAGGCCATGGTAACACAAACACTTATTTTGCCAAAACACATTTACAGTGGGTGGGTGGATAGTTCAGATGGCCATGAACACTTAATAAAGTTCATTTTTCTAGGAATTCCGTAGGGCACATTATTCTTCTTTACTAGTAAAAAGAGACTTTCACGCTAAGGGAAGCTTCCAGATTTAAACCAAATGTATTTTTTTCATATTTTTTTCACCTCATTAATGATCTATGGAAGATATTTGTGTTTAAACAAGGGTTTACTCATTTCCAGCCCTTCAATCATCATTTTTAGACTTTATTTTTATATCCAAAAGTCTAATAGCAATCTGTAACATATTTACATTCTTATCCCTGTTTTGTTGGGTACACAGTATTCCTTTCTCGCTTTTGGAAACATAGTTGTCCTACTTTTTTTTCCCCTCCCACATTTTGACAAACAGAAATGTTTTTAGACTGTAGTTAATGCTTTAAAAAAATTCTTCCCTCTGAGCATGCAATTAAAAACAGAAGAAAAAACAAATGCAAAAATAAAAAGAATTTTGGAATCTAGGTTGAGAATTTCAACGCAGTCTAAGGGAATTCATAGAGTTTAAGACAGAGGGGACCATTAGATCATCCTATCACAGGCCATTACATTTCATCCAGTTTCCACTATATCCAGCCCAACAACTTGTGTTTGGCTAAAGCATATCTTCCAAAAAGGCACCCAGTACTGCTATAACGGCACCAAGAGATGGAGAATCCACCATTTCCCCTGGGAATTTGTGCCAATGATTATTCACTCTCACTGTTAAAAATGTGTGCTTTATTTTTAATGTGTCTAGCTTCAGATTCCAGTCACTGGTTTTTGTTATGCTCTTCTCTGCTGGACTGAAGAACCCTTTAATACCCAGCATTTTCTGCCCCGGTAGGTAATCAAGTCACGTCTCAGTCTTTTGTTGGTGATAAACTAAACAGATTGAGCTCTTTAAGTCTCTTAATTATAGCAGTGAAATCCCCATCCTTGCAGATCCCCATAGAAACACCCCTATTCACATTATGATGTCTCACTTGTCTGAGGTAAGTTACCTTTATCAACCAAACTTAGTCTCAAAGAATGAAATCAGATCTGTTTGGCAACACCTAATTGCCATAAAACCATGTTGTGTTTGGCATTAGTTATATTCCTATCCTTTCTTTATAAATTTAATCCCATATCAACTTCTCCTTATTTTGCTTGGGACTGTTGTCAGACTACCCAGCCTATAGTTACCCAGATATTAAAAATAAATAAAGTATATTAGCATAATATGAGCACTCTTCCAGTCTTCTGGACTTTCCCTGGTATTCCAAGATTTATTAAAGATTAACATCAGTGGGCAGGAGATCTCCTCAGCCCACTTTTGGATACAAGTTATCTGGGCCTGCTGATTTAAAAATATTTATCTCTAGTAGATGTTAAACATCCTCTGAGTTACTAAGGGACTGGAAAGTACTTCATCATCCTCATGTGCTACGAATACATCATCCTAATTCTTTCCAAATACAGAACAGGAATATTTATTAACCGTTCCTTTCCATCATTATTAGCAATTTTACCATCTACATCAAGTAGAGGGCCTATAGCATTGCTAGATTTTCTTTTGTTCCTAATATAACAAAACTCCTTCTTGTCCATAGCCTTGTCAGCCATGGATTTTCCCCTGATGGCTTTAGCTTCTCTTATACATTTTCTGCATTTCATAACTAATTTATATCAATTGCTATTAGGGCTGTCGATTAATCCCAGTTAACTCATGTGATTAACTCAAAAAAATTAGTTGCGATTAATCGCAGTTTTAATTGCATTGTTAAACAAAGAAACCAATTGAAATTTATTAAATATTTTTGGATGTTTTTCTACAGTTTCAAATATATTGATTTAAATTACAACACAGAATACAAAGTTTACAGTGCTCACTTTATATTATATTTGATTACAAATATTTGCACTATAAAAATGATAAACAAAAGAAACAGTATTTTTCAGTTCACCTCAAACAAATACTGTAGTGCCATCTCTTTATCGTGAGAGTGCAACTTACAAATGTAGATTTTTTTTTGTTACATAACTGCACAACCCTAAGAGTCTACAAGTCTACTCATTCCTATTTCTCATTCAGCCAATCGCTAAGACAAACAAGTTTGTTTATATTTACAGGAGATAATGCTGCCCACTTCTTATTTACAAGGTCACCAGAAAGTGAGAACAGGCATTCACGTGGGACTTTTGTAGCTGGCATTGCAAGGTATTTACGTGCCAGATACGCTAAGCATTCGTATGCCCCCTTCATGCTACGGTCACCATTCCAGAGGACATGCTTCCATGCTGATGACACTCGTTTAAAAAATAATGTGGTACTTAAATTTGTGACTGAACGCCTTGGGGGAGATTTAAGTCTCTAACTCTATTTTACCCACATTCTGCCATACATTTCATGTTATAGTAGTCTCGGATGATGACTCAACACATGCTTATTTTAAGAACACTTTCGCTGAAGATTGACAAAATGCAAAGGTACCAATGTGAGATTTCTAAAGATAGCATTCAACCCAAGGTTTAAGAATCTGAAGTGCCTTCCAAAATCTAAGCGGGATGAGGTGTGGAACAAGCTTTCAGAAGTCTTAAAAGAGCAACACTCCAATACAGAAACTGCAGAACTCAAACCACCAAAAAAGAGAATCAACCTCTTGCTGGTGGCATCTGACTCAGATGATGAAAATGAACATGCGTCGGCCCGCACTGCTTTGGATTGTTATTGAGCAGAACCCCTCATCAGCATGGATGCATGTCCTCTGGAATGGTGGCTGAAGCATGGGGGACATATGAATCTTTAGTGCATCTGGCATGTAAATATCTTGCAACGCTGGCTACAACAGTGCCATGCGAATGCCTGTTCTCACTTTCAGGTGACATTGTGAACAATAAGTGGGCAGCATTATCTCCTGCAAATGTAAACAAACTTATTTGTCTTAGCGATTGACTGAACAAGAAATAGGACTGCATGGACTTATAGACTGTAAAGTTTTGCATTGTTTTGTTTTTGAATGCAATTATTTGTTGTACATAATTCTACATTGTAAGTTCAATGTTCATGATAAAGAGATTGTGCTACAGTGCTTGTATTAGGTGATTTGAAAAATACTATTTATTTTGTTTTTTACAGTGCAAATATTTGTAATAAAAAGTAAATATAAAATGAGCACTGTACACTTTGTATTCTGTTATAATTGAAATCAATATATTTGAAAATGTAGAAAACATCCAAAAATATTTAAATAAATGGTATTCTATTATTAACAGTGCAATTATTTGCACGATTAATCTTTTTAATTGTGCAATTAATTTGATTAATTTTAATTGCTTGATAAATAGCAATTAGGGCTATTTTCCTTTTTTCCATGTATTATATATTGGTTTTTTATTTTATTTATTTCTAATTGCTGCCTTAACTTTGCCACTGAACCAGCATGGGCTTTCCCCCCAAGTTGTCCTCTTTCTTGATTGTGGAATTTTTGCTTTTTGGCCATCTAATAAACTCTTCTTACAGAAATCACAATTTTCATTCACATTTTTCTGTCTAAATTTTTCCTCCCAATCAATTTCACTCATAATTTTTCACATCTTTAGGAAATTATCCCTTTTGAAGCATCAACTATAAATATATATATATTTTTTTACTAGTTGGGACTGTCTTCCGTTTGTCTATATTGAATGTAATCAGATCATGATTACTGGTCCCTAGGCAACTAACAACTTCCAAAGTAGTGATTAATTCATCTTTATCCGTCATAATGAGGGCCAAAATAGTTACCTCATGCTGGGTGAACACCTTTTGTGTTGAAAATCATCTATAATTTTTAGAAACTTATATGATGGTTTTACTACTGCATGAGGTCTCCAGCATATGTCCCCCAAATGGAAGTCCCCCATAACAGTTTTTCTTTCCACATATTACATACAAGTGTTTAAGAAGCAACTCATCTTGTCTTCTGGTTTGATTTGGTGGTCTATAAAAAAAACCCTACCAGTATCCAACTCCTGGGTGCTGTTAGCACATGGATACCTGTGAATTCAATATTCTGTGGTCCTGAGTTATTAACTCAGAACCAGGAAATGTCACCTTTAATGTAGAGTACTGCCCCCATCCCTTGTACCCACTCTATCCTTCCTGAAGAGATTATAACCAGCGATTTTAACATTTTAGTAATGCAAATATTTCAACCAAGTTTCATTAATGCCAGTTGTATCAAATTTCTTCTCATCAACAACAATTTCCAATTCTTCTTGCTTGTTCCCGAGGCTCCTAGCCTTGGAATATAAGCAATTGAAAAATGTCTTCTCTTCACATTCTTTAATCACATCAGTTCAATTTTTTCATGACATGCTGAGTTTGAATTTGCCATCTTATCATCCTCCTCTACCTCTTGCATTATTAAATTTAATTCCCTTCCTGACTGCTCCAGCTAGTCTCCAGTCAAGAAGATTAGCCATTAATTGAGTCACTTACCTGACATTAAAATTAAAGGAAGATGTGTGATAAAATCCTATCCCCTAGACTGCTTTGAAAATCAATTCTAAGGTGTTTCCAAACTCTTTCCATCTTCTACAGAGGCAGTCACTACATGTTCATTTACTAGTATGTGGAGTGCTAAAGCAAACAAATGATGATTTATGATGATTTGCCTTAGAGAGGAAAGATGGGCATGTGATAATGGACTGGATAAAGAGATCTGTTCAGTTTCTGGCTGTGCCACATTGGGACCGTCTGTGTGACCATAGAGAAGTCACTTAATCTCTCTGTGCCTCAGTTCCCCACCTGTAAAATGATGATAATGCTTCCTTTTCTCCTACCTTTTATCTGTCTTCTCTATTTAAACTATAAGCTCTCCAAGGTCGGGACTCTTTGTTAACATGTTTATGAACAGTGCCTAGCATGTTGGGCCCCTAGGCACTATTGTAATATAATGGAGATGAAACTACCAGGGTTAAATACCCTAAGTTATTGCATATGCCTAAAATCTACTCATGATCCACCTCAAAACAGATTAAAAATGGAGCCACCAACTTATCATTCAGTGAAATGTATTGATATATAGCTTGCATAGTAACAGAAATGGGCTAATCTGCTTCAGGTAATTATTTCCTGGAGCCTTTGTCTATTCCACTTGTACATTCACCTTCTAAACAGCTTTCAGTAGTTTTATCACAAAGGCCACAGCTTAGAACAAAAGTGTTTTTCCTGGAGCTTTGCCAGGATGAAGATCAATGATCAGACACCTTCATCAATGAAGCCTTTATAATCTGAGCTGCTGCTTTTCTCAACTCACAAATGTTTAGCAAATCTTATGAACTATACTTTGTTCTACTCCATGAGCTTTTTCTTCATTACCCATAGCATTTTGAGCAGCAACTTGTCTCCAGCCCAGTGAATCCACACAGAGAGCCAGCCCCGAGTCTTGCTCCTGTGCCCTCCAACATCAGCAGAGTAAATGGTTTACCATCCATGCTACCAACAGTGGACTAGCTGTACCTGTTGTCGTGCAGGAGTTAATGAGATTCTGTGAAGCAATAACTTGGTGGAAAATTCACTGATTCACTAAGAGCAATGTCACATACTTTAATAAAAAGAAAAAGGAGTACTTGTGGCACCTTAGAGACTAACAAATTTATTAGAGCATAAGCTTTCGTGAGCTACAGCTCACTTCATCGGAATGCATCCGATGAAGTGAGCTGTAGCTCACGAAAGCTTATGCTCTAATAAATTTGTTAGTCTCTAAGGTGCCACAAGTATTCCTTTTCTTTTTGCGAATACAGACTAACACGGCTGCTACTCTGAAACCTGACATACTTTAACGTGGCTCCCCCCCAGCTCCTCCATCTTAATTAACTCCATGATCCTGATGATGCAAGCATGTGCAAATACCACCCATGACTTCAGAAGTATCTGGTATGGGTACAGATTACAGGATTGGACTCAGAGCATCCCCGACACCATTTTGAGTTAGGGACAGGTAGGCTGTAGGCTCTGTTCCCATCTTTTGTGCTTATTGGCTAGTTTTAGTTGATATTTGTGCTCATTCATTTAATCTTTTTTACACCATGCAATGTATGCAAAGGTGGAAACAAAATACCTTTTCTTCAGTCTGTCATTGCCAGTAGTACGTAATCCTGAGGGACATTAAAAATGTACAGTTATCTGCCATTTGTGACTGAAACAATCAGTACCTGGCCTCATGCCTCAGTCAAAGCAGAAAGAAAATTACAGCCCTTTCAAAAGCCACTCAGACTGAAGTGTCCTAGTATTTGACTTTCACCTACTTTGAGTAACTAAAACAGCGAGTTACAATTTTGACTGATCAAACATTTGTATGTACTGGGGAGAATACTGCCCTGGCAGAGATATGGACCATATGACTCTCTAAAGATGTGCAAAGTCACTCTGCAGAGATGGCCAAATTCCATTTTTAATGACTGTCCATCTAAATTTAGGACTATATAGTTCCCTTAATCTAGTTGGACAATTATGAACAGTAACATATTGAGCACTGGGAAGTGTTGCTGCAAGGATTAGTATCAAGTACTATCTTAAGGCTCTGATTCTGCAAACATTTGCACCCATGTTTGGCTTTAAGCACACAAATAGGCCCCTTCAATGGAACTACTCCTGTTAAAAGTCAAGTATGTGTTTTTTTCCTCAAGGCTTTATTTAACTTCTTTGTTAGTGAACTGTAAGAGGCAGTAGTAAACAATGTTAATGACATTTGCAGAGGATGCTAAACATAGAGTTGTTAAGTGAGATAGAGAAATAATCCTCATCTTTTGCACCTCTCTAGTGCCTTCCATCAGAAGATTTCCATGCACTTTGTAAACATTAGTTTAGCTTCACAACATTCCTTTAGAGTAGATAAATATCATCAATTCAATTTTACTGAGAAGGAAACTGACAGATAAGTTAAGTGACTGGCCTAAGATCACATAGGAAAGAGCTATGGCAGAGATAGGAGTAGAGCACAGACAACCTGGCTACTTAACCTGTGCTTTAATTGCAAGATCATATTTTCTTCCCTTTGGAGGCTATGGGAAGAAAATATTTAGCTTGGAAAAAATTCTACAAAAACAATCCTAAGCAGATACTCAAAAGCAGTAATGCTAAAAAAGGCCACTGGTAACAGGAGCCAAGAAATTAGTTTGCAATGTGATTGGGGGGAACGGCCGGGGGAGTGGGGGGAGGAAGGTCCATATAATTTTGGGATGCACATGTGTGGGCACCATATCTCAGAGCAGGGAGATAATAGCTATTGAAGTGGTGGAGAAATGTTGAGTTCTGAAGTTTCTGAATATTCTGACCAAGTACACTAGTCATTCTCTCTACAGCTCTGGTGTGACCAGATCTAGAATACTGCATTCAGTTTTGTGTACCGGGACTGCCAGAAATATAGTGACAAACTAAAGGAGGTTCACTTAATAGCTGCAAAAATTGTTTGTGGGTTGTTGGAACTTACTTTTGAGGGAAGAACTAAATATGTATAGCTTGGTTAAACATCAAACAAGGAAGGAAACTAACACTGTACAGCCATGTCAAGGGTTTAAATACAAAGCCTGGAGAAGAGAGACTAATTTGGTTTGAACAGAGGGTATAACTAAGTGTAATATACTGCAATAAAAAAGATTAGTATCAGAGAAAACTTCTTGACAGGTTCTGGAACAGTGTATCAAGAGAAATGGTGGAAGCCCCATCAGATGAAACATTTAAAATTGAAAGTTATCAAAATCACATATAAATGCACAATCTGGAGCTATCTTGCATTGCCAGGGATTTGCATCAGAGGACTGAATAGATCTTTTTCTTCTCTAACTTGCATGATTCCATCATGAACTTGTCTATGCATTTTTTAAAAATAAAACATAGTGAACTAGCTCACGAAAGCTTATGCTCTAATTAATGAAGTGGGATACTTTTAATTTAAACAGTAGGTGGCTCTGCAGGATTTCTTATCACATGGGCAATTCTCCGAGGGCTAGCTAAACTGGCTTTAAGATAGCTTTGTGCTGATTGATGGGTGCAACACAGCCCTAATGCAGGAGAGAATCTGACCCAGGTTGTCTAGCAGCAAAATTAAACTATGCTATAACCATCTAGGATAATAGTTTATATTTTTTCTGATGTCATCAGGCATATAGGATCCTCTAACCCCTGATCCTCCATCTATTTCTTCCAGAATAATGCTAGAAGATTTACTATTGCAGCAGCCCTCCACATGGTGGAAGACAATTGAATGTGGCTCTGTCCACAGCCACTCACTGGCACTGTGGGCTGACATAGTAGATCTTTAAACCTTTTTATATAACAGGCTTTTGTGGGATGCATTCTTAGCTAGAGAAAGCATAGTTGGAATATTCCTTGCAGATTATTATTCCAGTAGCTGTTGAGTTTTGTATGAGAGCATTTTCAATAACCTATGAATTATTAAAGCATATATGGATGTGGCAAAGAGATGGAACATTTGCTAGATTTTAACGTTGCTTTGATAAAAAGATATGCCCAAAGGTGAACTTACAGGTCGGGACTGGTAAATGAGTGTGTGCACACATGCAAATGCTCTTTCCCTATTTTTTTGGATAGGATACTATATAACTGTTTAATATTTCAAAATGAAGATTAATTAATGTGCAACAAAATATTGGTTCTGGAGGGAGACAAAATTGATATGAAATGTTAATGTTAAAGAAATATCATCTATACCAGGGGTCTCAAACTCAGTTTATCTTAGGGCCAGTGCCAGTCCTCAAATCCTCCCAGCGGACCAATAATGTCACTGAAGATGGTGTTCAGAAAACGTTTATATTCCATTTTTTATTTCAAATTTCTTAGAAATGATAAAACTGTCATACAACTGTATACAATTCTTCACCTGCCAGACAGCTTTTAGTGTTTGCCAGACACCTGGCAATGCTTCAGTTCTGTCAGTTTGTCGACATTTGGCCTCAGTGACTGATCAGTTGAAACCTTCAGGATTGCAGCGAGGTGTGCATTAGACAGTTGTGTTGGGTATTTGGACTTGTTTATATTCATTGTGGAAAAAAGTGACGCTGCCTTCATGGCTGACTCTGCCTGGCGACTATGATGGTATCTCTGTCCCTTTCCCCCAGCCAATGGGAGCTGCAGGGGGCGGAGCCTGCCACAGGCTGCAGTGGGGAAGTTCTCAATCCGCAGATGGCCCACGGGCTGGGACTTTGAGTCCCCTGATCTGTACAGTAACCTCCTTGTAATTTATTTGCCACTGCCACCGCAATAAATTAAAAATTCCTGTTTGATTTGCAAAGTGTTCACAAGAACTAATTATTAGAATAGCTATTTCAAGACATTGCTTAAAATGTTCCCGGTGCTGACACGAAGACAGCCCAGAAAAAGGACCACCACTACAGATTAAAAATATGATAAAATATGAAATACATCTCCATATAGTTCATCTGTTATATTTTAGACCACTAGTCCTTAGGATGAGTCACAAATCCATAGAATGATGCCCTAGGATTTAATTCTGTCTGTTTGGATCTGTGATTTACATGGCATAGTGGGGGAAATAGGAGATATCATATAAACATAGATAGCTCTTGAGTGCCAAAGCATTACTTCAATGTCATCCCCTCTTAGAGCAAAGCAGGTCTTAGCTCAGGGCTGGGCAAACTTTTTGCCGGCCATGAATGCTCACAAAATTGGGGTTGGTGCAGGAGGGGGTGCTGGCTCTGGGGAGGGGCTGAGAAGTTTGGGATGTAGGAGGGTGCTTTGGGCTGGCACTGAGGAGTTCAGAGGGTGGGAGGGGGATCAGGGCTGGGGCAGAGGCATGGGGAGAGGTTATGGGGTGCAGGCTCCGAGCGGCGCTTACCTCAAGCGACTCCAGGAAGCAGTAGGATGTCCCTTCTCCAGCTCCTATGCAGAGGCGTGGCCAGGTGGCTCTACATGCTGCCCCATCCACAGGCACCACCCCTGCAGCTCCCATTTGAGCAGCGGAGGGGGCCATTGGAGAGCGTAGTAACTGGAATGGGGCCATGCCGTGGCTTCTGGAAGCCGTGTGGTGCGGCCCCAACCCTGTGCCCCGGCCAGAGCAGGGCTGAGCTGCGTGGTATGGCCCCTGACTCAGCACCCTGGCTGGAGTGCCGGAGCGGGGCTGAGCCACGTGGTGTGGCTTGTGTGCTGGCTTAAAACGGCTTGCAGGCCAAGTCATAGTTTGCCCACCACTGTCTTAGCTTATTGGTCTTCTGAATGTGCAATGCTAACACTAAGTGGCGAGAGGAATCAATTAACACAGCCCCTCTGAGCTCTATGAAATCGATATATGTTCCAAGAGTGTCAAGGACCAACTGCTTGGCAGAAGAAACTAATGCTTTAGTAGGGTAAAGGATAGGTTTAAATTAAAAGAATGGATAAGAATAGGAACCAGGGATAAGAGAAAAAGCCAGGAGAAATACAAGTAAAAATTGATGAATGATCAATACCAAAACAATTAAACAATCAATCCCAAAACAATTAAACATTCTACTCCCGAAAATGACTAAATACGGTACAGCCAGCCTCGCTCCAACTGAATATAAAAGCAAGTGGCTTCATCTCCAGAGCATACCCACAGGTCCTAAATGGTACATACATACCCATTATACCTTGCACTGCAGCTTTTAGAAAGACTAGTTTGTTTTAATGTTAAATTCCTGTATCAGGCCTGGCCATTACTTATGTGTGGTGTGGAGCTGACAGATCCTTACAACCCCATGAAAGCACACACAGACTTTAAGAGCCTGTTCCTAGCTACCCAAGTGTAGCATCCACTCACTGTTAAGGTGTCCCACTGCCAGGTAACAGAGATCAGTCTCTAGGCTGCTCAAGCACTTGTCTTCCCTTGACTTCTGGTGCAAGGAGAAGGATGGCGGCCGGCGTCAGTTGATGGCTCCTTCTCTCCTTCCCCCTTTGTCCGGGCCAGGCTGCCTGTGCTCTTTCCCTTCTGGTTCTGGCTAGACGATGCTGATTGTTTGGGTGAAGGGGCTGGCTCCTCAGCCTACCCAGTGCCGAGGTGTTTTAGGGACAGTTAGCAGCAGGGGAACACCCAGTGAAGCTGAGTGCTTCTGGGGGCCTGGACTTCTTTAGCCAAGAAATAAAATGGAGCTCCTTCCTGTCCTGCAGATAGCAACTCCTGCTGCTAGAAGAGGTCTCCCTAACAACAGACATATTTGGGTGGTGCCAGCCATGGGCAGGTTATTTTGCTTATGCAGCCAGATCAGTGAGACCTCTGTCCCAGTAACTCCTCTGCCTCACTCTCCCCTGGCTGTCTAGGTCTCAACACACGCATTAGGCAGGCCAGTTCAGTTTTCTCTTCCCAGGCACTGTCTCTATGCTTCTGGCTGTCTGTGGAAGCTGCTCCTCTCAAGCCAATCTCCCCTCCCCACAAACGGTAAGGGAACTACATTATTTACAAAATTATTCTTCCCCTCCTCCCACTGACCTCCATTTATGTTTCCCTGGTGGTACAATACATCTTAATGTGGTATCCCACCTTCTTTTGGATCTGTCAGTCACACACTGCTCATACCCCAGTCCTGCATCAATTAATTAACCACATCCTCCAGCACTACATCAATTAATTGTGTGCCTCCCCAGCTCCCAGCTCTGCTCCAGACCCACATCAAGTCTGTCCATATCAGCCCCTTGCCTCCCAACACACATCTGCTGTTGTCAGGAGGTGTGTGTGTGCAGGGGGGGGATTAAAAAAAGGCCACAAACAACAATTTAATACTTTTGCCGCCTGCTGCAGAACCAGCCAGCAGAGGGAACATAAATAGCAATCCCTTCTTTTAGATATGTGCAATCATGACAGATAACATTAATGGTTGTTATGAAAAACATGGGGTTGGGAGAGAGAACAAGCATGGGCATGCTTGAAATAAAACATGCCCATGCTTGTTCTCTCATTATGACTGTCTCCCATTATAACTATCAGGTAACAATAGATAGATATCATCAGAATTGTTCCATGTAAGCCTACATATTCACACTCAGATGTACATAGGATTTATATTTATACTTGAATTTTAGTACTCATGAAAGATGCTGGGTTTTAATCAGGCCTTCTCTTTGTCTACAGAATGACTATAATACAAGGAACAGTGACACAAGCTTCCCCAGTAGAGTGCCTCAACCTTGATTTGGAGATACCACTTCTGTGGCTCCAAGAGTAAGTCATTCTCTATCTCCATCCAACATTAGCCTGTCTTCTGAGATCAGTAAAAAGGATGTCAATTAGAATGGACACTTGTCCACTAGATACGGAACTGAGGCCATGAATTCATTTCACATAGGAGCCCCAACAACCAACAGAAACTTTTGATGCCTAAACTAACCTGTGATGGATTTGGCAAGCTAGAGGTAAAAGTTTTTGTGTCCTAGGCTATTGTCAATCCTCTGAGCCAGTCAGTCCCTCTTAGATACAAGGTATTTAAACATCAAGGTCCCTGTTCTCCTCCACAGGAGTCCCAATGACTTCAACAGAATTTGCTTTATTGGATTAAATTCATCCCTGTGCAGAAAGCCAGTACAGCAGTTATGTGCCACTTAAGTCTCACTTACTCCTTCAAAAGAGAGCTTAAGTGGTGTGTAGGCATTATGCTAGCCCTCTGCACAGGAATGAATTTCATCCATCCTGTGGGGAAGAATAGGGCTACATGAAATTTCAGAAGTAAAATAATACTGTGATGGCAAAAAGCTCTTACAGGCAGTCTTGAAACTGGGACACATATCTCTAATAAAGTGAAGAGTGCTTCCCCCCCCCTTTTACTTCATGTGGAGTATTGGTAGGAATACAGAAAGCTCCAATAGCAATAAACTGTTATGTAATCTAAAATCTATGAGACACTGAGCAGCTTTCATTCCTGGCATAACTGCTGTTTACATAATACCAACAAGGTCAACAGACAAGGAGATACTAAAACAAATATGTGCAGTATGGACAGTAAGTGGTGCAACAAAACTTTCAGTCATGACATAAGGAGCCTGTTGACAAAATAAATGAACGTCTGGCAAAACGGAAGCAGTCCCTGTCTTGTAGGTGGGTAGCACATGCATATTTTATAATATTGGACTCAGTTTTCCCTCCTGGTAAAGAGTGTTCACAGTGTATAAAACAGCTTTTTCTTTATTTCCATTATTTACATAATGGGAAATAATATGGAGAGAATTGACAGGATACTTATCCCATTCCAAATATTTTAGGGAAGCTTTGAGGAATTAAGACAGAACCTCGTGTCCTTATTCTGCATGCAAGAATAGGCATAGCATTTTCCCTCCTAATCAGGCTAGAGACAAAATAATGTAAAATAAAAATTTTCAGGTGAGAACACAGACCTATTAATTTAAAACAAACACATTTGGGAGTGGATTCTCTGATCCATTGTGGCTGCATATTATTGCTCAGCCATGCTAAGTGGCCATATTCTGTCTGTAGGTGGCCAGTAGAGAATTCCCCTTGTGTAGTGGAACTCTCTGCTATTGGAGATGACAGAGCCAGTTCCTGTACCTGCCACTCCCCACACCTCTGGCTTGGCGTTGTGTGTGGGGGGGGAGGGAGGAGGAATAGTGCTCTGCTATGCATAATCTTCAAATTGCCATAAGTTATTGAGAGACCTTATCCTGATGTCAAATTGTAACTGCTTCTTAATTTTGTATTTCCAGTTTACTCTGGGGATGGGTGGTGAAGGATCAGTGAGCCATGAGTAGCTGTGTGATGGTCCCCATCGTCTCTGGGCTAGAGCTTTGCTCAGGTGCAGTTGAGAATCTGTCCCTTTGAGTTTAGTTGATGTCGGAGTGGGCGGGGAAAGCACAGATTTTTGCATTTTTTTGGCTTTAAATATTTTTGGAATGAGTAGATGTACATCAGCTGCATCTTCACATTTGTTCATATTGTTTTTTTCCCCAGCGGTCCAGATGTAATGCAGAAGGAGCAGCATGTCCAGAAAGTTAGTAGCCACTACTGGCTGGTGAAAGACTGCAGTGAATATCTAGATCCTCTAACTGGTTAGTTAGTTACTTTAAAACATGAAATTGTCCAATCCATACTCAAAGTACCACTAACCTTGCAAACTACTTGCCAGCATTCAGCCTTCCTTTCCTGAGGAAGGTAATTAAGAAGATGACTACAAGCTGCCTCCAACATCACCTGAAGTCTTCCAATATCCTAGATTCTTCTCAATCAGGCTTTAAGTATGGGAACTCCACTGGTTGCACTGCTGGATGATCTCCTGGCCAGGGACGATAGTAAAACATCTGTCCTCCTCCTTGTGGATCACAACATGGTGTTTGATGCTGTGGATCAAGATGCTGGTGGTTCTCCCATGGGAACTAGTAGTGGCCACACACTTAGATGATTCTGCTCTTTCTGCTATGGGTAGAAGGTCATGTTGGGCAACTTCACCTCCGCAACCAGAGCTCTGACCCTTGGATGAGAAACAGCTGGTTGAAGCTAAACCCAGGAAAGTTGAAGTGATGCCCATGGAAGGAGAGACACACTTTAGGCAGCTAGCTAATACCATCACATCACATTCAATTGAGGGCATTTTCTCTTTCATCAAGAAACACTATATGGCTTCCTTCATGATACTAGACACCCACACAGGAATGTACCTTACCAGCTGAAAGTGCAAAAAGGAGTGCAAGTACAACACATCACATCAGACACATCCTTACCTCCAATCCAGACTTCCTTGAGCCCTTTCTGGCCCTATCAGAGAATCAGCGCCGATATCTATAATAAATGGATAGACCAAATGCCTCTACAGCTGAACTCAAACCAACCTTACTGTCTCAATTCTGATTGGTGTAACAGAGATCACTCATCGCAGGTGCTACCTTGTCGGCAGGCCTGGGCATAGCAGGTTCTCTTCTGTCTTGGCCTCGTTGACCGCCACTCCTGCCTTTTGGCAGCTTGTCCCTCTCGTGGCTCAGTGCTCTGGTCAGATCATGCATCTAATGGCAGTAAGACCTTTTGGGGTATATAAAGACTCCAGCCCTACTGGTTAAGCAAGGGCTTCAGATCTGCCCTGGGACAAGATCTTAGGGTCTCAAGACTTTTGGCTTCAGGGCCTTCTCTCCCCCATATTCCCCTTATTGGGGTAGGCTTTCTGCATTCTGCACTGCCAAAGGGCTAGTAGCCACCCTCTCCACTGTCTTCTGGTCCAGGGCCATGTGGTAAGCATTAAGTCCTGCACCCAAACATGCTGTACTGCTGCCTCCATGGATTGCTTCCTACCAGTACCCTCTTTTCCAGCAGATAAAGTAAAAATATTAGATAAGTGAAATCAAAGGTAAAGTCTCAGAGCTTCTCAGTGTCAGAAGTCTCTTCTCTGCAGGTTTTGACAAAAGCCACTACAGCCAGAGTCTTGGGCAGGAGGACCTCCTGCAATACGTCTTTCCTGGAGTATAGGTCAGTTTGCTTTCACTGTCTGCCCTCCTACCGAGCTGGGCTGTTCTCCTTTTTGAGTGCCTCCTCCAAGCCATGCGTGCTTTGCAGCTGTGAGGTGGGGATGCCTTGGCCCAATGTGGCTGATTAACCCTTTCCTTACTGGTGTGGGTTTTGTATACCTCCACCACAGTTGTACCAATGCCAGGTTTATTTTGTGGTTCTCATTTAGATACAGCCAAAATATCTTGAGAACAACTTTTTGTGAAAATCTCATGAGGATAGCTGATCTCAAAAGATATCTGCCATTTTGGCACAAATTGCACAAGAGTAGTTTGTGAGACTTCAGTGCCATTTTAAAAGTAGGATTTTATATTTGTATTAGAGATTATGATTGATGGTTATAATAATGTAGTATGTATTAATGTATGATTTGATTTCATCCTGCCAGCCACCCTTTTTGAATAGCAGAAAGGAATGACCCTCTGGGACATTGGTAGAAACTCATGAGACAGGCTGCCTGCGTCTGAACTAATGTTAAGGCAGGAACAGACAAGCTCAACCTCAGAGGTGAGGCAAACGCGGCTGAAGGTGAGACAACAAATAAGAGATAAAAGCGGAAAACCCCAAGATTAACACCATTTAAGGACTAACAATTACAGAATAACACTGCAAAATCCATAGACTAAAATGGAAATGTACAAGTATAAAGATGGGGTGTTTTGCCATAGAGCTCTGGGGTCAGTCCTGCAAAGCCTTGGAGCATCGGATTGCGACCGACAGAGCCCAGCTCCTCACTCGTGTTCAATCTAACTGGCCATTATAGTTACCAGTCTGTCATAGCTTGAGTCAATCTAAAGACCATCTGCAGGACTTGTGTGTGTGTGTGTGTCTGTGTTGTGTAATTGAATGCATATGCTAACTGTTGTATTTTCAATAAACGCGGCGTATTGCCTTTTTCTCTGAAAAAGATCCCGTGTGCTTCTTATAAGCACAACACCATGAAATCCAAACCCAAGCCATAGATCTGGTTCATCACCAAATCTGAACCCTAGTTTAAATACAATACAAATCCAGAACCGCACATCACCTTTTGAGACCATCTGTAGTAGACAAACATGTCTGCCAGATTTAAATTAAGTCTCCATTCCTGTTTATGCAGAAATCAAAATTCTCAGTATTCTCCATTTTTAGAGTTATCATACTAAAGAAACTATTAGCTTCTCAATATGGGCTTGGCATATGACTACATTTTACATTATTTAGCATGCATTGGCAGTCTATATCTTATCAGATAGTTGCTTGCCAAATATTTTCTTTTGTGTGTATCCTGGGGGAATAGAATATCTGATAAAATGAGGCTGACGACTGGGTGGCAGTACATTGAAATTTGGGAGGGGTGGATTAAAAAGATTATAAATGGATTTGAGATTTTAGAACAACAGATGTGAAACTTAACTTCCTGGAAATCCTGCTGTGTTTGAGCAGATTAAAAGATGATTCAAGCTCTAAACATGAGTGATCCATTGGTTTGTACAATAAAGTGGTCAGATCTTTCCTGCTTAGGAAATAATTTACAACTTCAAAGAGAAACTTGCATTAAGAGTAAATGCTTTCAAAGCCCAAACTGAACAGATTTACAATAAACTGATTTTGAAATGATATTTCACACAAGCTGCTGTAAGAAATGCAATTTCACTAACAAGGCCTACAGATAGATTGCATCTGGAAAATTGACAGGTGGTTAGAAGAGAACACTTTCCAAATATCTTACTGATAACTTTCAAGACTAAAAGCTCCAAATCCTTTCATTCGGTTTTAAAAGTTTCCTGGTGCACTAAAGTGTTACAGGCATCAGACGGGTAGCCGTCTTAGTCTGGATCTGTAAAATGGCAAAGAGCCCTGTGGCACCTTATAGACTAACAGATGTATTGGAGCATGAGCTTTTGTGGGTGAATACCCACTTCGTCGGATGTCACCCACGAAAGCTCATGCTCCAAGATCTCTTTTAGTCTATAAGGTGCCACAGGACTCTTTGCCGCTTTTAAAGTGTTACAGTTTTTCCATTTATAAACTGAAGGTAAACTATTGCTATGGCATTTGAGATTGAGATAATTATGAATACATTCTTTTTTAGTTTTATTTTTTAAGTTGTGAATCAACACTTAGACCCTTGGTGTGGTTTCTGTGGTTCTCACTTCCATTTTAATTTTCCACATACAATACCTTTCAGATTTTGATTTATACAGTGTACTTATTTTAGTTTGTAGTAATGTACTGCAGGAAAAATATCCTGAGACTCTTCTGGAAAGGCTAGACCTAAAAGATCAATATAAATAAGAATCCAGTTCTAATGTTAATGCAAGGAAGACTCTGACTCATGGATTGTGTGTCAAATTCTCATGTCAGTTTTGTGGGTGGAAGTCTCACCAAGACTAAAAAGGGTATGAATTCAAATACTAGATCTGAACCAGGTGAAAGTGGAGCCCCAAATTGGACACATTACTAAAGCTCCCCAGAGCTGAGTAGAATGGAACAATTACCTCCCATGTCTTACATACAACACTCTTGTTAATACACCCCAGAGCGATATCAGTCTTTTACCCAGCTGCATCACATTGTTGGGTCATACTCAATTTGAGATCAATTATAACCTGACTGATGCTTTTGAGCAGTACAACTGCCTAGCCAGTTATTCCCCATTTTGTAGTTGTGCCTTTGATTTTTCCTTTCTAGAGTGTAGTCTTGTTGATTTCAGATGAAGTCTCCAACTTGTCAAGGTCATTTTGAATTCTAGTCCTATTCTCCACAATGCTTGCAACCATGGGAGGTGGGTATAATAGGCCAGGCGAGGCTAAGACAAACCTTGGCCCCGCCCATGTTCCACCCTCTCCCCCAAGCCAGCAGGAGCTCAGATCCAGCCGGAGGCCAGCAGCCTGGGACTGGGGCTGATGCAGGGGCTGGTGGGCGGGCAGCCGGGAGATTAGGGCTGGTGGCGGCCTGGTGCTGGGGCTGGCACTGAGGGCAGGTGGTGGCCTGGGATAGTTTCCGGGGCACCTCTGGCCTCAGGTAGAAGGGGCGGGCTGCAGGGCTAGCTTCCCCGAAAGGGGGCTCACACGCTGCCCATGTTTGCAACCCCTACTCAGCTGGGCAGGAATAGATGGGCCTATAAAGCCCAGGAGCTGACAACAGACGGGGCTGTTGGGGAAAGGGCAGTCACTTGCTGGGAGGAGTTGGTTTGGAGCTGGTACTCCCAGTGATAGGGGGACGGGGAGAGACCAGGAAGATTAGGAAGCAGTCCGGGCTGGGAGGGTAGAGCCCAGAACTGCTGAGCTGAGGGACCCTGGACTGGAACCCAGAGAAGAGTGTGAGCCCAGGTTCCCCTACTGGCCACTGGAGAAGTGGCACCATCAGGGCAGCACAGGAGAAGACTGCCTAGCACTCTTTGCACAGAAAGACTTTAGGTAACCCCAGAAGGGCGAAAGATGGATGGTGACCCAGTTGGAAGGCCGAGTCATGAAGAGGATGCTGCGGTTCCTGGAGTGAGGCAGGTCTGCAGGGTGAGAGGACAATAGATGAGGCACGACCTGAAGAGGGCACTGAAATTGACAGAGCTAATCTCCAGGATGGCTAGCAGGAGGCGCCACTGTGGCAAGTGGGCCCCATGACAGTATCTCATATAAAGTAGAGCATCTTCAACAGGAGAGACTGAGAGAGACCCATCCCAGAATACCTTATAGCCCAATATTTAGAGTACCGAGAGGGGATATCTGGTTTCAACACTCTGCTCTAAATCAGGAAGAGGGGTGATTTGAACCTGGGTCTCTCACATCCTGGGTGAGTACTCTAACCCTGGCCTATTGAGTTATTTCAATGCCTTTCCATAAGAACTGGAATAGATTTGAAAGGTATAGTGCCACACCTGTCAAGTTCCAAATTTAACCCATCTTAAAACAAAACAAAGTTGTTTTTCATGCTCTCTCTTGATGACAAAGACAACCCCTCTTCAACCCCCATCCCAAACAAACAAAACAAAAAAGTCAGGGCAGGAACGGATAAAATCCCAGCTTCCTAGCTAGTTTACTTACTTACTTACATGTATGTCAATCAGTTACTCTGTCTTTTGGCTCCATTTTTGAAAGAGGCAAAACATAAGCCTCCGGGGAGAGGGATAGCTCAGTGGTTTGAGCATTGGCCTGCTAAACCCAGGGTTGTGAGTTCAATCCTTGAGGGGGCCATTTAGGGATCTGGGGCAAAAATTGGGAATTGGTCCTGCTCTGAGCAGGGGGTTGGACTAGATGACCTCCTGAGGTCCCTTCCAACCCTGAGGTTCTATGATATGATATTCTATGTACACATTGTACCTGCAGAGAAACCCCAAACCAGATTTCACTCGTGTTTTACATCATCTCAAACCCTCAGTGGAATAATTTCCTCGCTTTGTAAATCACTACAACTCTCATCTATATTAATATGTCCTAAAAAAAATAAAAGATCTGCTGAATTGCATGTCTCTTCTAGTAGAGAGAATATAATGAATAATTTAACACTTATAAATATCATTCAATTACATTTTATATTTAGTACCAATCTCCCCTTCCAGCTTTTCAAAACTATTCTTATCTATCACTTCTATTTCTAATGTTTCAGTATGACTAACTTCAACAATTAAATATAAAGATACATATACCAATTACAATACTGATTAAAGACAATGGTAAGAAAAGTATGTAACATCATGTCTTTGGATACCATTAATGGGTCCATTACAAATATGGAAACATTTTACTATCTGATCCATTAGTTTGTTTTGCCCTGCAGTAAAGTACAAATCAATAATATGAATGTACTTTAAAAATATAAATCCATTAACTTCAAGGCACTTTAAGACCTAAAGCAATACGTTCATAAATGAAAAAATCTCCAGTAAAAATGAGAAACTATTTCCTGATTTTGGTTAACGTCAAGGTCCTGGAAAAAATTTTGAAGGAGAAATTAGTTAAGGACATTGAAGTCAATGGTAAATGGGACAAAATACAACATGGTTTTACAAAAGGTAGATCGTGCCAAACCAATCTAATCTCCTTTTTTGAAAAAGTAACAGATTTTTTAGATAAAGGAAATGCAGTGGATCTAATTTACCTAGATTTCAGTAAGGCATTTGATACCATGCCACATGGGGAATTATTAGTTAAATTGGAGAAGATGGGGATCAATATGAACATCAGAAGGTGGATAAGGAATTGGTTAAAGGGGAGACTGCAACGGGTCCTACTGAAAGGCGAACTGTCAGGTTGGAGGGAGGTTACCAGTGGAGTTCCTCAGGGATCGGTTTTGGGACCAATCTTATTTAATCTTTTTGTTACTGACCTTGGCACAAAAAGTGGGAGTGTGCTAATAAAGTTTGCAGATGATACAAAGCTGGGAGGTATTGCCAATTCGGAGAAGGATTGGGATATTATACGGAGGATCTGGAGACCTTGTAAACTGGAGTAATAGTAATAGGATGAAATTTAATAGTGAGAAGTGTAAGGTTATGCATTTAGGGATTAATAACAAGAATTTTAGTTATAAGTTGGGGACGCATCAATTAGAAGTAACGGAAGAGGAGAAGGACCTTGGAGTATTGGTTGATCATAGGATGACTATGAGCTGCCAATGTGATATGGCTGTGAAAAAAGCTAATGCGGTTTTGGGATGCATCAGGAGAGGCATTTCCAGTTGGGATAAGGAAGTTTTAATACCATTATACAAGGCACTGGTGAGACCTCACCTGGAATACTGTGTGCAGTTCTGGTCTCCCATGTTTAAAAAGGATGAATTCAAACTGGAGCAGGTACAGAGAAGGGCTACTAGGATGATCCGAGGAATGGAAAACTTGTCTTATGAAAGGAGACTTAAGGAGCTTGGCTTGTTTAGCCTAACTAAAAGAAGGTTGAGGGGAGATATGATTGCTCTCTATAAATATATCAGAGGGATAAATACAGGAGAGGGAGAGGAATTATTTAAGCTCAGCACCAATGTGGACACAAGAACAAATGTGTATAAACTGGCCACCAGGAAGTTTAGACTTGAAATTAGATGAAGGTTTCTAACCATCAGAGGAGTGAAGTTTTGGAATAGCCTTCCAAGGGAAGCAGTGGGGGCAAAACATCTATCTGGTTTTAAGATTCTACTCGATAAGTTTATGGAGGAGATGGTATGATGGGATAATGGGATTTTGGTAAGTAATTGATCTTTAAATATTCAGGGTAAATAGGACTAATCCCCTGAGATGGGATATTAGATGGATGGGATCTGAGTTACCCAGGAAAGAATTTTCTGTAGTATCTGGCTGGTGAATCTTGCCCATATGCTCAGGGTTTAGCTGATCGCCATATTTGGGGTCGGGAAGGAATTTTCCTCCAGGGCAGATTGGAGAGGCCCTGGAGGTTTTTCACCTTCCTCTGTAGCATGCGGCATGGTTGACTTGAGGGAGGCTTCTCTGCTCCTTGAAGTCTTTAAACCATGATTTGAGGACTTCAATAGCTCAGACATAGGTGAGGTTTTTCACTGGAGTGGGTGGGTGAGATTCTGTGGCCTGCGCTGTGCCGAAGGTCAGAGTAGGTGATCAGAATGGTCCTTTCTGACCTTAGTATCTGTGAATCTATGAATCTAGATAGATGACTGATAACAGGCCATAAAGTTCAGTCTTTTAAAGTTAAACTTAAAGTTCAGTCCTGTGGGTTACACATTGATTACACTGCCCATAGGGGAAGTTTTTTTGCCAATTCTGTTAATTAGTGGTTGGATTATGCCCTAACACATGAGAGTTTATTCTTTTTTTAAAAAAAAAAGTTTTAATCTATCTAAATATAAATGTTTAATCCTTTTTTAAACCTACTAAGTTCTTGGCCTTAATGATATCTTTTGGTAACTACTCCCTCAAATTAACTTTGTATTGTGTAAAAATGCATTTCCTTTTGTTTTAAATCTGTTGATTTTTCAATTTAATTGAATATCATCTTGTTCACATAATATATAGCAGTACCCAATTTACCTATTATCATCCATAACTTTGTATATATCTATCGTGACTGAAGTAGGAATATTTGTGTGAATAATAACTTGCAGGATCAAGCCCTTAATTTGGGATTTAATCGGGACAGTAGTATCTTGGTGACAGTAAACATGACTAATATAGCTACAATACAGCACAGAAGTTCCATGATATATGAACGCTGTGAGAGTCAGCTCAGCATTTTAACATGTGAAAAACAGAAATTTAGTAAGTCTTGTTTGCATGTCAACATCCACTGAAGAATGGAAGTTACATATACAATCTCCTGACACTGAATTTTGTGCTAATACCAATCCTTTAAGACAATAGCTTTCACCTAGGAGATGATTACGCTGGAACATAGATTCATAGATTCATAGATACTAAGGTCAGAAGGGACCACTCTGATCATCTAGTCCGACCTCCTGCACAGCGCAGGCCACAGAATGTCACCCACCACTCCTATGAAAAACCTCATGTCTGAGCTATTGAAGTCCTCAAATCATGGTTCAAAACTTCAAGGAGCAGAGAAGCCTCCCTCCAGTCAACCATGCCCCATGCTACAGAGGAAGGCAAAAAAACCTCCAGGGCCTCTCCAATCTGCCCTGGAGGAAAACTCCCTCCCGACCCCAAACATGGCAATCAGCCAAACCCTGAGCACATGGGCAAGATTCACCAGCCAGATACCCAGGAAAGAGTTTTCTATAGTAAATCAGATCCCATCCATCTAATATCCCATCTCAGGGGATTTGGCCTATTTACCCTGAATATTTAAAGATCAATTACTTACCAAAATCCCATTATCCCATCATACCATCTCCTCCATAAACTTATCGAGTAGAATCTTAAAACCAGATAGATCTTTTGCCCCCACTGCTTCCCTTGGAAGGTTATTCCAAAACTTCACTCCTCTGATGGTTAAAAACCTTCGTCTGATTTCAAGTCTAAACTTCCTGGTGGCCAGTTTATACCCATTTGTTCTTGTGTCCACATTGGTGCTGAGCTTAAATAATTCCTCTCCCTCTCCTATATTTATCCCTCTGATATATTTATAGAGAGCAATCATATCTCCCCTCAACCTTCTTTTAGTTAGGCTAAACAAGCCCAGCTCCTTAAGTCTCCTTTCATAAGACAAGTTTTCCATTCCTCGGATCATCCTAGTAGCCCTTCTCTGTACCTGCTCCAGTTTGAATTCATCCTTTTTAAACATGGGAGACCAGAACTGCACACAGTATTCTAGGTGAGGTCTCACCAGTGCCTTGTATAACGGTACTAAAACCTCCTTATCCCTACTGGAAATGCCTCTCCTGATGCATCCCAAAACCGCATTAGCTTTTTTCACAGCCATATCACATTGGCAGCTCATAGTCATCCTATGATCAACCAATACTCCAAGGCCCTTCTCCTCTTCCGTTACTTCTAATTGATGCGTCCCCAACTTATAACTAAAATTCTTGTTATTAATCCCTAAATGCATAACCTTACACTTCTCACTATTAAATTTCATCCTATTACTATTACTCCAGTTTACAAGGTCTCCAGATCCTCCGTATAATATCCCAATCCTTCTCCGAATTGGCAATACCTCCCAGCTTTGTATCATCTGCAAACTTTATTAGCACACTCCCACTTTTTGTGCCAAGGTCAGTAACAAAAAGATTAAATAAGATTGGTCCCAAAACCGATCCCTGAGGAACTCCACTGGTAACCTCCCTCCAACCTGACAGTTCGCCTTTCAGTAGGACCCGTTGCAGTCTCCCCTTTAACCAATTCCTTATCCACCTTCTGATGTTCATATTGATCCCCATCTTCTCCAATTTAACTAATAATTCCCCATGTGGCATGGTATCAAATGCCTTACTGAAATCTAGGTAAATTAGATCCACTGCATTTCCTTTATCTAAAAAATCTGTTACTTTTTCAAAAAAGGAGATTAGGTTGGTTTGGCACGATCTACCTTTTGTAAAACCATGTTGTATTTTGTCCCATTTACCATTGACTTCAATGTCCTTAACTAATTTCTCCTTCAAAATTTTTTCCAGGACCTTGCATACTACAGATGTCAAACTAACTGGCCTGTAGTTACCCGGATCTCTTTTTTTTCCTTTCTTAAAAATAGGAACTATATTAGCAATTCTCCAATCATTCAGTACAATTCCTGAGTTTACAGATTCATTAAAAATTCTTGCTAATGGGCTTGCAATTTCAGGTGCCAATTCCTTTAATATTCTTGGATGAAGATTATCTGGGCCCCCCGATTTAGTCCCATTAAGCTGTTTCAGTTTCGCTTCTACCTCAGATATGGTAATATCTACCTCCATATCCTCATTCCCATTTGTCATGCTATCATTATCCCTAAGATCCTCTTTAGCCTTATTAAAGATTGAGGCAAAGTATTTGTTTAGATATGGGGCCATGCCTAGATTATCTTTAACCTCCACTCCATCCTCAGTGTTTAGTGTCCCCCTTCTTCTTTCTTAGTTTTCTTCTTATTTATATGGCTATAGAACCTTTTACTATTGGTTTTAATTCCCTTTGCAAGGTCCAACTCTACTCTACTTTTAACCTGTCTCACTTTATCCCTACATGTTCTGACCTCAATTAGGTAGCTTTCCTTGCTGATCCCTCCCATCTTCCACTCCCTGTATGCTTTCTGCTTCTTCTTAATCACCTCTCTAAGATGCTTGCTCATCCAGGTTGGTCTACAACTCCTGCCTATGAATTTTTTCCCCTTTCTTGGGATACAGGCTTCCGATAGCTTCTGCAGCTTTGATTTAAAGTAATCCCAGGCCTCCTCTACCTTTAGATCCATAAGTTCTTCAGTCCAATCCACTTCCCTAACTAATTTCCTTAATTTTTGAAAGTCAGCCCTTTTGACATCAAAAACTCTAGTTGCAGATTTATTTTTGTTAATCCTTCCATTTAGTTTGAACTGAATTAGCTCATGATCACTTGAGCCAAGATTGTCCCCTACAATCACTTCTTCTATGAGGTCCTCGCTACTTACCAAAATTAAATCTAAAATGGCATCCCCTCTAGTCGGTTCAGCAACTACTTGATGAAGGAATCCATCAGCTATCGCATCTAGGAAAATCTGAGCCCTATTATTATTACTAGCACTGGTCCTCCAGTCTATATCTGGGAAGTTAAAGTCTCCCATGATCACGCAGTTTCCATTAGTATTTACTTTATTAAAAACATTAAAAAGGGCTCTATCCATATCCAAATTAGATCCTAGAGGTCTATAGCACACCCCAAGCACTATTGTAGGATAGGCTTTACTAGTTATCTTCCCCAATGTAATTTTTGCCCAGACGGACTCTGTCTTATCCATTGCATCGCTTCTTATTTCTTTACATTCTACCTCATCATCTAGGGTCTGCATACAAAATTTGATACCCCTGACACTTTGTAGGTGTTCATAGATACTGACCACAGTCTCTATTGATACAAACAGGTTATCTCATAATTGTCGGTGTTTGGGTTTCTTGCAGTAGCACCTTCTCTTTGCTTCTATTTCAAGTGATTTGAGATTTATAAATGATATGCTTCATTATTATCAACCTATAGGTTGCTTCTGCTTGTTTGTTGTGTCAGAGCTGAAAAAGACCATGTGTAGGACATAAGATGTTTGCCATAAAAATATCCAATTGGGTCCACATTTTGGGAGAGATTTTCTGCCCTGCTTGCTCTCACATGTAGGGTGTGATCTTGCAGTTATTATGCTCAAGTACTTTCCTTAACTTCAGTGGAAGTTGTGCATGCATAGCAGCTGCAAGATTGGGCCTATGGTGGTGTGGGCCAACCTCCTGTAGGAAATCTTTACCCATATTGCTCAGCCATAAAATCTGAACTCAAAAGATAATGCTGACACAGTAATTTTTGAGCTTTCAGTGTACTGTATCAGGAAAGGAGTACTTGTGGCACCTTAGAGACTAACAAATTTATTTGAGCATAAGCTTTCGTGAGCTACAGCTCACTTCATCTATGCATTTGGTGAAAAATACAGAGGGGAGATTTATATACACACACAGAGAACATGAAACAATGGGTTTTATCATACACACTGTAAGGAGAGTAGCCATCACCAGCAGCAGGGGGGGGAAAGGAGGAAAACCTTTCATGGTGACAAGCAAGGTAGGCCATTTCCAGCAGTTAACAAGAACATCTGAGGAACAGTGGGGGGTGGGGTGGGGGGGAGAAATAACATGGGGAAATAGTTTTACTTTCTGTAATGACTCATCCACTCCCAGTCTCTATTCAAGCCTAAGTTAATTGTATCCAGTTTGCAAATTAATTCCAATTCAGCAGTCTCTCGTTGGAGTCTGTTTTTAAAGTTTTTTTGTTGAAGGATAGCCACTCTCAGGTCTGTAATCGAGTGACCAGAGAGATTGAAGTGTTCTCCAATTGGTTTTTGAATGTTATAATTCTTGACGTCTGATTTGTGTCCATTTATTCTTTTACGTAGAGACTGTCCAGTTTGACCAATGTACATGACAGAGGGGCATTGCTGGCACATGATGGCATATATCACGTTGGTAGATGCGCAGGTGAACGAGCCTCTGATAGTGTGGCTGATGTGATTAGGCCCTATGATGGTGTCCCCTGAATAGATATGTGGACAGAGTTGGCAACGGGCTTTGTTGCAAGGATAGGTTCCTGGGTAAGTGATTCTGTTGTGTGGTGTGTGGTTGCTGGTGAGTATTTGCTTCAGGTTGGGGGGCTAAAACACATAAACACCACCCTATATCGGAAACCTACTGACCACTATTCCTACCTACATGCCTCTAGCTTTCATCCAGATCATACCACATGATCCATTGTCTACCGCCAAGCTCTACAATATAACTGCATTTGCTCCAACCCCTCAGACAGAGACAAACACCTGTAAGATCTCTATCAAGCATTCTTACAACTACAATACCCACCTGCTGAAGTGAAGAAACAGATTGACAGAGCCAGAAGAGTACCCAGAAGTCACCTACTACAGGACAGGCCCAACAAAGAAAGTAACAGAACGCCACTAGCCATCACCTTCAGCCCCCAACTAAAACCTCTCCAACGCATCATCAAGGATCTACAACCTATCCTGAAGGACGACCCATCACTCTCACAGATCTTGGGAGACAGGCCAGTCCTTGCTTACAGACAGCCCCCCAATCTGAAGCAAATACTCACCAGGAACCACACACCACACAACAGAACCACTAACCCAGGAACACACATGAAATGGTGTGTCTTCTGCTATCATGATGATAAGCACAATGAAGTATGTGTAAAGACAGCAGCCAAGAGGATCTGAGCACCATCATTGCCAGGAGGCATTGGAGATGGAACGGTCCTGTGCTTCGGATGGAAACTGATTTCATCACCAGAGTAGCAATAAGACGAACACCTGAAGGCAAGCGAAAATGAGGCCGCCCGAAAACAACATAGCGAAGAGCTGTGGAAGTCAAGCTGAAAAACCTGGGGCACAGCTGGAGAACCACTGAAAAACTTGCCAGAAACAGGCAGGAGTGGCGGAGCTTCATCACTACCCTAAGTGCCAGAGAAGTAATAAGAACATGATGATGATGATGAAGAAGAGTTCAGGCACGGCTAAACAAGATATACTTATACATACCATTCATACATGTTGCCAGCAAACTTCCTCCTGGCACGAGGGAAAGCTGTCTAGAGTGTGATTTTCAAACTTTTTTTCTGGCGACCCAGAAGAAAATTCTTGATGCCCGTGACTCAACGGAGCTGGGGGATGAGGGGTTTGGAGTGTGGGAGGGGCTCAGCACTGGGGCAGAGGGTTGGGTGCAGGGGTGAGGGCCGGGAATGAGGGGTTCAGGGTGTGGGAGACAGCTCTTGGCTGGGGCAGGGATTTGGGGTGCCGGAGGGGGTGAGGGCTCTGGGGTGGGGCCAGGGATGAGGGCTTTGGGGTACTTGGGGGGGGCTCAGAACTGGGGTAGGGGATTGGGGTGGGGCGCGGGCTTACCTGAGGTGGCTCCCGGTCAGCAGCGCAGCGGGAGTGCTAAGGCCGGATTCCCAGAAGTGGCCAGCAGCTGGTCTGGCTCCCGGGTGGAGGCCTGCAAGCTCTCGCCCGCAGGCACCCCCGCGGAGCCGGTGCTGGGGGCGGGGACAATGTGCGGAGCCCCGTGGCCCCTCTGCCTAGGAGCCGGACCAGCTGCTGGCCACTTTCGGGGTGCAGCGCCCTGTGGGAACGGGTAGGGACTCGCCTGCCTTCCCCGGGCAGCACCGCCAAAGGGGACTTTTCACACCTTCCATTGCACGCCCCAGGACTGGCTCGCGCCCCCCAGCTTGAAAACCACCGGCCTAGAGACTTGGGGGCTGATCCCGCGGCCACTGATGTCCAAGGGAATCTTTCCATTGACCGACGTTTTCCACCTCTTTAAAGCGCTCTGGCAAGCGGTGATTTGAGCTGGCAGCCTTTAGTGGCGCCCGGGGCTGGGCAGCTCCCCCCCCGCCGGCAGCCAGGCGGCTCAGGGGTGAAAAGCACCAGGAGATGGCGCCCCCCGCCCCCGGGGAGTTTGAGGGCGGCATTGGGACAGGAGCCGCTTGTCCTGGAGCCTCGGTCAGGAACCAGCGCGCACGGGCTGCCCTGCCGCGCCACTGCGGGGCGTTTCCACGAGGGGCGCTGGGGGTGGAACCTCCCCGAGCCTCCGCCCCGCCAGAAGTTCCCAGCGGCCACGCCTGGCGCCGGGAGGAGAGACCAGCTCCCCCCAGCCAGCCGCCTCAGGTAGGGAGCTGGGGGACCCCAGCCGCGGCCGGCTCGGGGGAGAGGCGGGAAGCCCGCGCCCGCCGCCTCGGCCTTTGCGGCCGGGCTCCGCGTCAGCGCCGCGGCGCCGGGGCCCAGGGCGGGGCGGGGGCCGCCCGGCCGCTGAATAGGACCCCCCGGCCCGCAGCGGGATGCGGCGGCGGCGTCCCCGGCCGGGCAGGGCGCTGAGCGAGCCCCGGCCGGCCGCAGCGCTACCGCCGCCTCCTCCTGGGCCCTGAAGGCTTCTTCCCAGGCCAGCGCCGCCTGCGTCGTGGCGCTGCGTCCAGCCTGGCTTTCCCTGGGGCGCTAGGTGAGTCCTTCTTCCCCCGGGCGGGCACCGGGATCCCCTCGCCGTGGCGCCGCTGGACCAAATTGCACCACCAACTTTCTGTCGTCCGGCAGAAAGCGGCGGCAGGGTCCTGGGTCAAGTCTCCTCGCCGCGAGAGCTGGCCAGGGCCAGATTTCCCCCGCTCAGCCCCTGGCAGATCTGATTTTACAGTAGGCTCCTGGCGTAGTCAAGCCTCTGACTCCCTGGTCCCCAACCTTTCAGGAGTCTGATCTGCCTTTCCTACCCCCAAGTTTCACCTCACTTAAACTACTTGCTTACAAAGTCAGATATAAAAATACAAGTGGCAACACCGTATTCCTAAAAATGGGCTTACTTTTTCATTTTAGTTTACCATGTAAACTAAAATAAATCAATTAGAATATAAATATTGTACTTGCATTTCAGTGTATAGTAAATAGAGCAGTATAAACAAGCCATCTGTGTGAAATTTTACTTTGTACTGATTATGCTAATGCTTTTTATATAGCCTGTTGTAAAACTAGGCAAATATCTAGTGAGAACCACTGCTCTAAACTTCTGAACAACCATTGTCTTCTATGTATCCGATGAAGTGAGCTGTAGCTCACGAAAGCTTATGCTCTAATAAATTTGTTAGTCTCTAAGGTGCCACAAGTCCTCCTTTTCTTTTTGCGAATACAGACTAACACGGCTGCTACTCTGAAAATTGTCTTCTAAGTAATCATCCTGTCAGGTAGTGTCTATTATTTCTCTTAAACTTGTAGAGTAACACTCCCACACAAGTTAAAGACGACAACCACAGCAATCTTGGGATAGCAGGGGAAAAAAAAAGGGGTCAGGCAAGGAGAGAGGGTTTTATGAATATGGCATAATATTCAGTCTCTCCTTCCAGAGTGGATAAATGGTTCATCATTCCCTCTTCCCCAAATCACAACAGGAATGAGTCATTTTCACTCGGGGAAATTGAATCCCCCACCTAGCAAATTTTATTTTATTTTAAAAGGAGTACAGTAAATACTGAAATGTATCAATTTACCAACTCAGCCCAAGGAGATTAGAAATTGCATGAATAGTGAGTGAAGAGTCACTGTGTTATTTTTATGTTTACTAAGTTTTCTTCCATGATGTGAACTAACCTATTAATGTAAACAAAACACAGCCTACTTCGAAAACACCTGCACCTCTCATTTGCCTGAAAAGGGAGTGCAGGAACAAGTGTTATCTTGGAGAAAAATAGTTTGGTGTCAGTGGAAAATGGGGGTTTATGTAGACATAGATAAAATGAAGTAAAAAGTGGACATTTGGTTTAATGACTTAAAATTCACTTCGTTAATCAGAATGGGCTAAGTACTGAAGTCTATCATGCAAGAGGTTTTCTACTGTACTTCAGTATTTAGCAGTTATGTAACTAAGGCCATTTTTACACTAGGAACACCATCCGTCACTGACCATGATTGCTCAGCTGTGGACCCCTCTCTAGGCCTACTCAGCCAATGATGAAAACAGTTCAACTGTTGCTATAGATGGGACAAAACCAATTTTCAGCTCCATGTTCCACTAGGACTAGCAGAGGCAGATTTACAGTAGAACACAGGGTGCCCTGGCACGGGGCCCCAGGGCCGGGCAGCTGCGGGGGCAGAAGCTTGGTGCTGCTGGCTCCTGCTGCAGGCACCGCACCCACCAGCAGCCAAACTCCCTCCTCCCCCACCTCCTCTCCTGAGCATGCGGCAATCCCACCCCTCCCCTTTCCTCCCAGTGCATCCCCTGCCACCAAACAGCTGTTTGCCAATGCGGGAAGAACGGGGCTGCAGCACACTCGGGAGGAGGCAAAGAAGAGGTGGAGGTGGGGGCGGGGTCTTGGGCAATGGGTAAATTGGGGCAGGACAGAGCAAAATTGGGGCTCTCGCACTTCCCTTACATGTACCTGTCCCTGGCCTCCTGCCCTGAGCCACTCAGGGCAGGGGGCTGGGAGCACCCCCCTCACACACCACAGCTCCACCATGCCCTGACTCCTACACATCCCCACCCCGAGCACCAAATGGGAGCTCTTGCACACCCCCACATTCCCACCTGTGCCCCCACACCAAATGGGAGATGCGCTAGGTAAGTGCTCTACACCCAAACCTCCTGCCCCAACCCTAAGCACCCTCCTGCACCCTAACTTCTGGACAGACCTTGCACCCCAACCTGCTCTTGCACCTTAACTTCCTCCCAGACCTGACTCCTGCATCCCCCTCACACACCCCAGCCCCCCCACACCCCAAGTCCTGACTCCTACACCGCCCCCAGATCCCCACCTGCACCCCTTGCACCAAACAGGAGCTGCCACAGGTAAGCACTCCACACCCCAACTCCTTGCCCCAGCCCTGAGCCCCCTCCCACACCAAGTCCTGGCCAGACCCCGCACTCCAACTTTTTTTTTTTACAAAGCCCTCTTATCCAAAGCACTTTACAATAGGTAGCTAATGGTACAAACAATATTTGGAAAGATCATCAAGACCCTCAGCAAATTTTCAAGTGGTCTGTGGAAAAATGTTAGATTACAAAAATAATCAAGGTACCTCACTTTATTTTCACTTACTTCCTATTACTTAAAGGAGGAGGAGAAAGGAGGAAAAAAAAGCATGAAAAACAGAGGCGGGAAGAGATGAGAGAATGTTCTTTTTCTTGGCTGGGTCCCAAGGAGGAGCCCCCAAAATGAAGCTGAGCACAAGACCCCACTAACTCTAAACCTGCCACTGAGGATTGCCATACTATCTTTACTGGAGCTGATTTAGTCCTATGTTCACTAGCTGTGAACTGTTTCCAACACCACCTGAGGCAGCCTAGGAAGTCCTTGTTACTGACAGCTATTGTCAGCAGCTATATCTGGGTCTAACTATTATTAGAGACACAAGGTGGGTGAGGTAATATATTTTATTGGACCAACTTCTGTTGGTTAGAGAGACAAGCTCTGTGTGGCTTGGAAGTTTGTCTCTCTCAAACAGAAGTTGGTCCAATAAAAGATATTACCTCACCCACCTTGTCTTTCTACTATCCTGGGATTGTCACAGCTGCAACAACACTGCGTGCAACTGTTGCTGACAATTATGGCTACAGTGGTCAATAGAAAGATTCCTATGACTTTAATAAGACTTTAGAGTGAGAAACTGAAATTAGAAACTCAGTTTGGATACATATTGCATTGTCACTGCATCACTAGGCCAACCATGTGTATAGAAGTTGTTCTATGATATACTTGATTTTGTGAAAATTTAATATTTGGTGTTACCATATTGCTGCTAAACAGAAAAGCTTAAGGGTAGATCTGAAGTCAATGGGAGCCTTTCCATTGACTTCACTGGGCTTTGGATCAGATGCAAGATAAGAATAAAAATATCTGTAAATCACCATTACTAACTGCTTTTTGGAACAGCTAGCCTTGGAACCAACCAGGAGAGGGGCAATTCTTGATTTAATACGAAATGGTGCACAAGATCTGGTACAAGAGGTGAATATAGCTGAACCACTTGGTAATAATCACCATAATGTATTTAAATTTAACATCTTTGTAGGGGGGAAAATAAAGAAATCCACCACAGTAGGATTTAATTTCAAAAGGGGGAACTACACAAAAATGAGGAGAATAGTTAAACTGAAATTAAAAGGAACAGTCTCAAGAGTGATATACCTGCATGGAAACTTTTATTATGGTGTTTAAAAAAAAAAAGCGTAAACTATATGTATACCCCAAATTAAAAAAAAAGCCACCATGGTTAAACAGAGTCAAAGAGGCAGTTAGAGACAAAAAGTCATCCTTTAAAAACTGGAAGTCAAATCCAACTGAGGAAAATCGAAAGGAGCACAAACTCTGTCAAGTCAAATGTAAAAGTTTAAGAAGACAGGCCAAGACAAACTAACAGCAATATTTAAGTACATCAGAAGTAGGGAGCCTGCCAAACAACCAGTAGAACCACTGAACAATCCACCTGCTAAAGGAGCACTCAAGGAAGATAAAGCTATTGCGGAGAAATTAAATGAATTATTTCCATTAGGCTACACTGCAGAGGATGTGAGAGAGATTCCCAAACCTGAGCCATTCTTTTTAGGTGACAAATCTAAGGAACTGTCCCAGAGTGAGGTGTCAGTAGAGAAGATTCTGGAACAAATTGATCAATTAAAACAGTAGTCAGTCACCAGAACCAGATTGTATTCACCCAAGAGTTCTGAAGGAATTCAAATATGAAATTGCAGAACTACTAAATGTGGTAGGTGGCTGGTACCAGATGACTGGAGGATAGCTAAAGTAATGACGATTTTTAAAAAAGGCTCCAGGGGCAGTCCTGGCAACTTCAGGCCAATAAGCCTAACTTCAGTACTACGCAAATTGGTTGAAACAGAATTATGGGACACGGATAAATACAACATATTGGAGAAGAGTCAACATGGCTTTTGTAAAAGGAAATCATGCCTCACCAACCTGGACTGGACGATAGGAAATCGATCACTTGATAAATTGCCCTGTTCTTTTCATTTCATTTCTGAAGCATCTGGCACTGACCACTGTTGGAAGACAGGATACTGGGCTAGATGGACCATTGGTCTGACCCAGTATGGCCATTCTTATGTTCTCATTTATCAATTCACTATTTTCTCAACCTACATCAGCTTTTTAGACTAAAAGCAAAAACAAATCTTAAAACAACTGTGAAAACAGGTGGATGTTAATTAGAAGAATCTTTTAGATCAAGAAAACAGGCTGACATGTCATTTTGGGATGTATAAGTAGGGGCATTGCCAGCAGATCGAGGGACGAGATTGTTCCCCTCTATTTGACATTGGTGAGGCCTCATCTGGAGTACTGTGTCCAGTTTTGGGCCCCGCACTACAAGAAGGATGTGAAAAAATTGGAAAGTGTCCAGCGGAGGGCAACAAAAATGATTAGGGGACTGGAATACATGACTTATGAGGAGAGGCTGAGGGAACTGGGATTGTTTAGTCTGCGGAAGAGAAGAATGAGGGGGGATTTGATAGCTGCTTTCAACTCCCTGAAAGGGGGTTCCAAAGAGGATGGATCTAGACTGTTCTCAGTGGTAGCAGATGACAGAACGAGGACTAATGGTCTCAAGTTGCATTGGGGGAGGTTTGGGTTGGATATTAGGAAAAAATTTTTCACTAGGAGGGTGGTGAAACACTGGAATGGGTTACCTCTGGAGGTGGTGGAATCTCCTTCCTTAGAAGTTTTTCAGGTCAGGCTTGACAAAGCCCTGTCTGGGATGATTTAGTTGGGGATTGGTCCTGCTTTGAGCAGGGGATTGGACTAGATGATCTCCTGAGGTCCCTTCCAACCCCGATATTCTATAATTCTATGATTCTATGAAATAAGATAAAATGTCAAAAGGAACACTTATCAACATTTGAAGCCTGCAGCATGCTTGCAAAATATTGTAATAAGGACACTGACAAATCATGCCAAGTTGTCATGACCCAGACTGGTTTTTAGCATAAGACAAACTTAAAATAAACACCACAGTAACTATTGTCTTTTTGAATACATATTCAAAGAGGGGCCTGAAATGCAAAGGTCAGATCCAGACTTTCCAAAGGTTTGGTGGTATTTGGATCCAGTTTTTTTGGTTCATGTTGACATCTATTTTTAAACCCAAATAGAATGAAATCTGGCTCGAAATAGCACCTGTCATACCCAAAGGAATTTAAAAATGCTTTACAAACTAATACTGCTGGGCAATAATTTGCCCAGAGTTTTCCCTGAATTGCTACCATATGTGTCAAGTTCCAGGCTGGGGATAGTGTTTGTGAAGGAGTTCAACAAACAAAACTTTAGAGTTGCAGAAGAAACTCTAAAAGATCATCTATAGTGGTGCAGCTATAATAAAACTGAAGTCTTTTTATGATGGAAAGATATTAAAATAGAAACACTAAATATAAAAACAGCTTTAAAAAAATTAAAAATCCAATAGAAACTAGAGTCCATACCCTGCCTGCTTCTCACGTGCAGATCAGAGGCAGATTATGAGCCGTTAGAAAACTAATTAAAAACCTTTGCCGAGATAAACACAGCATTTCAACTTCCACCACGTAGCCACGTCCACTTCACAAGAGCTCCATGACAAACAAAAGATAAAGAGATGCAAATATGGCTATGAATTTCAAATCAGTTTTCAACTTGCCGATGGTTATGGAATTGATTTGAAGACAATGGAGTAGAGTGGGAGGCGGGAAGCAGGAAAGAACTCTGCTAGTGTGACTTCCCATGCTAGTATGGCATCCTGCTTTATTAACATTCTGTTCAGAATGAATACTTGTAACTTTCTCCACTGAATATGTATTACACCATAAAAATTCACTGCTTGTGGAATTCATATAATTTCTAGTGCCAAGTCTCAACAGGTTCACATGTACATGTTGTCTTGGGAATGCCCAATAATAAAAGAATTTTGGTAACGTTGTGACAGACTGACAGTCTAATATACTGAACAAACTTTATGGAGTTCAGAAACTTAAAATCAGTAAGGTTAAACTTTATTGAATTAGGGTTAAACACCTTTGGAGTACATAGTATAAAAAATGCCATTGCGTATGTGTTATCTCATTGTATATACCTTCTCTAGCAGGGTGGGGGATGCCAATGTACTTCCGCTGTTATCGAGGTTCTGAAACCACTCTCCTGGGTTTTTTGGATAAATAGCCTGGGTTTTAAACAGACTCAGGATCTTCTTCCTGGCCAAAAACCAAACAGAACCCCTGGTGCATGTGTAACACCAACAGACCCCGGCCATTGGCAAGTGGGATTGAACCGGGGACCTCTGGAGCTTAGTGCATGAGCCTCTACCGCATGAACTAAAATCCAACTGGCTGCTAGCTAAGGCTGTAGAGCAGACTCATTTTCTCTCTCTCTCTAAGTGGCCTTGGCACCACTAGATGGGACAGAACACCACACGCTGGAGGTGCGTGGGTTACACATGGAGGGCCCTAATTCTCAAAGAAGGGGTGGTAGGATGGGGCCTACCATGCTTGTTCTGAGCTGAAGCTGTGATGAATTTGTAGTGACAAGAAAACGCGTAGGGTGGGGTAGGACTGCTCCTGACAGAGCCCATATCAGAATTGGGTTGATGTCTGGGAAGCTTATTAGCATGCCTGTAGGTTATTTTACTGTTTAATAAGTTTTTGTAGTGTTTTTACCTTAAAAATAAATTTAGATTGCATAATAAGAACTGTGTGGTGACTTATACCTGTTGACAATCATTCTGTTATCAGTCTCTGAAGTGAAAGCAAGCAGGTGTGCTTGGCAGCCTGTCTCAGCTGGGAGTAACACAGTAGAATCAGGGAACTGTGCAGCCTGGAAATACCTGTGTCTCACTCCCTTCTGACCAGGTTATCAGCCCAAGAAAGGCAATGACTAGTGCTCTGGAAGCTTGAGAGTGAGTGCCCTTGCTGGACCACTATGGGGAAATACAGGTGCAGTTGCCCTGAACTGTGACACAAGGTTGTGAATCACATTAAAAGGTTAGTGCAAGTGAACATCCTTATTAATCATAATACTTGCTTTCTCTATATCTTCATATAGACTGTGATAAATACAAGAGTATCCTTCAACCCAAGCAACATTACTCTGGACCTGGTTATCAGTGATTTCAGCTCTAGGGATCCAAAACAAAAGACTCTCAACTGAATCTTAATCAGCTCTGTCATTAAACAGTAGGGAGGGGAAGGACAAATGGTGTTTAGGACCCTTAGAGCCCACGCCACCATGTACAGACACCTGTCCTCCTTCTCTCACCTCTGCACTGGGCTTTGGCACCTCTATCCACAGCTTAGCGAATGCAGTTCATTTGAGGGAGAACCCCTCAATCAGGGTATGCCAAGCACAGATCTTCTGCCCTTTATGCACACAACAAGGGTCATCTATCTGCCGCCCTGACCGGGAAAACCGAGAAGTCTGCTGCTTGCCAGGGGCTAAGATTCGTGATGTGACGGAGAGACTGCCGAGACTCATCAAGCCCTCGGATCGCTACCCCTTCCTGCTTCTCCACGTGGGCACCAATGATACTGCCAAGAATGACCTTGAACGGATCACTGCGGACTACGTGGCTCTGGGAAGAAGGATAAAGGAGTTGGAGGCGCAAGTGGTGTTCTCGTCCATCCTCCCCGTGGAAGGAAAAGGCCTGGGTAGGGACCGTCGAATCGTGGAGGTCAACGAATGGCTACGCAGGTGGTGTCGGAGAGAAGGCTTTGGATTCTTTGACCATGGGATGGTGTTCCATGAAGGAGGAGTGCTGGGCAGAGACGGGCTCCATCTTATGAAGAGAGGGAAGAACATCTTTGCCAGCAGGCTGGCTAACCTAGTGAGGAGGGCTTTAAACTAGGTTCACCGGGGGAAGGAGACCAAAGCCCTGAGGTAAGTGGGAAAGCGGGATACCGGGAGGAAGCACAGGCAGGAAGGTCTGTGAGGGGAGGGCTCCTGCCTCATACTGGGAATGAGGGGCGATCAACAGGTTATCTCAAGTGCTTATATACAAATGCACAAAGCCTTGGAAACAAGCAGGGAGAACTGGAGGTCCTGGTGATGTCAAGGAATTATGACGTGATTGGAATAACAGAGACTTGGTGGGATAACTCACATGACTGGAGTACAGTCATGGATGGTTATAAACTGTTCAGGAAGGACAGGCAGGGCAGAAAAGGTGGGGGAGTAGCACTGTATGTAAGGGAGCAGTATGACTGCTCAGAGCTCCGGTACGAAACTGTGGAAAAACCTGAGTGTCTCTGGATTAAGTTTAGAAGTGTGTGCAACAAGAGTGATGTCATGGTGGGAGTCTGCTATAGACCACCGGACCAGGGGGATGAGGTGGATGAGGCTTTCTTCCGGCAACTCACGGAAGCTACTAGATCGCATGCCCTGATTCTCATGGGTGACTTTAATTTTCCTGATATCTGCTGGGAGAGCAATACAGCGGTGCATAGACAATCCAGGAAGTTTTTGGAAAGCGTAGGGGACAATTTCCTGGTGCAAGTGCTAGGGGAGCCAACTAGGGGGAGCGCTTTTCTTGACCTGCTGCTCACAAACCGGGTAGAATTAGTGGGGGAAGCAAAAGTGGATGGGAATCTGGGAGGCAGTGACCATGAGTTGGTTGAGTTCAGGATCCTGACGCAGGGAAGAAAGGTAAGCAGCAGGATACGGACCCTGGACTTCAGGAAAGCAGACTTTGACTCCCTCAGGGAACAGATGGCCAGGATCCCCTGGGGGACTAACATGAAAGGGAAGGGAGTCCAGGAGAGCTGGCTGTATTTCAAGGAATCCCTGTTGAGGTTACAGGGACAAACCATCCCGATGAGTCGAAAGAATAGTAAATATGGCAGGCGACCAGCTTGGCTTAATGGTGAAATCCTAGCGGATCTTAAACATAAAAAAGAAGCTTACAAGAAGTGGAAGGTTGGACATATGACCAGGGAAGAGTATAAAAATATTGCTCGGGCATGTAGGAAAGATATCAGGAGGGCCAAATCGCACCTGGAGCTGCAGCTAGCAAGAGATGTCAAGAGTAACAAGAAGGGTTTCTTCAGGTATGTTGGCAACAAGAAGAAAGCCAAGGAAAGTGTGGGCCCCTTACTGAATGAGGGAGGCAAGCTAGTGACAGAGGATGTGGAAAAAGCTAATGTACTCAATGCTTTTTTTGCTTCTGTTTTCACTAACAAGGTCAGCTCCCAGACTGCTGTGCTGGGCAACACAAAACGGGGAAGAGATGGCCAGCCCTCTGTAGAGATAGAGGTGGTTAGGGACTATTTAGAAAAGCTGGACGTGCACAAGTCCATGGGGCCGGACGAATTGCATCCGAGAGTGCTGAAGGAATTGGCGGCTGTGATTGCAGAGCCCTTGGCCATTATCTTTGAAAACTCGTGGCGAACGGGGGAAGTCCCGGATGACTGGAAAAAGGCTAATGTAGTGCCCATCTTTAAAAAAGGGAAGAAGGAGGATCCTGGGAACTACAGGCCGGTCAGCCTCACCTCAGTCCCTGGAAAAATCATGGAGCAGGTCCTCAAAGAATCAATCCTGAAGCACTTAGAGGAGAGGAAAGTGATCAGGAACAGTCAGCATGGATTCACCAAGGGAAGGTCATGCCTGACTAATCTAATCGCCTTTTATGATGAGATTACTGGTTCTGTGGATGAAGGGAAAGCAGTGGATGTATTGTTTCTTGACTTTAGCAAAGCTTTTGACACGGTCTCCCACAGCATTCTTGTCAGCAAGTTAAGGAAGTATGGGCTGGATGAATGCACTATAAGGTGGGTAGAAAGCTGGCTAGATTGTCGGGCTCAACGGGTAGTGATCAATGGCTCCATGTCTAGTTGGCAGCCGGTGTCAAGTGGAGTGCCCCAGGGGTCGGTCCTGGGGCCCGTTTTGTTCAATATCTTCATAAATGATCTGGAGGATGGTGTGGATTGCACTCTCAGCAAATTTGCGGATGATACTAAACTGGGAGGAGTGGTAGATACGCTGGAGGGGAGGGATAGGATACAGAAGGACCTAGACAAATTGGAGGATTGGGCCAAAAGAAATCTAATGAGGTTCAATAAGGATAAATGCAGGGTCCTGCACTTAGGATGGAAGAATCCAATGCACCGCTACAGACTAGGGACCGAATGGCTCGGCAGCAGTTCTGCGGAAAAGGACCTAGGGGTGACAGTGGACGAGAAGCTGGATATGAGTCAGCAGTGTGCCCTTGTTGCCAAGAAGGCCAATGGCATTTTGGGTTGTATAAGTAGGGGCATAGCGAGCAGATCGAGGGACGTGATCGTTCCCCTCTATTCGACACTGGTGAGGCCTCATCTGGAGTACTGTGTCCAGTTTTGGGCCCCACACTACAGGAAGGATGTGGATAAATTGGAAAGAGTACAACGAAGGGCAACAAAAATGATTAGGGGTCTAGAGCACATGACTTATGAGGAGAGGCTGAGGGAGCTGGGATTGTTTAGTCTGCAGAAGAGAAGAATGAGGGGGGATTTGATAGCTGCTTTCAACTACCTGAAAGGGGGTTTCAAAGAGGATGGCTCTAGACTGTTCTCAATGGTAGCAGATGACAGAACGAGGAGTAATGGTCTCAAGTTGCAATGGGGGAGGTTTAGATTGGATATTAGGAAAAACTTTTTCACTAAGAGGGTGGTGAAACACTGGAATGCGTTACCTAGGGAGGTGGTAGAATCTCCTTCCTTAGAGGTTTTTAAGGTCAGGCTTGACAAAGCCCTGGCTGGGATGATTTAACTGGGACTTGGTCCTGCTTTGAGCAGGGGGTTGGACTAGATGACCTTCTGGGGTCCCTTCCAACCCTGATATTCTATGATTCTATGATACTCAGCAGTGGAAATCTCAACCTGTACCATTTGATCAACTGGCATAGAGAATGGCCTTTCATTGTCTCATTCTCTTCAACCAGCTTTAAGGCAGTGGTGTTTTTGTGCCTAAATCAATTTGTACCTTAGAAGTGTTATTTTCTGATGGAAGTATCAAAATTTACCCTGAGTTAAAAAAAAATCCTAATTCACACATTAAACTGAGCTCCAAAACAAAATGTGCTCAAAGGATTCCCTTGATTCTTATGATAGATTGGTTGTTGTCTTATGAACTATTGACTACTGTTAAGGTAGTGCCCTGTAAATTGTATGCATGCACACTCTCTCTCAAATCTTATCTTAGTTTCAGTAGAAATGCCATGAAAAATAATTGTTTTATTCAACTTTTAGTTACAATTCTGTGAACTGGCTTTTTTTTTTTTTAAATTATTATTAGCAGAGATGCCTAGGCAATTTCCAAAGCTGAACATTTCTGAGGTTGATGAGCAGGTGCGGCTTCTAGCAGAGAAGGTATTTGCTAAAGTTCTCAGAGAAGAAGACAGCAAAGATGCCTTGTCACTATTCACTGTGCCTGAAGACTGTCCTATTGGGCAGAAAGAGGCTAAAGAGAGGGAACTGCAGAAGGAGTTGGCAGAACAGCATTCTGTGGAGACAGCTAAGAGGTTTGTTCAGAGTTCATCGTTTTCCTGGAAAAAATGTTTAAAGTGGGTTTTAGAATTACATACAGGAATACATCACAAATGGCATGATACTCATCCATGATGCTTGAACACAGAAGCCAGCAACCTGTGCTGTATGATTTAGAATGTGCTGTTTATTGCACGTGTTCCCAGAAGTTGTAATACTGATTGCTTTGATATATACAAAGGGTCAAAGTCTGGCAGCTGCTTTGCAACAAACACAGTGTCTTGAAAAGGTAAACGTATGTTGCAAGTTTTAGAGTTTGCTTGCATTCAGAATGCGACGAACACAATGCACATCACCACCTCACAAACATATTGCTATTGGACCAGATCCTGAGAGGTGCTCTTCACCTGCAATACTCTTTAATGGGAGTGGGAAATTGCAGGTTTGTAGCACCTGCTTGTTCTGATCCATTAAGGATGGGAATAATCTGCCCCGGATTGTTCAAAGAAACCATTTCAAGGTCAGAGAACACACACACGAACAGGTAGCTTACACACCCTTTGTAATGCCCCTTTGTAGCTCCTGTTGCAGATGAGCTGGGAAGTGTCCTCTAAGAGAGTTATGGAAGGATCCTGAGTTGGTGAGGTTATCCCCTGACATGTACTCCCAGTAAGACTATAAGAGTACACAAGTTCAACAAAAGAGCATAGCTGGTGAGAGGCAAATACAAACAGATTCTTTCAGTGTAAATAAAATCAGCAACACACTTAAGGAAGCTATGTGTGTTTTTTGAAAACATGATTTTCTGTCTCAATGTTGAGTTTTAACACATCTAAACATTTACGGCAGTCAGCGTTAAATGTTTTTGTTTTAGCTCGATAAAAATAGATGACAGCAAATGCTTGACTTTTATCACTGAAGGAGAAACTGAGAAGTGTCATGGGCTCAAATGGGTTATTATTAGGGTTCCCTTAACTCAGAGATAAAGGCCATATGAGATCTAATAGATTGCCATCTATTAAACAAACAAACAAAGTTCTAAAAACACACATTCATTTTATTTTCCTATGAGAAAAAAATTACTACCATTACTTAAATATGGACTTTTTTTTTTTATTCTAATGTAACAAAGAAGCAAGGCAGAAAAGTGATTTAATTCCGCTACCAACATGATACATGCTGAGATATTTTGGAGGTGAATCATGAAAGTTCAATTAGTGGGTTTCAGCAGTTGATATGGTCATAAAAATAAAAATTAAAAAAAAACCCTCTACCTTGTCTTTCCATGCATTCAAACAACCGTTTGACACTTTTTTCTCCCTGTAGAAAAACTTCTAACAGGATATTTAAACAAAACATTTTTAATGTAGGAAAATGCCTTATAAAAATAGACACAAACACAGCTTGATTGAAGCTAAGTATTAGTACAGGCGTTATCCTGGTAAGTGGGATACTATATTTATGCTCTTCACTTGTGGGGATGAGACTAGTAATCACCCTTGCCCTCAATGATTGAAGAACATGTATAGTCCAGTTCTGCCTTCAGTTATAAAAGTATAACTCCCACTGACTTCAATTCGTATTGAGTGAAATTTTAAGAGGAGCTTTAGTGTTGACTTCGGGTTGTGGGGGTTACACCCATGAAAGTGAAGGTAGAATTTGGCTCGTATTATTTATACCACATATTTGAGGAAATAAATAAAGTGTCACAGAATTAATACAAAGCCCCAGATTTCAGTGTTCCTTCTGTTTAAGGGCTCTTATTGACACTGGATTGGAGAAGGAATCTTTAGAGGTCCTTGAAGTAGGTGCCAAGTTTTACCATTGGTCACTGTTACTAGGCAATGGTGGCTCTGCATTTGCATTACTATTCAAGTTTTCCTGTAAAGTCATTTTAAAGTTTTGGCACTTTTTCTGTAAAATTATGAAGTGGGAGAAGTTCACAGCATGTAAGTCACAGGTAATTCATTATTTCAAGTATACTTTAAATGTTTAGAAAAATAAATTACAAGTAAGCTTTATAAGGGAGATTTAATTTCATGGTATACAAATATATCTTTTACAAGACTGATTGCTAATCAGGACATTATGCATAGCCATCATTCAGTTAAACTTGTCTTAAGCAAGGGATCAGCAAACAGTTTGCCTGATGAGGTGGGCTTTACCTTTGTATTGGAAACCTCGTGGTATTCTAAAGTGGCAATTTAAAATAGGGATTTGATTTTGTTATACAAGTCCATTCCTGCTCTCAGTGAAGCAAACGGCCAAATTCCCATTGAATATAAAGGGCCCAATCCTGTTGAAGTTAATCAGCTGAAGCGATTTTCCTCATATGGACAGAACATGCCTTTGCTACTTACAATACAACTGAAACACACCTGTATTTTTAAGTGAAACCATACCAATCAACTTGATATGTTTCTAAACCCTGCAGCTGTCACCAAGAATCAGAAGCAGATGTAATAACTTTTGATGGTACATAACCCACTTACCTTACCCAGTGCACACCCACTCACATTCCTAGCTGCCATTTTATTAATTTCTGGTGCAATAATGTTTTAAGAGTCAGAAATTTCTCAACTCCTGCTATATTAAGCACAGGTGTAGTGAACATATTTTCACTCATTATAGCGACATCAGTCTCTCACTTGATGTTGCTGCAACACAAAAAAAAAATCTGCATACCAACTTTCAATTATCTATTTTCTAAATAATCAGGGCTTATTGTGTGTGTGTTGTATATAAATTGCATGTAGCATGCTACAAGTGTCAGAAATATCACTGAACTAAACATTTCAAAGCTCATTTTTATAAACCAACATTTTTGAATCATTTGAAATCTATCATTCTACAGAAAGCCTTCTAGAATGAAATAGTTCTTCGCTTTATAGACTGGTTTCTGATATATAACTTTTGATACCATGAATTCCTAGGAAGAAAAGTTTCAAGATGATTCGGTCCCAGTCCTTGTCATTACAAATGCCAACCCAAGAGTGGAAGGCACCATCAGTCAGTTCATGTCCCTCTCCTGCAACTCCAGTTCTTCCAGGTGTTGGTCAGTCAGTCCAAGAGCCATTTACAGTTCCAGAGTTTCAGAGAGTTACAATCAGTGGGGATTACTGTGCTGGGGTAAGAAATCTGTCAATTTTTCTTTTAGTATTCTAGGTGGGGGGGAGGGGGAGAAGAAAGAGAGAGGACTTATGCAGTGTGGAATGATTGCTTGTTATGGCCCTCCTGTTATACTTTGACATCTCACACTGAAGTCAATGGGGTTGTACAGGTGTGATGAGGCAGAATTTGCCCCAGGTTATTTATGACTGTTTATTAATTGGTAAAAAAAAGATGTAAAATATAACGAGGCATTAAATATGTGCTTTAGCATACAGCGATAGGAGGAAGAATGCTCTTGTGGTTAAGGCACTAGATTTGGACTCAACACTTGGTTTTAGCGTTTGGCTCTTTCACCAACTTCTTCTGTGACCTTGGGAAAGGCACTTAAGTACCTTTGGGGCTTAAGTTTCAGACATAGGTGCCCAAGTCCCAGTTTTAGGGTCCATTGGTACATGGTGCATAAATACTTAGAGTCATTGGCGAGAGAGAGAAAATGACTAGTCCAGTGGTTAAGGCATCCACTGCAGAGGTGGGAGATCCAGGGTCCAGTTCCACTGCTCCACTCACTCCTTATTTATACACAGTGGAAGAGTTTCAGGAGGAGAGATTTAGGGAGCCCCATAGCAGAATATCCCATAGCCCAGTGAGACACCACTGTTCAACCTCTCTATTTCTGCCAGAGAAGAGGGAATTGAACCTGGGTCTCCCATAGCTCCCACATGAGTGCTCTAACCTCTAGACTAAAAATTAGTAGGTGGGCAGCAGCACAACTTCCTCCCCCCATTTTGTGTAGAGTGAGGGCAGGTGCCTAACTCATTGCCACAGGAAATAACTTAGCCACCTGACTCCAAGTGGTGGGTTCCCATTCATGGATTACTAGCAGAGCTAGGTGCCTCTCTCCAGCCTGGACTTAGGCTCCTATCTCCATCAGAGTGGCAGGGTTTAAGACACACTTCTGTCATAGGCATCTCCCATTGGCTAGCTTAGACAGTTTTCCACATGATGTGCCGTCTTTTGTGACGCACATTCTGAGGCTCCTATCTCTCCCCATTCATTGTATGGGGAGCCTAGGCACCTAACTTGGCTTTATGTATCAGCATTGTTCCTGTGATTTTCTAGACACCTAGAAATAGGTGCCACATTGAGGAGCATTGCAATGTCTAAGTCAATTTGTGGATGCAGGTCTTAGACCCAAATCCTACAAAGGTTTACACTTCTGGAAATAAAAATCTTGTTATTGCCCAAGTGGGTTTAAATGAATGACAAACTGACTTTTTATAGATGCTCCTGTTTCACTTCCATCAGTATTTATACAGCCTCTCTTTTCAGGTTACAGTTGATGATTACGAACAGGCTGCGAAGGGCCTGGTGAAAGCTCTGCTAATTCGAGAGAAGTATTGTCGCCTAGCTTACCATCGCTTTCCAAGAACAACAGCACAGTATTTATGCACTATGCAAGATGAAAAATGGAAGATGGAAGATGAAGTATGTCCAGGTACAATAGGTTTCCCTTTTTAAAAAAAAAATAAAAAAATGTACTATCATACTGTAGAAAACAATTGATTTCTGTGATTATTTCTATTTAGAATAAAAAGGCTACATTCTGAAATCTAGTCTCCAGTCTGAATAAGCAAACACTAGATAGGGACTTAAGCTGCAAAGTTCATTATGAATTTAAATTTTCCTGAAGTTCAGGCAGGTTTGGATGTGGGGTTTTGGTCTGGAATAACCTTTAGTTTAAAAACAAAACAACCAACCCCCCCCCAAAAAAACACCACCACAACCACGCCCCTAAAGACACACTAATTCCCTGACATGAATATTTGTAGCAAACAAGAAAAAGTAATGTAAATTACATTTTAACTACAGTAATGGGGGGAAAGGTGTAGATCATTTGTGATAGGGTTCTGAAGGAGGCCAGTCCTTTGAACCTGATTTGAGGGACCACATATTTATTTTACATCCCTGGAAATATGAGAGTATATTGTTAAATAGCCATAAACATATAAAAGAGTCTTAGTTTTTGTTGGACCTAGCCACATTCTCAGCCATGAACTTGGCTGGAAAGAGACATTATTTAAATGGTTGTCCTCTCCTGTAGTGGCAGGGAGGAGGAAGTTTATATGTCCTCAGGTAGGAGGTTTTATATTACAAGGAAATTTTTCTTGGGAGAGTAGAAATATACTGAATATTCAAGAGAAGATAGATGATATTTGTGAGAATTTCTAGGCTAGTTGGTGAGACATCATGGCTGTCTAGATGCAAGAGAGAAATCTTATTTGAAAACAAGTTTCACATTGTTAGTTCTAAGGTATTAGTAATTAAGTAAAAAGATGATTTTAAGGTTGTGATTTAAGTTGTCGAGGTCTCTTTAAAATAAAATATTTGAGTAAGTTGTATCCAGGTGGTTGTGAATTTGAGTATCTATTTACTGTTGACACTCTTCTGGTATCAATGCACAACACATCTTCAGGTGCTGTAACTTCAAAAAGGAATAGCAAGGATGTGGCAACTTCCCTTTCTTACTTAGTCTATTAAGCCAAGACTGAATGCATGATCTTGTTCTTCAGACTACTTAGTATTAAGTCCAGGCATGGTCTAATTGGTTTAGGTCAGCTATAGCTGAGGTTGGAATACACTGTATGCTAGTTATACACTAAGAGAGGGTATGATCTAATCACTAATAAGTGATGGGTAAGGCTAAGATTGTGTCACGGATATTTTTAGTAAAAGTCATGAACGGGTCATGGGCAAAACAGAAAAAGTCATGGAAGCCGTGACCTGTCCTTAACTAAAAATATCCCTGACAAAATAGGGATCTGCAGATCCCCTCACTACTTCAAGTGAGACAGCTGCAGGGACTAGGAACTGCCTGTAGTAGCTGGGGGCTGCAGGGTACCCCTGCCACCTGCAACTCTTAGTGTCCCCCACTGCACCTGGGGGCTGGGAGCTCGGGGTTTCCCACCACCCCCCACGGCCACAGCAGCTGGGAGCTCGGGGGCCCCTGCCACCCTCCCCCCAGGGCCCAGAGCTGCCGGGGGGTTCCCCTGCCAGTGGCCAGGAGCTGCCAGGGGCGCCAGAGGCGGCATTGGTACCTCACAGATTCCTCCCCAGCGGGTGGCGGGGGACCCTGCAGCTCCTGACCACCGCAGGCTGAAGTCATGGAGGCTGCTGGAAGTAACCCATTCAGTGACTTCTGTGACCTCCATGACTAAATCGCAGCCTTACTGATGGGCAAAGGCTTTGGAGGTTCAATTTAGATAAGCACTCAAAAGTTTGTTTAGCTGACTTGTATCCAAATTACTCAAACCTTGCGGAATTGTAAAACGGGACTAAAAATCTCATTAAAAAGAGGTCTTCTCACTACATTTCTGGTAATTCCTGATTCTAGTTATACTGGAAAAACTAGAGGGAAAACTATTGTCACTTTGACTTCTGCATTTCCTGGTTCTGGCCAAAAGCAGAGAAGCATGAAAATAAGGAGTGTTTTATAAAAATAAAAGCAGCTTTATTTGAATATGCAGAAGTTTGGTCTATGCCATAAAGTTTAGGAAACACTTTGGGTCTTGGTTATTGCCTACCTTTGCCAAGTATGGAGCATATTCATCACTGGGTGAAAGTTTACTGCACTTACTCACTTATCTCACTGCATGACATGATGCGGGGAGGAGAGTGTATCCTATTCCTTTCTGAATGATGCATCAATATTGGAACTGCCGATTCATTTGTGGTGAAACATGTCCAAAACCACTGTAACAAAAAGGTAAAAGAGGACTAGTAGTTATGGAGAGGTAGTCAGTACTCAAAGATCTCAACTGTACTTTCATCCCCAATTTTTTTTTTAAACTGTTTCTGAAATTGTATTGAAACATAGGCATACCTTGAACTATAATATGGTGGTGGCAGCGATGCATAGCATTTGGAGTCCAACTGTATATAGCATCAGAGTTCTTAAAATAGTGTATTGGAATTATGATAGAAACTTTAGTAGCTTATAAATAGGGTCCTACCAAATTCACGGCCATGAAAAACGAAATGTGAAATCTGGTCTCCTCCATGAAATCTGGCTATTATAGGGGGTTCATGTATTGCCATCTGTACTTCTGCACTGCCTTCAGAACTGGATAGGCACCCAGCTGTGAAGGCAGTGCCATTGACAGCAGCAGGGCAAAAGTTAGGGTGGCATGGTATGGGGGGGGTGTCACTTTTGGGAGGTATGGCTGGCCGTACATGTGAGTGCCCAGGGTGTCGTGGTCGGGGGGAGAAGAATGCAGTGGTAGGGTCAGACAGCCAACCCAAGTCCTCTTTAATCCCAAGCGCTGGCCCAGAGCTGGGGAGGGGCAGGGCAGGGGGCACTCCAGCCAGGGGCTCTTACCATACGCCAGGCTCCAGCTGCTAGTCCTGGCTGGGCAGGGGAGGGATGTGACTTCCTCAGCACAGGCTGCTCCAGGGGCCGGGTCAGATCCACCTCCGGCAACCTCTCCTGGCTGCAGGAAGCCCTGCAGCTGCTAGCTAGGAGCCCAGCTGTGAAGGCAGCACTGCCTCCAGCAACAGTGCAGAAGTCAAGGTAGCATGGTATGGTATTGCCACCCTTACTTCTGTGCTGCTGCTGGCAGTGGTGCTGCCTTCAGAGCTAGGTGCCCAGCCAGCAGCTGCCACTCGATGGCTGTCCAGCTCTGAAGGCAGTGCCTCAGCCACCAGCAGTGAGGAAGTAATGGAGGCAATACCCACCTCCTCAATAGTCTTGCGAACCCCAGCTCCCAATCCCATGAAATTGGAAATTTAAGTATCTGAATCTGTGAAATTTCAGATTTTAAAAATCCTAACACTGTGAAATTTACCAAAATGGACCATGAATTTAGTAAGGCCCTACTTATTTTAAAAAATAATAATCACAACTGCATTTAATTTTTAATGAAGCTGGTCAGAATAAAGCCAACTGTGCTATGACTATAGGTTCTTTAGAGTAACTACCAACATGCTTTTAATAGATGAAAGATGGATTTGGAATCAATCTTTCTTTTTAGAGCAGAAACTAACAAGATTAATTTCTTTCTGTAACTATTTTACGTTTCAAAATGGGTTACTTCTGACATCAAGCTTGTTTCACAGATTTTCATCCACCCCCAGGAAAACTAGAGAATCCTTACAACCTTGACGATGCGCCGGGCAATTTGGATTATGTTGTCAAAATGCAAGGAGGCATTCTCTTTGTTTATGACAATAAAGAAATGATGAAACTCAATGAGCCACGGAGTCTGCCATATCCTGATCTGGTGACCTACACACTTGACCTCAGCCATGTTCTTGCTCTCATTGCAGATGGTCCAACGTATGTATGTTTACTACCATGCTTTTCCAGAGAGCTGATAATACAGATCAGCAGCAATTTCTTGTGAGACTGCTTATGTCCAAAGCATTTGCTTTACATCTGCTGAGTGTCTTAACATCCATGGGTGGGGAAATACAGTAAAAAATGCCTTACAATGAACAGAAAAACCTAAGAAGTGAAAACAGTAAACCTCTAAAGGTGTGTCTTTAGCCTCTGGGTACTAGGCATAATGAAGCATGAATGAGTTTACATAAAACACGTTTCAGGCCAAATCTGACCTGAACCTTTAGAAATGTGGGAACCAGAACTTTGCATGTCACCAGTACTATATAAGAGGAATATCAGCCTTCTTGTTGAAAATGAAGATTTGTGCATTTGATGTTAAAAAATAAAATAAAAATTAAATGCAGTACTTATGTCTTCAGTCAGGAGGAAGGATAACAGCACTTGAGCTCACATTAGCCTCACAGTGCCCCAATATCAGGAAAAGAGCAGCACTCCAGTGAATACTGCTCCCTGGAGTCTCAGACTTGGGCCCTGAGCCAGAGCAGTAGTCTGGGTTATCCTACTAAGTCATTTGCCTGCCTCAAGACCACCACATGCCCTAAATCCTCTCCTTTTAAGAGAGGCCAAATCCTTCACAAGTGATAAGTTAGCCTAGCTTCTCTTAGACACACACACATGGAGTAGTAAAAAATTAAAATAAGACCAGCTCTAAACCCTTCCTTCTGACAGGGTACATGTTGTCACTTTAAGCAAGCCAGAGAGAGAAAAACAATCCAAACCCTTTCTTTAGGCTAAATTTTAGAGTATGTTGAAACCCCCATTTACCAAACTGAAAACAAGAGCAAGCTCTCCAGAGCCTTTTCACTTCTTCAGACCAGGCAGGGGTGGGCATCAGTGTGGAAAAGCCTAACAGAAACCAACCACAAGAAAGTCTTTATAGTAACTTTATCAGCATAAGCTTTCCCTTAGTTTGGTGTGGTTAAGCTATCTCCACATTCCAGGCACCTGCCTCGCGGTCACTTATCTCCATTCCAGTTTAGGCCGCTCGCAGGATGACAAGCTCCAGTTGGCTGAGCACTGGCCTTTAACCCTTGCTACCTTAAATCTCCTATCTACATTCCTGACTATCCCAGGCCTCTGACAGAGGGCAAACTTGTTCTGCTTAATGTCAAATTCACTCAGACACGATGGATTCACTGACTAACACTATGTGATTCGTGTTCCATTAAGGAAAGACTGAGAAGAGTAGCAAAAGAGAAGGTGTCATGGAGCAGAGAGGGCCCCCTGACAGTGAGGGAGTTAAGGAGGCTGACAGGCTCTTCCCTGGTAGGAAGGGGTTAAGAAAAGCTTGTGGACCCAGTTGGCCCTGCTCCACTACACTTGCAGCAAACCTGAGCTGTGGAAGGGCAGATAAGAGGAAAGGACCTAGCCCCATTTCAGGCCTACCAAGGGAGAAGAACATTACTCTGGTTCTTTTGGGAGAAAAGCCTGGGTGCAGACCTGAGATGGTGTTTGCTTGCCTGCTGGATCAGCTCTCCAGGAAGGGATGAACAGATCCTGGGAAGGGAAACTGTGGAAGCCCAGACTGGCAGGGTGTCTCTGAAGGTTTGTGGGATAACCCTGGCTTTGAGTTATGTTTATTTTTGTTCCAGAGTATCTTTGAATTTCAATGCCCTGAAAGCGATAGGACAAAAGTGCTCTTTAGCTGCAGGGTCAAAGCCCCACAACCCTGACCTCAGAGACAGATACGTGCTCTGTGTGTGGGGGCGGGAGGGGGAGAAGGGGGAGTTGTGCCCTGAAGACCATAAGGGGGACTGTCTTAGCAGTGGGGTTACACAAGGGCTAGATATTAAACTGAGACACTTTAGAAATACCATAGATTAGGATTGACAAATAGTGCAGAGAAAAAACCATCAGTGGTAAACAGAGAACAGAAAAAAAAAAAGTAGAGAGGGTGAAAGTGCAGCAATTTGAGAGCATGAAAAACAGAAGAACAAGACTCAAAAAGGAACAAAAGACAGTGAAAATATACTGGTAAACACATATACCATCTATAAAGACACCCAAAACTTAAATCACATTCACAGTAGATCATATCCTGAGATACAACTATTCTGGTTGAAAATAACCTACATTCCAATGTTTTAATAGTCCTGTTTACAGGTTGCTTCCATTGTGTAAGAATGTGGTTTGTTTGTGTGATGGTAATATTTAGCATCTGAGTGGTAGCATTTGTTAGCTAATACATTTTACTTTTTTGTGCTTTCCCCCCCCCCCCCCAATCATGTATCAAACTGAAAGAACTGGAAATTCCACAGAGGCACAGTGCCGAGATAAAATATTACAAGTGAAATTATAACATGCAAAAAGGGGGTAAATCATGGCTAGATACATTCCTTCAGTGTCCTTGTAGTTCATTGCTCTTAAAACAACCAACAAAAACACACAACTTCCCTGCATATTCTGTTAGTGTTTTATTAACTGGCTTCATATTTGGTATCAAATCAAATTTAGGGCCTAATTGGCAACCACAAAAATCAAGATTTATAATGATATCTTGCCCTTTTCATCTATAGATCTCTGATAAATCACATCTGTGACTTCTTAAAATATGGATAAATCTAATGCTGTTTCACTCAAAGTAATTTACACTCTGAAAACTTTAAAATCTGAGTAGTTTGATCGTAATTAAAGCATCATCTCTATTTTGCAGAAAAACATATTGCCACAGACGACTTAACTTTTTAGAATCTAAATTCAGTTTACATGAGATGCTAAATGAAATGTCTGAATTTAAAGAACTGCAGAGTAATCCACATCGAGACTTTTATAACGTGAGAAAGGTAAGTATGAAAGGGTTTATTAGCATGCTGCAGTCTTTGTTATGGAATTTTCAGCTGTCTTCCTTTAGTCTATATCATTTACTAAAACCTCTGTGTGCAATATATATGGAATGAATAGGATGCTGTATAAATACCACACACACTAAACATTTAGATTACAGGTTAATATTCCAATATAGTTTAGCTATTTAAAAAACACACACATTTTGTTTATAAATTTAACCCTTCATTGATGGTCCATTGCAGCCTCAGCTCAGAAACCTTCTTGCCTGAGGGAAGTGACACACTCAAAACTCTGAAGGTCAAACTCTGGGCTCAATCCTCAACTTCACTGAGATTCCACTTGGTGCAGTGAGTTGTAGATACATAGATACTAAGGTCAGAAGGGACCATTCTGATCATCTAGTCTGACCTCCTGCACAACGCAGGCCACAGAACCTCTCCCACCCAGTCCTGCGAAAAACCTCACCTATGTCTGAGCTATTGAAGGCCTCAAATCGTGGTTTAAAGACTTCAAGGAGCAGAGAATCCTCCCTCAAGTGACCCGTGCCCCATGCTACAGAGGAAGGCGAAAAACCTCCAGGGCCTCTTTCAAGCTGCCCTGGAGGAAAATTCCTTCCCGACCACCTTTCCACTGTCCTGATCCTGGGCTAACCAGGAGCTGAAACAGCTCTTGGTGTAATTTAGGGCAGCTAATAATCTGATGGAGTCATGTGCCCTTTGCCTCAGTCCCTCCTGTTCATGGCACATTTCCTCCACAGTACTCTCTGCCCCTAACATAGCTGTGTGGGCAGGATGGGCTGGGACATTGAACCAACTATGCTGGCTTTTCCCTTCAGAGAATTCCCGTGTCAGAGGGAATCCTTGGCTGCTCCTTTAGGACAGCTTCCCAGCTGCTTGACAACCTCAGGAGTGCAAAGCAGCCAGAACTGGGGCCAAGGATTGTGCCGTGTCCTCAGATGTGCATATTGATCTCATGGATTTTAATGGGAGTCTTGTCATAATGTGACCTGGAGGGTATTATCTAATAAATTAAACAGAAGCTGTATGAGCACATCCATGTACAGGATTTGGCCATAAAAATACTGCAAGAGGTTATTTCAGTGCAGCTACTGAATATACACTTAGACTAAAAGATAGTAAAAAAAAGGTTTCATTGTCGTACTAGCTAACGATACTTGTTATCTTTTCACTGTGGTTTCCTAAATGCTGTGTGATCTGTTCACTGGTCTAACTCCATGTTAGGTCATTAGGAGTTAGGTTCATAACAGTTTAGTTTAGCATTTTCCCCCAGGTCCTACTTTGGTTCTGCCATAAGACATGAATGGCTTTTTTATAGATAATCTAAAAAAATTCTAACAGTTTAGGAACAAATTTAATGCTTGGAATAAACTGAATTTATCTGTTTGGAACAGACCATTTCACCAATCCCTCCCTTTGCAAGTCCAGATCTAGTTCTTATCTTCTCAACTGACAGAGTGTACATGCCCCATTACTGTGTAGGACTGCTAATGGCAGAAGAAAATGAGCCAGCCTGGGGTGGGGTGGGGGGGGGGGAAGAGAGATACCAGTAACGCTGCTCCAGTTTCATAATATGTTCATTTCATACTGTTCTATTGGAGTCCAAATGCGGCTAGCGTAGTCAAGGTGTACAAGGAAGGAAAGCATATTAAAATGCAAAGATGTGGTTTGGGACTTACAGTTGAATTCACTTAAATGAATGATTGAGGAACTGTGCCTATAGCAAAGCATATCTGCCACTTCATGTAATTAGGTGCGTTTCAAAGATAAAATGTGCTGTTCACAAGTACATTTGAACAAGGGATCAGCAATAAACAGAAATAGGGATGATCTCTGTCAGAGGTGAGGAAATCCCCTCTTTTAAATTCAAAAAGATTGCCAGTTGTATTTTTAGACAGCCTGGATGTATTTATAGAGTGGACTGTTTACTGCCAAACAGTAAGAAAAAGTGTTATGGATCTGTGCTAAGCAATAGAGTATAATCTTTCAAGTTCAGTATATACACTCAGTAGTCATCCTCAAATTTTATAAGCGGACTTTCCACTGCATTAGCCAAGTCATCAATGAAAATATTGACTAGTACCAAATACAGGACATACCTCTGCAAGACCCCACCAGATATGTCCTTCCAGTTTGACAGTGAACCATTGATAATTACCCTTTTAATATGGTCTTTCAACCAATTATGCACCCACCTTATAGAAATTTCATCTAGACCACATTTCCCTAATTTGCCTGTGAGAATGTCATGTGGGACTATGTCAAAACTCTTACTAAAATCAAGATATCACATCTACAGCTTCCTCCCTATCCACTAGACTAGTAATGATAAGAGTCTCATATTTACTCCTGTGAACAAATCTCAACCAAAGCAGCAAAACTCAGTAGGTGGAATTAAGGGTAAACAACATTGTAATTTGTGTTAATGAAGCTAGCCACAACTGGCTTTTTCCCTTAGTAACAGAGGGAGCACTTCATTCCTCTTAAGTCTTCCAGTCCTGGGGTTACATAATGTAAGCAAGTCCAATCAAGTTGTTAATTATGAACAATATTGCTATTAGTTACCAATCTTAAAGAACATATTTTTATTCTAAAGTTTGCATATCAACTTGATACTCCTGGAGGGAGACACTAATACTAGTGGCAAGGGAAAAAAGTATAGCTTTAAAAATGTTAAACAAATCCTATTATGTGTTTTGCTAATGCACCTCAGACCTTACGTCCCAGAAGCCTAATATTCTAGCACTGGCCTCATTTAAGCTGAGATTTTTCCATTATGTGGATGATATTAAAACATCATTTGAATTTGAGACTCTAGAGGTGATTCTGCAGCCCTCTGAAGGAAGACAAAGCGAATGGTTATGGGAACTAGAAAAGGGATATGGAGACATTCATATCTAGATTGATTGTTTCAAAGGTTAGCAGCGACCAGAAGTTGGTGGGGTTTTTATAGCTCCCAGCTTATCAGTATACACATCACTAAAGCTAAGACAGCCAACACCAGTATTACGTATTGCTCATCTGTGATTCCTCTTTTGGCCATCTCAGCAGAAAATCCAAGAATGGAGTTGATACAGAAACTGAAGCAGCCCATAGAAGTAGACTTTCCAAATTAGGGTTGTGCACAGCAATGGGTTTGGGGAGAGGGGGAGCTCGCACTGCTGCTTCTGCTCGAGTTCTTAAGTCTCTATAGATGCCAGTTTCTTATTTAGCAGTTATAAGGCTGTAGCACAGTTAAGAGGGTTAATGGACTAAGCCATATAAATGAGGTTTTATTTAATTCTATAACCCCCTGTGGATTGCAATTCCCATATACTATATTTTTTGAGCCTGGTGTGGCATTCTTCTGTTTATCTATTTACACTATACATTTCCTGTTGTATTAGACAGTTGGTGAATAAGGCCCCAATCCTAAAAAGTGCTGACTATCCTCATCTCTTATTGGCCTCAATGGGAGTTGTGGATACTACCAGCTTGTGGGATCCTATCCTAAGGTCTGTTTTAGGTGAAGTTAACGTTAGATGTCCCATTGGCTTCACAGGAAGTAGTATGAAGCTCTTACTAGGAAGGGCAGTAGTGTTTACAAGAGAAAGTGTATGTACCCAGAAAGACAAGTAGTTTACAGCTGACGGTTTCACTGGCTTAAGTATTGGAACGACATATCACCATCAATGGGCTGCTCAAGACACCTGTGACTATATTTATCAACTGTTCCAAATGTACAGCGTCAACTTAACTCAATGATTGTTATAACAACTCAATGTTGTTATATATACGATATATGCACATAAGACTATCAGTATAAACTTTGTCATGGGGTGCAGGCTCCAGCATAGTCCCATAGTATCATTGCACGCCTGGCCCCCTCATGTTCTTTCACTCAGTTACCCAGACTAAATAGCTTTTAGACACGTACCCCTTGTGTGGGGTCTGGGATTTTTTCTTTAAAGTCTTTACCAAGTATAACTCACTGTGTTAGTTGTGGTCAGCTCTCTCTCTCTCTCTTTCAAAACAGGAGTTCCCAGCTCTCTTCCTGGAAGAAGGTATACTTCAGTTAAACAGTCACTGTCTCTCCTTAAGGCAGCAACCCCAGCTCTCCTCAGAGGGCTGGTTAATTCAGGCAGACATGAACTCCCTCCTTAACCCAGGAGTCCTCAGCTCTCCTCCTTGGAGCAGGATTGTAATTTAGTCACCAGTAGGGCCTTAGCCAGCTTCTTCTTAGGTATCCCTTCCCTCCTATTAGTCCTCAGGCTCAGAGGGTTTGACAGAAAGACAGACAGAGCCCTCTCTTACTGGTGTCTACCTGCTATGAGGGAGGAGGCAACATTTATGCTGGTCCCCTTCGCCCAGCTCATTCCCAGTTGGTTTGGTGAGTGGGGAATCTGCCTCATCCTCTCAGCAAAGCTCCTGGCCCTGGGCCCTTAAAGACACAGTGATGGGATTTCTCCCAAGCATTACTTATTCCCAGAGTTGCTTCCTCTCCGTCATTATTTCCTACATCCTTGTGTGTACATATATCATACTTTTCAAAATCTTAAAGAGCAATATCACACAATGGGGTGGGCTGACCACTAGGCCCTACTATCTTTAAGAGGGCAGACTACCCCATCACACACACTGCTTTTATTAATGACTTAGAAGGTGTTGAGACAGACTCAAGCTAAACAGTGTAGGAAAAAAACTTATTAGGAAGAGAAACCGTTAATCCCTTCATTTGTCACTTTTTGAAAATCCAGGAGTGGGGAGAGTAGGCTGGAAATCAGTGGAAGATGGCAGGCTAGTGAGGGGGACTGGGTGTGTGGCGGGTCAGCTGAGGAACATGGTTTGCTGAGGCCTGGGTAAAGATGGGAGGGAAGAGGAGCAATGGGAGGTGGAACGAGGGAAGTGGACGTAGGAATTTAGGTGTGAGGGGAGCAGCAGGATGTAGTATGCGTAGGGACCCATGGAGGATGAAGAGGCTATACAACTGCAGCTGTTGTCTGGTTGGTGGGAGGAGCTACTATTTCATTCTCCCTGCTCCACTGGCAGAGGATTGTCAAAAGGGTTTGGAGGCAGTTCTGTGACAAGAGGAGGACAGGCGGCCTGGGGGGAAAACCGTCAGTGCAAATTCAGTAGAGTCAGCTCTCTGACAGGAAGGGCTGCAAGGCAGAAGGAGTGCTGCAGTTCTTTGATCAGTGGCACACTGGAATTGAAAGGTAAAGGAAACATTTGGGTTGGAAGTGGGTTTTGTTGGGCGAGACATTTAGTTCACTGGAGGTGTAGTCTATGTTCAGACAGAAGCTTCCATAAATCATTAGAGTTATGGGTTTATTTGACTAAAGTAGTGAGATTAAGACCACCATGGGCTACATGCTTCTTCTCATGGAACAACCAACCAAGAAACTTTCCACTGGGCATATTTCAGTGTTTTCTAACTCTCTTCACCAAAAGGAAAAGCTTTAGGAGATATCAAAGGAGACATGAGACAAGGTCTGGAGACAGAGCAAATGACAAGAAACAGATCCAAAAAGGGTCCAATGGGAAAGGCTGGAAAACATATCTGAAGAAAAAGCCTCACTCTTATAGTGGATCCCTCCCTCTCTCTGTTGTCTGTATGTGATGTAATTAAGGTAGAATGTAAAAGGTCTTTGGGGCAGGGACTTGTTAGATCTGTCTACAGAACCCTTAGCACACTTTGGGCACCGTATCAAGAACTCAAAAAAGGAGCCTAGTTTTGCAATTTTTTGTATACATACACAGACCACTATTTGAGTGAAAATGGGCTCCTGTTTTTGACCAAAGATGCCTTTCATAATGGAAAAGTAATGTACACAGTTACATTTTCATATGCTTATGTTAAAAATAGCCATTTGATGAAATTTCAACTAAAGACAAATGGGGGGGAAGGATGGGTTGATCACACAGCATTACAAAACAATTTTTTATGCTGCATTCAAAGACAAACTCTTGTACAACTCCAGTCAAAAATCATATAGGATGATGTATACATGTACTCAGATTTCTGTTTTTAAGCTGGTTTATCCAAGTTGATTTTCATCTTCAGTTTGATTTGTGAGTGTGCATAAATGTGTGCTAATAAGTTATGCAGTACAGTATACAGATCACTTTTCTAAGTACATTCCAGAAGCTCAGTACTGCATTATACTCAAATAATTTTTTATGTCAGTTTGCCACACTCATGAAGGTAAAAATTTATTGGGTATATTTCAGGGAGGTAGCCAGAGACTCTGGAGTACTCTGGCAGAAAGAGTGACAGAGGTGCCAGGAAAGAGATCACACCACTGGGTAATGAATACATTTAGAAAGAGTGGAGTCATGTTTCCTTGGGAATAAGCTTCCTGATCTTAGCTCAGATATGGTGGCATCTGTGGCAGGGTAATGAGAACACTTTAGAGACATTACATGATCCTCTTGAATCACCCCTGTATTGTGAGAGGGAATAAAAAATTGTTTCATGAGTAGAGTGATTTTAAAGAAGCTACAGTTGCTGATCGGTCACTTGATCTTTGATAGCAAGTAAATAAGCTTCCATCCTTTTCCTTCAACAAAGGTGTGTTCATTTTGGGTTGAAAAGGAGGGAATGGTGGTCTACAAGGTTTATGAATTACAAGAGGTTGAGTCTCCTCTGGTTCTACAGCATCTGGGAGTTGCAGTCTACTCAGGTTTGCTAAAGCTTGGATTTTATGTTTAATAACAGTTTTCCCTGGAAGTTAGGGAACATACTGTATCTATTAACTGTATCTGAGGCTCTCGGTGAATCAGCCAAACCAACTAGTCTCTAGTATTTCATTGGTCAAGAGACTGACAGTGAACATGGTGCCTATGTCTAGAATCAAAATCTTTCAACATCCTGAGCATCTATAAGGGCTAGTCTACACTATGAATTTGTGTCCCTGAGAGAAATAGCTATGCTGACCTGACCCTTGATGTATGCTGCTCTTTCGGTGGGAAGCACTGCCAAGGTTGAGACTGTAGACCTTGCCTGCTGATTGTAGGGTCCCTGGGCTCAAACCTGGAGTAGCAGGTGGGAAGTGGCATAGGATTGTTAGAGATACAAGGCAGATAGCTGGTCCAGAGAGACTGATCCCTCCATCCTGCTTCTGGGGTGACGACTATATAGTGGCCTAGCCAGAGGGCTGAATCACAGAGAGCCTCTTGAGTCCTGGAGAGGAAGAAGGCCTGCAGGGCAAGTGAGCAACAAAAGGGGACACTATAAAGCATGATAGCTGATCCTCAGACCTAGCCCCAAGGGGATGCCCTAGGGATGAGTGAACCCCAACAGGGGTCGCATTACAATACATCTCTTCTGCAAGGCTTCCAGCATGAGCCATGGTGCACACATACATGCACTAGTCTGGCCTGCCCACAGGCAGATGTTGTATTTGCATAACTAAAACAATCAGCTTCTGTATGGAGGTGGGGGGGGAGGGGTTCATGTGCAAATGGATATGCCAGGAAATAATAGGGCAATTAAAGAAGCTGGATGGCAATTGGCCCTAAATGTGCCATGTACTGATCACTATTCAACTAGGTGGTTAGTTCATGCGAGTACCTGAGGTGATGCAACATACAGTAGAAAGTTAGTTCTAGTCAGAGAGGTCTGGAATAGACAGCTAAATGCACAACAAACACCACTGTATTAAAGCAGTAAAATTAGCTTTGTTACTTACATCATTATGCCTGTCAGAGTATATGTATAGACACTACACACCTCTACACTTAACTTAGGGCATATCTGCACTTAAAATGCTACAGTAGCTCAGCTGCTACTGAGCCACTATTGTGCTCCAGGGCAGATATTACCTATGCTGATAGAAGAGGCTGTAGCTAGGTATGTTTACCTCCCACGGGCTTTCATTCCCACAATACCTCTGGGTAAACCTCTTCTATCACAGACAGGATCCTATAGCTTTTACTCCTCTTGGATTTCTTCCTATTCACCTCCCTCTGCCCAGAGGATAACTGGATTCTCTCTGCAACCCCTTTCTACACTCAATCTCATGGCTTTATACAAGCCCAGCCTGCTCCTGACCAGCTGGGCTTCATCTTCAATTAGTGCTTATCAGCCAAGCCTGACTCTCCTCCCAGCTGCAGCCTATAGGGTTAATTGACCCCTTCCACACCATGTTCACCCCAGCTGGGCTGGTGTGGGATTGACACCTCCTCACAAGCCACCAGGAGAAATTTGGATTGAATCAACCAGAATTTCTCATGCAGGTTCACACCAAGTGCAACTCTGGAACAGCAACTCTGCCACTTCGTTAATGAGGTGCAGCTCTGCTGGTGGGTTCAATAAAGCTCTGAGCCCACTACTATTCCACCCCTTTGAAGTACTTATATCAGCACTAGCATCACTTCCTCTTTCAGAGGAGATTGTAGCCAATTCCTGCTCAGGGATACAAAGGGAGAGGGCACCCTAGTAGTCTGCTCAAAGATGTCAGTGATTCATAAATGGATCCAATAACATATGGTATATGTGGTATATAAACTACAAAATGGGTCCTCAAAAGGTGAAACCATTTTCTTAATGTCAGTTATGGGTCAAATCCCATCTCATACCAAGATCTGCTGTGATTGTGAAGATCCCTGACAACAGTAGAACTGTCCACTGCATGGAAGGAAGAGATTGCACAAGTGAAGTACACGACAGAGTCTGGGATGGTGCAGGAGAGGAACAGATGAGGAAGAAGGACATGTGCAACTACACAGATCCAGCAGCTATTCTACACACCACAGTGAAGGATTACAGCACTGTACTGGCAGCAGTATGCTGGAGACTGCACAGAATGCCTGTGGAGCGGCAATGCTCCCACTTTGCAGCGTGAGGGGAAGGATTCTATTTAGCCCTGGAAAGAGATCATCCATGTACAACCCTGTTACTCAACTTCTTCTCCATTGGGGATGCAGGGCAGGATGTTGTCCTAAGAGTTCCAGGTTTTTTATTAGCTCTCTTTAGTTTAATCTATCAGTGGTTTTTATGTTCTAGTTTAAAACTGTGAAAAAATAGAATATCCTTAAATAAATAGAAAAGGAGTAATTGTGGCACCTTAGAGACTAACAAATTTATTAGAGCATAAGCTTTCGTGAGCTACAGCTCACTTCATCGGATGCATCCGATGAAGTGAGCTGTAGCTCACGAAAGCTTATGCTCTAATAAATTTGTTAGTCTCTAAGGTGCCACAATTACTCCTTTTCTTTTTGCGAATACAGACTAACACGGCTGCTACTCTGAAACCTTAAATAAATACTCACTGAGCACTATATTAATTTAATGTAACCCTTCCCCCCTCTCCCTCACCCCTTGGGACCCAGGTGCTGAAATATTTTGAGGGATGTAATATCCCATGCCATCTGATTCCTAAAGAGAAATATTGTGTAACATTTTTATAATTCTGTATGACACAGAGGTACTTGGATAGATAAAGGGCATGTACTGTCTGCTAAACGAGTAATCTGTTTTTTATTTAAGGTTGATACCCATATCCATGCTGCTGCCTGCATGAATCAGAAACATTTGCTGAAGTTTATTAAGCGCACTTACAAAACAGAGTCAAATCGGATTGTTGCAGAGAAAGAAGGCAAGAAGATGACTTTAAAACAAGTGTTTGAGAGCCTTCAGATGGATCCTTATGATCTCACTGTAGACTCTTTAGATGTCCATGCTGTAAGTCTATTCCCTCAATAAATAAAATAGAGAAAAACCAGCTCTCTGTTAGTGCAAACTGCTTGGGGAGAAGGGAAGGGAAAGAGTTTTTTGCTGCATCTGTCGAATGATATTTTAAAAAAATATATATCCAAAAAAACAGTGCTTAAATTATTTGTCAGTATGTTGTAAACAAGGATTTTCATAGGCTGTTCTTTTCCTAATAGTTTTGTGGCTAGAAAACAAATATATATATTTGATTTATGATATGGTTAGGTAGTTCTTAACCACTGCTATTTGGATACCTCTACTGAGATGTTTTTTTCCTCCAGGGTCGCCAAACATTTCATCGGTTTGATAAATTTAATTCCAAGTACAATCCAGTTGGTGCCAGTGAGCTAAGGGACTTGTACCTGAAAACTGAGAACTACCTTGGTGGTGAATACTTTGCTCGTATGGTCAAGGTAAATAAGATTTGTACCAGGGATATCATATCAGAAAAATTCTGGAGGGGAGAGAGGAAGTTGTGTAAGCATATAGAAACATAAAGGTGATTACATATCCTGCAACATGCGTCTGTGAGAGAGAGCGCGACATAATGGAGCATATATACCTATGAAGGGTTGCGGGGATGAGGATTGCCTACCTTGCCCCATAATAAGTGCTGCCCCTTATTTTTATCTCTCTAGCTGTAATGGCACAGTATTTTGTAGAAGTAATTTACAATATGTACAATGGTTCAGAGATTCCCAAAGGCTTCAGGCTGCTGTACCAAGTTACCAGACTGAGACCTCTGCTGAGCCAATCACTGCCTGCTGTTTCCTGTATAATTGTACATGCTCTAACTTGCAGGGGAGCCTGGGCTGTTCCAAGCCTCCTCAGTCTTGTGCAGTTACAAATTTAATGGGAAGCAACCAGTATTAGAACATTGTGGTCCAGAACATGATAGGGAGCCCTCAGCACTAGAAATTAAAGACTGAGGAGCTAGGAATGGTATACATACACAATTGCTGCAAAAGTACTCTTGCAACAAAATAGTGTGGAGGAGAGGCCTCCTGCATATGCATTATTCAGTTTCTTTCCACACCTACACAGTTGTTTGACTAAAACTAATGGCATAACTTTTTTAGGAGGCAATTGACATACAGATTCTGGGCCTGATTCTCCATTGTCCTGTACACTGTGTAGTCATTTACAACAGTGTAAAGGGAGTGCAAAATGCTATCATTCTGATTACATGTAGTATATAGTGGTATAAGTGACTCCACAAGGCACAGGGCAGGCCCTCTGAAGCCAAAGGTTGCATTTAATTCTACACTGTTTTAAAGATTTCAAAGTTAGCCACTAAATGACAACCCTTCCTGCATTCTAAATGGGATAGTTTAGCAGGAATGACAAGAGATTCCTTTTATGTTTAACAGTTGCCAGACTCCGTTCAGCTGCATTCCATTGTAAAGCAGGTCTGAGGGAAAAAAGTGTGGTAGACAAAAACACTAACTGTGCATGATATGTTGTGTCCTTACATAAGCAAACATTAATGAGTTGTTCTCCAATAGGAAGTAGCTCATGAACTAGAAGAAAATAAATACCAGTATATGGAACCTCGGTTATCCATTTATGGGAGGTCTCCAGATGAATGGCAGAATTTGGCAACATGGTTCATTGAACACAAGGTTTATTCACCCAACATACGCTGGATAATTCAGGTTCCCAGAATTTAGTAAGTAAGCAGGAGTTAGTGATAATGAGAACAGATTAAAGTCTTGCAGAAGGATACATTTTCTCTTCTAATATCCCCTTAGCTGCTTTACCAACAGTTCTGTACTTATTTTTATTTAAAAAAAGTCTGGGAATTTTCTTCATGGCTAAGTGCATGGCTACCTCAATGCTGCAGGCTTCCTCTGTGGGACTAAAAGTTTATTTTGCTTCAAGCTTTTCAAAACTAGTGACTTCCTCCAAAAATATTTATAAGCATTTAACTCAAATTACATTTTTTATGTTGAAAAAAACATTTGTCAAAAGTGGGTCAAAATATCACTTCCAGTTTTGATTGCTGAAACAGTCAGAGTCTGATTCCAGAAATGCTGCATAAGGAGGGGGAAATGCTTTCCAAACTTTTAGTGGCAGAGAGTTTTCTGCAAGATCATGACTAATTGATTCAATTAACATGGTACTTCAACCAAAACTATAAATTACAAAATTAAATCAATATCTGTTTTCACCCAATCTTTCAGCATCCTTAGGGACTACTATATTAAATGATGTATGCTGTAACTAATGAGTTCTGCCCTGGATATTTGTCATAGTAGATGGTGGCTCAAGTGCGTGTTTTGAATTTAGGCAGCTGGAAAATTAATATGAGGAGTTGTCAGCATAGCACAGCTACCCCTGGGCCTATTGCTCCCTGGGGAGAGAGTTCTTCTCCTTTAACTTTCCCGCACAACATTCTAAATCGGGATGATGATTGCATTAGTCATGCAAACTGGGACTATCAAAAGAGAAACTTCAGTATTGCAAAGAGACAGAACGTTTTACTCTTCTTTGCAATAGTTTCATTTGGAAAACTGAATCACACAATTACCTCTCCTTTCCACTTCCAGTGCCTGGATTCCTTTAAGGAAATGGGTTACTTGTTCTCACGATTGAGACATTTCTCAGGATTGATACATGTCAGTAACATTTATTATTATTAAAACAACAAGGAGTCTGGTGGCACCTTAAAGACTAACAGATTTATTTAGGCATAAGCTTTTTTGGGTAAAAACCCCACTTCTTCAGATGCATGGAGTGAAAATTACAGATGGAGGCATAAATATACTGACACATGAAGAGAAGGGAGTTACCTTACAAGTGGAGAACCACTTGTCGTTGACCACTGGTTCGCAGCTTGTAAGGTAACTCCCTTCTCTTCATGTGTCAGTATATTTATGCCTGCATCTGTAATTTTCACTCCATGCATCTGAAGAAGTGGGGTTTTTACCCAAAAAAGCTTATGCCCAAATCTGTTAGTCTTTAAGGTGCCACCAGACTCCTCATTGTTTTTGTGGACACAGACTAACATGGCTACCCCTCTGATATTTATTAATAATAATAATAATAAATTAATTATTGACACATGTATTTATTATTTCTATTGCAGTAGCATCTAGGACCCCATTGTGTTAGGTGCTGTACAGACACAGAATAAAGAAGGAAAAAAAGACAGCCCTGGTCCACTGTTCTCTCTAAGCTGTGTGCATGTGCGTGTGCACACAGATCCTAAACCCCGTGCACATAGCGAAACACCACACGCACAAAAATTAGCACAGAAGAAATTTTTTGCGCACACAGCCTGTCAAAAATTAGAGGGAACATTACCCTGGTCCCAAAATATATATATATATATATATATATATATATATATATATATATATATATATATATATATATATATATATATATATATATATATATATTTTTGTGTAGCACCAACCATGTGATAAATGCTTTGGAATCTGAATCTGACCCTAAAATATTTTCCGAGTATGTCAGGGAGGAAAAAAGTTGGGTTAAAGTTGTATATCTGCTTCTTTCAGTGACATATTTAGGTCAAAAAATCTTCTGGCTAGTTTTGGGAAAATGTTAGAGAACATCTTCTTACCTCTGTTTGAGGCAACCATCAATCCCACAGATCACAGGGAGCTGCACCTCTTCCTCAAATATGTAAGTATGTATGGCTCTCTTGTGCCTTACTCGAAATGGATCCTCTCTTCACAATTAGATTTTCTGTTTCTGCATCAGGGGAGATGGTGAAAGCCACAAACATTATTATTAAAAACCCTCCTGTGAGGGCTGTTAATGTTTTTTAAACACTCATATGCCTGAGTAAAAATATGGGTAAGAACATGTTGACAAGCAACCACCATTTATTTAACCTGGAAGCAGCACAGGGCTCCTTCCAATAGTCCTACCTGTAGAAGAGAGTGAATCTACATTCATGCTAGTGCAGAGAACAAGAACAAGCTCTGGTAAGCACCACAAAAGCCCCTTTTGCTGGCTCCCTGCAGAATTAAAAGTTCTTTGGGGGGAAAAAACCTCAGTTCCTTAAACAATAAAGACCTCCATAGTGGTCCTTCAACAATCAAAGAAAAATACTAATTGTGCTTGTTAATATATGTCCATATCACCTCATGCTCTTAATTTGTCCAGCTAGTTGCCTTCATGTTGAGAAAGGACTACTAAATCGATGATTCAGCTTTAATAAAATATGCACAAAATGTTAATACCAATTTGGATTATATAAAGCTGTATAATTACATTAGTTTAATTTTGAAAGCTGCAGCTGATCAATTTCAAAATTTCCAGCAAATGTTCTAGCCATGGAGTAGAATTGCTGCTTCAGTTGTTATGACACAGATCACAGAAGAACTGCCTTCTGCATCCTGTGCGTCTTGGAACAATGCTCTAGAATAGCAGAGTTGCAGGATTGCTGACTGAAGGAGGGAAAGTGCTTACAGGTGGAGGTGGCTATTTTAATATCTATTAAAACTAGAGTTGATAGTTCTGAAACTTGCTTATTAAAAAAAAAAAAGTTCCTATGAATCCCTTTTCGTAGGTGACTGGCTTTGACAGTGTTGATGATGAGTCTAAACATACCGACCACATGTTCTCTAACAGAAGTCCTAACCCCGACATCTGGACCAGTGAAAAGAATCCTCCATATAGTTATTATTTGTATTACATGTACGCCAACATCATGGTGCTCAACAACCTTAGAAAGTAAGTAGTAATTTTCCTCCATACCATTCTGTGTTTACTTTTGGTGGAAAGACGGGGTAGAGAAGATTAAAATAATCGTCTTGAACCCAGTCTAAATTTTATGCCCAGTTTGATTTTGTTATTTTAAAACTAAGAACATTTTTAGGTCCAGTTTTGAACTCAAACAAAATATTTAGGATTGTGTCTGGGATTGTTAGATGACAGATAAATACTATAACTTACATTATGGCACTCACACTTACTTACATTTTTTGTTGGTAGAGGTATTTGTTTCAACTGAAAAATCTATAGTTAAAAACACAGTTGGCTCTCTGTGGCTCACCTTGCCTTTATTCCGGGTGTATTTCTGAGTTTAGGGTGCTCAGACAGCTCCTCTGTGGAGCAGTACCACAAGTTTTGTCAGTACTTTTCTTGTTCTGTAGTATTGTTCTCTGTGTATTTTCCACTCTACCTGTATTGTAAATTATTACCACCAAGTATTTCAGAGATACTGTATTGTATTGTATTAAAATAAAAACATTGAAATCTTTACTAAACAACAGCCATTTATCAAAGATACAGGAAACCCTAATTGTTGATTAATATGTAGCCAATTGATTAAATATTTTTAATGAACCACAAGTGTAGTAAAAGGACCAACTAACCAAATTTACACAGAAGGTGTACTTTGAGGATACACCTCCAAAACTAGCTCTATATGTATTATGGCTGCTTAACAGTTAATAAACACTTTATACTTGACCAAAGATCCCACCCTCCAGTTCCTTAACTTGTTCTGTACCGTTCCTCATCTCTGTTTTGGATACCATAGAGGTGCATCCCAACCTGTGCTAGGATACACCATTCATATATTTTGGCTTTGACAGATTTCCTGTTTTCTAATGCCAAAGCTGACTTCAACATTGCAGAGTGTTGTGGAATACATGACATGGGTGAACAGGATTGTGGGAAGAGCATAATCCATTCAGTTAACTGCTTCCCAACATCCATTTACACAATGTATATTATACTGTGTGCATATCTATTAGTGTGGTGTATGTTACACTTAACATGTAGGTGTTGGCTAACGGTCCCCCATATGGCACAGTGAAGTCAGGGGGGCTCCTTTGTCAAATTGTTACATGAAGCAGAGGTAAGAGCATTTATGTAAGCTTTATACTGTTTTAGCAAACTGCTAAGTCGCAATGTATAATACAGTTAAAACTATTACTCCTGAAACTGGAATAGCATTAATATAGTGTGACACACAGTGTTATGCACAGGAAGAGTAAGACAGAATTTTGGAGTAGTAACATTACTAGTAAGGTTTTTATATATAATTTTTATAGCTGGTTACTAAACAGTAGTGTCCCTCCATATTGTAGGTCTGCTAATTGTCACCATTTGGTAAACTTGAGAGGGCAGGAGATAGGAATGGTTAGCTTTTGTCTCATTGTACTGATTCAAACTGTTGTGGGCACACACAGTGCTCACGATGTCAAAAACACCATGTTTCAATATATATATATTGATATCCCTTAATGGAACAACAAGCTGTATGTGGTACCCTCCAGGTTTGTGTTGCTGAGTGATGCACTAGTAGCTGAGGAAAATCTAGGCATTTCTTGATGTTTTCTTCCAGATAAATTGGCTACTGTCCGTACAGAAGGTTATCAAGTATTGCAGTGTCAGGATCCAATATTGGTAAAGATACCATAGAAGAAATGTACACTAAGCACAATTGTTCTGAATAACATATGCCTCAAATAGGATGCGGTGTCACTGACCCCAAATTACAAGTTGTGCTAAATGGAATTTCCCTATACAGTTTAATGCATTGCCAAGTTTAGAGTACCCTCTGTTATACACCGAGGACAATACCATTTTGTTCATTATTAATAAGATTAGGCAATTTCCCTTTGTTGACATTCCCTGATGAACTGGTTATGGTAGTTAGTCCATAACTCCCATAAATGGTGCACATGGTCGGTTAATTTTGTTAATTTTTTTGTACTTTGTGTTTGGTTTAAACAGTTCAATAATGTAATCTTGTTCAGTTACTGGGTCTCATGCATCTTCCTGATAAGATGCAATTATAATTACTTTAAAAGTTATACAACAATGATACTTACTTACTTTTACACAATAACCAAGTTCAGCTCAGGAAATTAAGTTGATTTTTACGCTCATTAATGGACTCATCGTAGGAATGTAGGCGTGGAAGTGATCTTGATAGGTCATCTAGTCCAGTCCCCTGCACTGAGTCAGGGCTAAGTATTATCTAGACAATCCGTGACAGGTGTTTGTATAACCTGTTCTTAAAAACCTCCAACGGACAGAGATTTCACAACCCCCCTATGCAATTTGTTCCAGTGCTTAACTACCCTGATAGTTAGGAAGTTTTTCCTAATATCTAACTTAAGTCTTCCTTACTGCAACTTAAGCCTGTTTTGTTTCTTGTCTTGTTTTCAGTGGTTAAAGAGAATTTATAGAAGAGAAGGGCTATAACAATCTTTTATGTACTTGAAGACTGTTATGTCCTCTCACTCCTCCCAAAACTTGAAAAAAATCTGATTTGTCTAGCTTTCCTTGTAGGTCTTGTTTTCTTGATCTTTAGTCATTTTTGTTGCTCTCCTCTGTGCTCTCTCCAGCCTGTCTACATCTTTCCCAAAGTGTGGTACCAAGAACTGGACACAGTATGCCAGCTGAGGCCTTATCAGTGCCATGTAGAGTGGAAGAATCGCTTCTTGTCTTGCTTACAACACTCCTGCTAATACATCCCAAACTGATGTTCACTTTTTTGAAACACTGTTACATTGGTGACTCATTTAGTTTGTGATCCACTATAACCCTCTGCTCCTTTTCTGCAGTTCTCCTTCCTAGGTAGTCATTTCCCATTTTGTATTTGTGCAACTGATTTATTCCTTCCTAAGTGTAGTGCTTTGCATTTGTCCTTATTGAATTTTATCTTATTTCAGACTGTTTCTCCAGTTTGTCAAGACCATTTCAAATTCTAATCCTATTCTTCCAAGCACTTGAAACCCCTCCCAGCTTGGTATCGTCCGCAAACTTTATATATGTATTTTCTATGCCATTATCCATACCATTTGTGAAGATATCGAATAGAACTAGACCCAGGACAGATCCATGTGGGATCCCACTCGATAGGCCCTTTCAGCTTGACTGTGAGCCATTGATAACTACTCAGAGTATGGTTTCCAACTAGTTGTCTATAGTAAGTTAGTCTAGGCCAGGGAGTCTCAAACTTAATTGCATCGTGATCCCCTTCTGAGAACAAAAATTACTTCACGACCCCAGAAGGAGGGACCGAAGCCTGAGCCCACACAAGCCCCACTGCCCTGGGTGAGCGGTTGGGGGGCAAAGCCTGAGCCCCACTGCTCCAGGCAGGAGACAGGCCAAAGCTGAAGATCGAGGGCTTCAGCCCCATGCAGGAGGCCTGCAACCCAAGTCCTGCTGCTCAGGACTGAAGCCCTTGGGCTTTGGCTTCGGTCCTGGGTAGTAGGGTTTGGGCTTCAGCCCTGTACCCAAACAAGTCTAAGCCAGCCCTAGCGACCCCATTTAAAGTGGGTTGTTATCCACTTTGGAGTCCGACCCACAGTTTGAGAACTGCTGGTCTAAGTTATTTTTCCCTAATTTGTCTATGAGAAAGTCATGCGAGACAGTATCAAAAGGCTTACTAAAGTCAACATATATCACATCTACTTCTTCTCTCCTCTTCCTCCCCAACCACAAGTCTTGTTATCCTGTCAAAGGAGAATATTAGGTTGGTCTGACATGATTTGTTCTTGACAAATGCATGTTGACTATTACTTATCACTTTTATTATCTTCTAGGTGCTTACAAATTGTTTGATTATTTGCTCCATTATCCCTGCAGCCCGCCGCTTCCCACAGCTCCCATTGGCTGGGAATAGCGAACCGCGGCCACTGGGAGCTGTGGGGGCCGTTGCCTGCGAATGGTCAATGTCGGCAAAATGTCTTGAGGCCCACAATCAGATTACCCTGATGAGCAACCTGTGGCCCATGGGCCACAGATTGCTCACCACTGATCTAAAGTATTTGCAAAAAAGAAAAGGAGTACTTGTGGCACCTTAGACTAATAAATTTATATATAAATAAGTGTGTGTGTGTGTGTGTGTATATATAAATTTGTTAGTCTCTAAGGTGCCACAAGTACTCTTTTTTTCTTTTTTGCTAATACAGACTAACACGGCTGCTACTCTAAAACCTGATCTAAAGTATTGTTACTTGAAGTCTCACTAAAGAGTGTAGCCTCAACAAGATAATCTTCAGTTATTTATGTTAAACAGATAGATAGGGAAATACAGTCTTAGTAATGAAATCTTACCACTTCTTATCCTTTTAACCCTGGAATAAGGGAGAATCCTTTCCACATAGCTGATCCAGATGTTGATCACACTGGGGATTCTGCAGCTTCTTTGCGAGTTCAGTCAACTTTTGGCCTTCTGACCCTGAATGAGGAGGGGAGAAGAGTTTGGTGAGATCTGCTTAACACCTCTGCTGGAAAAAACTCCCATACAGTGACCTCAGTTTTGTATATCCTGATTTCAGGGCTCTTCGGAGGGGGCCTCTGAATTCTATTGGTCAGTTGCCCTGTGGCTCTCAGCTGTCTCTCTTTTTCTGATGCTTCCATTGATATACAGTAGATGGCATCAGTGTATAATACATTTCTTTAACGCTTCCTTCAGTCAGATGGTTTAATTCATTTAATAGATTGTATTTCATTATTTGTCCTGACTATTCATCGCTCTTTAAGCAATTTCTCTTAATATTCCAAAATTATACCCTGGCTAGATATTTTTCAACATTTCTTTTTCCTTCTAGTGCCATATAGTTCTTACCACTTCTAGGGTGCAACTGCCATTTTCAAAGAAATGAAACAAAATCCCTTGCAATCTTTAAACATATAGAACATGAACCATACATTCTTTGGTTATATCTAGGGCTGTCAAATGATTAAAAAACCTCAAGTAATAGCAAGATTAAAAAATAGTTGTGATTAATCAGTTTTAATCGCACAGTTAAACAATAAGAGAATACACAAATATTTCTGGATTTTTTTCCACATTTTCAAATATATTGATTTTAATTGCAACATAGAATATAAAGTTTACAGTGCTCACGTTATACTATTTTTATTACATATATTTGCACTGTAAAAAAAAATACTGTTTTTCAGTTCACCTAATACAAGTACGGTCGTGCAACCTCTTTATATGAAAGTGCAATGTACAAATGTAGAATTTATTTTTTTTTACATAAATGCACTCAAAAAGTAAAACTTTAGAGCCTGCAAGTCCTACTTCTTGTTCAGCCAATTGCTAAGACAAACATGTTTGTTTACATTTACGGGAGATAATACTGCCCGCTTCTTATTTACAGTGTCACAAGAAAGTGGGAACAGGCATTCACATGGCACTGTTGTAATATAAAGTGAGCCCTGTACACTTATTTTGTGCTGTAGTTGAAATCCATATATTTGAAAACATAGAAAAATATCCAAAATATTTATAATATTAAATTGGTATTCTATTATTGTTTAATAGTGTGATTAAAACTACAATTACTCACAACTATTTTTTAAATCTAGTTAATTTGTTTTGTATTAATTGCTTGCATTAACTGCGATTAAGTGACAGCCCTAATTATTTTGAATGCTCTTCACTTAACATCTTTCCAGGCTTATTATAGGATTTGATACGTTAGAGAAACCAGACAGATTATTCAGAGATGTATTTCTGATTTATCAGGCAAATATTATCAATAGTTTTTAAGTTGGGATGGAATATATAAGCTTGGACATTTGATCTCTGGAACTTTCAGGTTTTTGGGTCACCAGACAAGCTGTTCCTAACTGGTTTAAATCTCCATTTTGTTTTTCCACTTCTTTGGTTTACCTCACACTGTCTGGAGTGATTCATGACCATGAGGGCCAACCTCAGGGCAGACTGTCAAAAAGCACAACAGAAACCCCAAACTGGCTGTATGTTCTATAATTAGATTTTATCTATACAGTAACAAGTGTGAACTCCTAAAGCACTGTAACAGTTTTACCATGGAGTCACAGATAATCCCCTTGGGCATGCCAGTTTATCTTTCCACCTAGGCAAACTGGACTATGTGGTTACTTTACACCAAAAATCACAACAATATTCCCAGTCCCAAAGGACCAATCACTTACCCCAGGTTGATTATACTCGTATCTCAAACCAAAGACAACACCTATAGCTACTCCTGTAAGAAACAAACTAATGATTTATTAACTAAAAAAAGAAATGAGAATTATTTACAAGCTTAAAACAGTAAACACCCACAAATGAGTTAGTCTTTGGTCTAAAAAGGTAATATAAGCTTCTATATTAAGCAGCTCTTTAGGGCTGACCCATGCCAAGGAACATGGGGCTGTCTTGCTTATGTTTAGGAATCTGTGTCCCTCAGAGTCCAGACAGCATAAAGAGACCTATTTTCTTCTTGTCAAGGATTTTTATCCTATTCTCCCCAGAGTCCAAACTAATGGAACAAATGTGGGTGTCTGACAAAAGTGGGGAGGGCAATCAACAACATATCCTTTTGATATCTTACAATGGCTCATTTGGTTTCAAAGGCCCTATTGTCTGCAGGGCCAGCACTTTACTCTAAATTAATGTGTCTTCTCTTGTTTAGTGAGTTACACAATTTATAGAGGTTTACAATGCAAACCCTCAATATAACTTTAAACCATGGGATACAGATATTATAAGTAGAATTATTATGTGCAGCATCCTACAAGTATTCCATAAAGTCTGAACATTAAACACATTCTTACAATGCTAATATCTGTGTTTAACTATGCTAACCCACAGGTAAACCAGCGTGGCTTCCAGCTATGCATTTGTCTGTGCCCAGAGAGACCCTGGGCATGACCTGGCACCTGGCAAGCCAGCATCACAGTTCCTATTTAGCATATAAGACAATTAGGTATTCCACACAGAAAGGGGGCAGTTAGACTTGTGTGTTGCCTGGCCTTGGTTTTCCTGAGCCAGACCAAGAGCAATGGAAGTCTCATCCATAAGTAAAATGTTGGGAGTCTTTGGTTTGAGAAATTAACAGTAGTTGGAAAAATCTTTATCAAGCATAAGAGCTTTCCTTTCCTGGGAACTGTGTATTTTAGCTTTAGCTTAATAAATGCTCTCCAGGCAAGATGTCTCATCTGTTGGGATAGGACAATTGACTCTCATTGTCCTTAGCTCTGAGAAGAGGCTAAAGTTTGGAATGCTTATAAAGGTGATTTCCAGAATATAATTAAAAGGGAAGAGAGAAATTAACACCAAATTTTGATGTACATGGACTTTAAGGAAGTCACTTAAACGGGCACAGAGAGGTTATCTACTGCACTGGTGTAATAATATTTCTCTAACTCACAGAAGCGGTGTGAGATTTTGTTTCATTATCATTTGTAAAGTGCTTTGGGATCCTCCCATGGCAGATGCTATAGACTAACAAAGCATTAGCGTCATTTTAATTTATCATCTTCCAAGCATTTCCTGAGTAACATTCAAAACAGTATTCCCCCTTCCCAACCCCAAACGTGTCTTACTTTCACTATACCATAAAATCAACAAAAACAATAAAAACTCTTTTAAATCTCCTTGAACTATATCAAACATCTGGCTGCCTACTTGTTGGCTGTCTGTCTGCTACACACAGTCTTTCCTTCCACTATGAATTTAGAAATACATCACCTAGTTCTCCTACATTCATCCATCTTGTTTTTCATCTGGACTATTTCACTTCAGAAAATAGGTATGTGTGTGAGTGTGTTGTCTCCCCCCAATCTTTGGGGTTTATTATGGTTCATAAGATTGTTACTAGGTATATTTCACAACTACTCTGAAACAAAATTAATATATGATGTAGATTCCAAAATAACCCTCTGACTGGGGTTTCCTTTTATTACCACAATAATTAACAAAAATACAAGAAAGTTCAACTCTAGCTTGCCTGGAACTGAATGTTCCTTCCTCAAGACTGCTCAGTTGCCATCCCAGAGCCTCTCCCTCTAGGGAGCAACACTAAACTTCCTGGTATCTTGGCAATGGAAATGACCCACCTGCTTCAATGAGTCAGCAGCACCCTGTTAACCCTGTCTCAAAAGGATCAACACCTCTGAAGCAAACATTGGTATCTCGTTGCAGAATTATTTCATATTTTTGAGTAACCTGGTAGCATATGCAGCCAACAAAGATGAAATACACCCTCAAATGATTCTATGAGTATGACTTGTAATTAAGATTCCATCCCAGAACGTCTTTATACTCAGCCAATCCGAAAATATATGTTTTTAATCCTTTTCATGTTTTGAGCATCTGCAAAGATTAGCAGGTAATTTCAGTTTGTGCAGGGTTTGTTATGGTTTATGGAAGAAATGGTACCGGGTTAAGACACAAGTAATTGTAATTTAAGCACATCTAAGTCTAGTGAAGTAAATAATTACTCTTAGATCTGTTTCCCCAAATTGATGTGTGGAGTTATTTTTGGGGATATTTTTCAATTGATATTAATGGGAGTTACATGCAAAATGGGTGAAAAGACACCAGTTATTCTTGGGGTAGGACTTATTTTTTAATTTCTGCAGGGAAAGAGGCATGAGTACCTTCCTATTTCGCCCTCATTGTGGAGAAGCTGGGTCCATCACTCATCTGGTGTCAGCCTTTCTGACATCTGACAACATTTCTCATGGATTACTCCTGAAGAAGGTATTGCTCTTGTTCATTTATCATAGTCTTAGTTTATTGAAAAAACTCAAATACATCAGACTTATCAATTAATAAAAACACCTCTACATGACCCCTCACCCTCCTGAAGAATCTAGGCAAATATAGATGATGAAATTCTGGCCACATTGAAGTAAATGGCGAAATTCCCACTGACATCAGTGGGGACCAGGCTTTCATCCATTAAGAAAATCTTTGTAAAAATAATTGGCCACTGGGTGGCAAATTTGTATCAAGTCTATAGTCATTCTGGTAAAAATATATCTTTCTTTGTAAATGGGAATTTACTTAGGAAGACTGAAATAAGAATCCCTCCATAGTTCACATGTAAATTCTTTGAATCAAAAATTAATCTGTTATGACTATTCTAAGATTAGGAAAAATTGCTTGCATCTCCCCACAAAATGGTTCCCTAAGGCTGATTGGAAATTTTTGATTGAAATGGATTTTTGATGGAAAATTTGGGTTTTTGATAAAACCCATTTTTTTTATATAATAAGCTTTCCATGGATATTTCAACTTTGTTGAAAAAACCCAAGAAACGCCACCATAATGCTTCATGGAAGTTGTGGTTTGGGTGCCTCAGGCCCTGCAGTCTCTTTTGGGATAAATTCCCAAGCCAAGCCACATCTCCCAAAATTTTTGGTTTTGTCCAAAAAGTTTCAGTTCTAGAATTTTTGTTGAAATATTGACATTTTGAAAGGAAAAGCATTCTGCCCCTCCCCCAATCTAGTTCTCCTGTAATTTGGCATCTAAAACAAGTTATTTAAAAGAATTCAGAACACAATTGAAATCAGTGGGAACTGCTAGTGCTTAGGGCCTGTGAAAATCAATCCACTAACTTAGATGTCTAAATATGGATGCGTGTCTAATGTTAGATACCCAAAACTGAAAATTTTGACCTGAAGTCATATCCTAATTAAGTCTTTATTAAGGCTGACAGTCCTAAAATTAGACCCAGGCAGTGTCCTATATTTTGTACACAGTCACTACATTATGCTGTTCTTCTCTTTAGCCTGTCAGCTCTATTCTTGTATGGCCAAGAATGGAATAAACCTGGCAGAGCTGATAAGTGTGGTGCAGGCTCATGTCATGTACACTAGTGGGATTACAAGCCCAAAATAGTCATGAATACAGATGAGAATGCATCCCTAGAGTCTGAATTCATTAGATGTGCACCCATATTTATGGTCTCAGACAAATGAAAGCTCCTTCCTTCTGTTCTTTAAACACCCACCACCAAACTGACCTATTCTGTGTGTTTTGGATATAATTAGTGTTCTGTAATGCATCTGTGGTGCATCTGATTTAAGCTCTTTTGGGTAGGGACTCTGTTAGTATGGAACAGAGCTCTTTGACAGAATCATGTACAATCATTAGACTGGGTAAATAATTGTGTTTTAATGAGAATACTGTCTCTGTGCATCCAAAATGTAGAATATTTGTTGCTTTAAAAAAAAAAAGGAAGAAGAAATAATAATGGCATTTAAAGTTGCACTTAGAAAAATTGAAAAAAATCTGTGAAAGTCAATCCACAAAAGGCAGTTCGGTGCAGACTTCAGTTTTTCTGGTCATAATCCTTCCACAATCGTATTCAATGAGGCTGTTTCCATTTCCTCTGATTGAAAACCTCCTTTCCTGTTATCTCATAGGGCCATTAAATAATGAATATCTGTATTGTTTTTGTACAGAGTCCAGTTCTTCAATATCTTTATTATCTTGCACAAATTCCCATTGCCATGTCTCCACTTAGCAACAATAGCCTATTCCTTGAGTATTCAAAAAATCCACTACGGGAATTTCTACATAAGGGACTTCACATTTCCCTCTCTACAGACGATCCTATGCAATTCCATTATACAAAGGTAAGCACAACTGAAAACTTTAGCACGGTTAACAAATTCACCTTAAAGACAAAAGTAGCCTGAAACACTTTATTTCTCATGGCATAGTATATGACACCTCATGTCTTTACACACCTCTCAATGTCCCCTATCATTCCCACTCCACTGAAAACTGTTAGTTTCATGGGGAAATTACTAATTGCCAAATTACATGTTTGTACTCCTGCCTCTTCCAGCTACTGGCTCCTCAAGTACAGAGGAAGCTCAAGCAGATGGAGAGCTCCAATGTTTTAGAGCTGGGGTGCCAGGACGACCTGTTTCCTTTCTAATGAATGTGGTTGAAGCTTACTGAAAAAAATGTAATTTGAAGTCTCTGAAGATAAACTACAAACTGTTCATTCAATGTTCTGGGCTTGATGCTCTCCTGCTCTGAGTTCCACTCAGTGCAGGAGAGGAGAGAGTACCTGGAAACTGGTTACAGCTCCCTGATTCTATGGGCTGGTCTACGCTGACCTCAACCCCAGTGTGAATTAGAGCAGCCTATGGGCAACTCTAACTTTTGCCCTCTGAGGATCAGCAGTGCTCTAGTCTGTTCCACTCTGCCCTGCCCCTCCCCATCCGCAATGTGACTACAGTACAGAGCAGTTTGTGCAGGAGCTTGCTGCACAAACTTTACACCAGTTGAGAGCTACCCACTGTTGGAGGAATTCTCAGGTGGTCAGTATCTGCCTCCTTGTTGAGTTCAAAAGTGTCAGATCAAAAGAGAGAAACTTTCTTGGTGTATTCATTAAGCATTTAGACTGCAATTTGCAAAGCAACCTAAGGAATTTGGATGCCCATTCCTATGAATTTGAATTAATCAATCTTTCTCAGGCATCTTGAAATAGACAAATACGTTCAGTCTCCAGTAATTGAGTTTAAAACCTGAAAATTGTGTCCATCTAACAAAATTGTTTAATAAGCGTAAGACAGTTTCCTAACTGGAAATGATTACATAGCAGACACAATTACTAAATAGGGTATAGGCTAACAAATCATATTTCTGATGGTACAGGAAGCACTTATGGAGGAATATGCCATAGCAGCTCAAGTGTGGAAACTGAGCACATGTGACTCCTGTGAGCTAGCAAGAAACAGCGTAATACAAAGTGGGTTATCACATAAGGTAAATTTGGTTTGTTGCAAGATACGCGTTGTCATTGCTTGGACTTTTTGTGAATGTAAAGGTATGCAAGGATTAAATGAAATGTTTGTGGACTATGAAATGACTGGTGTGTGTGTGAAATACTTCTGGCTTCAAGGAGCATCGAGAAAGTGAGATGCTGCATCTCCTTGGAGTTATCTTGCTGAGCATATGGTATGTATGTATGCAAATAACTTTGTTTCCCAGATTAACCTCAAGAGATAGGCTCTCTCATTTTCACATCTCCTGGGAGCAGGCAGTTACATTTTACATGTATACATGCTTGGATTTCTCAGGGGATTGATGCTGGTATACAAAGACTTTAATGTAATAGATAGTCACTGATTTGACTTTTGGTTCCTACTGGTCTGTGCGGCATTCATTACAGTCTGAGTTGTCTAGTAGTATACGTAAAATACATTTATGGTCTCACTCCAGTTCTTCTTAAGACAGGTGAACATCACACTGCAGAAATCACTGCTAAAATTTGCAACCTTGTTGGTAATTTGGTCACTACATGGGAACTGAGCTCTTCTGAAAACCTGACCCGTTATGTACGCTGGGTTCTTGAAAATCTGGCACTAAGTCTAAAACAATCCTACATGGTTTCTGTTTAGTTCTTTAAAAAAAAGTATCAGGGATATAAAACATCTTAGAAAAAGTCAGTTTGCTGTCTATATTTAAATAAAGTAAATGGTAGCAGGTGAACCGTTGACTTAACTCTGTGGATATGACATTCTTCAGTTTTCTTCTTGAAATAGACTATGTTGCAAAAAGATATCAGGGTTTTATCATGATTCCATATATATTCAGTCATTTACTTTTCTTCCTTAAACCTTTTCTTTTTACTGTTGCCTATCCTAATGTGAATGAAGTAGTTGATTCAGCTGGGCATTGTCTCCTCTATAAATCAAGACTGGATTCCTCTCTGGAAGACTTGCTTTAATCAACAAGTGTTATTGGGGTCAATTGCAGGGGTAACTGGGTGAAATTCTATGTCCTTTGTTTTATATAGGAAGTCAGACTAGATGATCTAATGATCCCTTCAAGCCTTAAAATCTATGAATTTCTCTCCCTAAAAGCTATTTTAGAGAAGTTACTTAATTTTTTCTAAGTAGTTATCTCTATCTCTTTGGACCATCCCTTTGAGAAGCTGGCACGAGAATGTCTCTGTGGTGCATATTCCACTGCCATTTTGGCTTGCATCCTCTGGTGGGTTGATGTGACCACTGTCGTCCATTTTTCCCCAAGAAATAAAAAAATGGCAACTTGCCACGGGTATCTAAATCTCTCTCCTTAAACTCCTGAGGTGGTAAGTTCCTGATGCAAAGCCCAACAAAACCCAATGGGCTTCCCATTAACTTCAGTGGGTTTTGGGTCTGGCTGTAACAGAGCAGCTTTACTATCACAGCTAATAGAAGAAACAAATACACACATGAGCATGTCACATGTTCTGCTCTGATAGAGAACTATTGTGCAAACCAGCTCATAAGACCAAAACTCTGCTGAAGCTAGGGGCATTAACTTCTTAAAGGATTCTAACTTGAAGTAAAAAGGTAATTCAGGAGAAATGGAAAAACAGATAGGGGAAAAAAGCATATCTTGGTTGAACCAACCAGCATGGAACTGCACTGGCAAAGCAGCTTAATACAAGCAAGCTACCCTACATAAAAAGAGGGTGAATGGCTAAATATCATAAACTACATGGCCAGCTAATTGTGGGTTCTTTTCACTTGTTCTCAGTGCCATTGACTGGAAAAGATGCTTTTACTTGTAGTAAAAAAAAGAAAAATCAAGAGTAATTTAAAACTGACTTTTTCCATAATGCTTTAAACTTTATTTTGTTCCCAGGAAAAACAAAAATTCTTAGGGGTAAATTATTATAAAGAAGGGCCTGAAGGAAATGACATTCGAAAGACAAATGTGGCACAAATCCGAATGGCTTTCAGGTATGAGACACTATGTAATGAGCTCAGCTTCCTGTCTGACGCAATGAAATCAGAAGAGATTACAGTTCTATCTAAAGAGTCTCAGCACCAAGAAACAAGCCAATCTTCCTCCTGACCATGTGCATTTACCATCTGCTTTTTAATAATGAATCTGTGATTGACAGCTGCCAAGATGCAACTGTTTGAACAATACGGATAAAAGTATATATGGGAGATGGAGTTAAACAATGTGTGAAGTTATTTTCTGTTGCATTACACTCTAATGTAATATCAGTTTGTACATACATTAGGCTATGTAAGACTGCAGTAAACACGAGTCAGCTCAGAACTGTGCATCATTTATGTTGCATACTGCGTTTTAACTGTGTTTTGCAGTGTAGTTTTAAAACCAATCATAATATTAATAATGCTTGCATCTATGATCTATAGTATTCTACTGCAAACACAAGATGCATGATGACAGCAGATGCTGGTAGTACACGTGCACCTGTTTTTTGTCATGAAAGTTGTTAGTGGTAGTCATACCAAACAGCATTTTTAAATTTAGCTCTTGGTTAATTAGCAGATTGTATGATGCACACCATGATGAGCTCACTTTCATTATAGAAAATATCTGGAGACACTCTCCAACCTGTACTTAAGTATTCAGCAATGATCTTAGAAACAAGATGTTACCAGATAATTATTGCATATTTTTCATCATTATGAATTGGTTAAAACAGTTCTATCATGTCATTCTTATCACTCAGTATTTGGGGGTGAGTGTGAAAAATAGAAGCTTACATCTTTTTGCTAATGAAAACAGAAAATTGTGTGAAAATGATTACTGTATATCTTAAACATATAATAAAATGACTTTTCAAACATTTTTAGCTTCAATATGAAAGCACTGCCTTGAAAATGGAGAACAGATTTTGATTACAAGTTCCTCACAAGAATTTTAGAATCTTAGAACTGTAGGGATGGAAGGGACCTCACAAGGTAATCTACTACATGCCCCACAACCCAAGACAGGACTAAACATACCTTGCCCATTCCTGAGAGATGTTTGTCTAACCTTTTTCTTAGTAAGATCAGATGATGATTCCATAATCCCCTTAGGTAGCCTGTTCCAGTGCTTACCTTGTAGGTAGAAAGTTCTTCCTAATATCTAACCTGAATCTCCCTTGCTTCAAAGAACCCTTTTAGTATATACCTGATATGAGACAGCAGAAGTTAATACATGCCACTCATCTGGATTACTGTGTCATTTATCTTTTCTTATCCATTTCACTCAAATGTTAGTGGGACGGTTCTTGCCTGGTTGCATCATCTCCAGTATAACAATGTGCTCTTTAGACTAGCAGAGAAAGATATAACAGTCCAATGGCTGGAAGTTGAAGCTAGACAAATTCAAATTGGAAATAAGGCATACTTCTTTAACAATGAGAGTAATTAACTATTGGAACAATTTCCCAAGATGCAGAGAGAGGGAGTAAAATATCAGTTCAGAACACTTTTCTGGATATCCCTTGATTGTTTTCAAGAATACTGTTGTTCCATTATTTTTATTGGTGCTATGAATAAACCATATTGATTATTTTCATCTGAAATTCCCCCCCTTGCCAATGCACCAAATTCTTTTATCATCATACAAATGCTATTTAATAAAATTAAATGAAGTTTTTTTTTAACCAACAGACTGATAAATCTCAAAGGTGGTCATAGAACTGTAGACATGTAGGGCTGGAAGGGATATCAAGAGGCCATAAAGTCCAGGCCCCTGCATGGAGGAAGAACCAAGTAAATCTAGACCATCCCCTGAGAAGTATTTGTCTAACCTATTCTTAAAAATCTCCAATGATGGGGATTTCATAATCTACCTTGTAGATTTATTCCAGAACTTAACTACCCTTATTATTAGAAAGGTTTTCCTAATATCGAACTTAAAGCTCCCTTGCTGCAGATTAAGCCCATTACTTTTTGTCCCACCTTCAGTAGACATGGAGAACAATTGATCACCCTGTCCTTTTTATAACAGCCCTCAGTGTATTTAAAGACTTATCAGGTCCCCTCTCAGTCTTATCTCAGGATTAAACATGCCTGTTTTTTAACCTTTTCTAATAGGTAACAGCTTCTAAACTTTTTATGACTTTTGTTGCTCTCTTCTGGACCTTCTCTTCAATTTGTCCACATCTTTCCCTAAGAGCGTCACCCAGAATTGGACACAGTACTACGTTTGAGACCTCACCAGAGCCACATAGAGTGGGACAATTACCTCCCCATCCTACATATGACACTTCTATTAATACATCCCAGAATTGTTAGCTTTTTTGCAGCGGATTGCATTGTTGAGTCTTATTCAATTTGTGATTGACTGTATCCCCCAGATCCTTTTCAGCGATACTGCCACCTTACTAGTTAGTCCTATTTTGTAGCTGTGCATTTGATTTTTTTCCCTTCCTTGTACTTGTCTTTATTCAGTATCATATTGATTTCAGACCAATTCTCCAATTTGTCAAGGTTGTTTTGAATCCTTTCCTCCCAAGTGCTTGCACCCCCTCCAACGTTGGTGTCATCTGCCAATTTCATAAGCATACGTCCCACACCATTGTCCAAGCCATTAATGAAAATATTGAACAGCACTGGATCCAGAACTGACCCTGCAGGACTCCCCCTAGCTACATCCTCCCCCTTTAACAGCAAATCCTTGATAACTACTACTCTTTGAATATGATCTTCCAATCAGTTTAGTAATTTCAGCTAGACATTTCCCTAAATTGCTTCCAAGATCATCATGTAGGACTGTATCAAAAGTCTCACTAAAATCAAGATGTCACAATCTACTAGGCCAGTAACCCTGTCAAGGAAGGAAATTAGGTTGGCTTGGCATGACTTATTTTTCACAAATCCACGCTGACTAGTACTTACAACCTTATTAATCTCCAAGTACTTACAAATGTATTGTTTAATAATTTGTTCCAGTAGCTTTCCAGGTATTGAAGTTAGGCTGACTGGTGCATAGGTCCTTGTTGTTCCCCTTTTTAAAGATAGGTACTATATTTGCCCTTCTCAAGTCTTCTGGGACCTTACCTGTCTGCCAGTTCTCAAAAATAATTCCTGCAAGTTCTGATATAGCTAGTTCTTTAAGTACTTGTGATGGGGTGGATTCTCCACACTAGCCCTGCAAGAACTGAATTAAGACAGGTGGGCCTAATCAGCTAATCAGGCTGCAAACAGGAGATTTAGGCTGGAAACAGTTAAGTAAGGACAGGCTCATTTATGCAGGAAGGAGGAGCTGTTGCTGGGAAAGGCTGCAGGGAAGTAGGCTGCACTCACTCTCTGAGTGAAGGAAGTTAGAGGCTGGCAAACCCAGAGAGGGGGGAAAGTCAGATATGTAGGAAGGAGCCCAGAGAAACAGCAGCAAGAGGTGGGACTGTGGCTGCTTGTTATAGGGCCCAGGGGCTGCAACTCAGTGTACAGGGTGGGCTTGGGTTCCCATACCAGCCACTGAGGAATGGCAAGGGCACTGGAGGAGCCAGCTGGACAACAGGTCTAGAAAGACTGAATTCCCCTCAAAGGGAAGACTCTAGTCACCTGGCCAGAGAGGAAGCTACAGACCTGGGAGCAAGCAGGGCAGCAGAGCAAGACAGGACAGGAGAAGATAACCCTGGAGGGAGAGCACAAGCTGGTGGATCTAAACCCACCCAGGATGGCCAGCCAGAGGTGCCACTTGTGTTCTTCCTACATCACACTCAAATAATTTGTAGGAAGGTTCTCTAGGTTCTTATACAAGCTACATAAGTGCGATAGGAGTACTTAGGTTCACAGCATACATCTCTGACCTGGCTCTAGCAAAGCTTTCCCATTGTGTACTTGCTTTGTTTGACAGATTAAGGTGCTCACTCTGCCAACAGAAGAGAGATGAGGAAGTTGTCCTGGCCCAGGGCTACCTCCTCTTAATTTAGTGCCACTGAAGTCAAATATGCTGATTTACCCTGCTTGAGAGTCTAACCTTATTTAAGAGTGGTTCTCAACAAGGGGTCTGGGGCCCTCCGGGTTTCAGGGAGTCCATCAACTATGGCTAGCATTAGATTTGCTAGAGCTCAGGGCAGAAAGTCGAAGTCCTGCCAGAGAGGACTGCAGCCCTGAGCCCTGCCACCTGGAGCTGAAGCCAAATCCTGAGCAACTTTGTGTTGCCTCCTATGGTGTGGGGCCCTGGGCAACTGCCCTCCTTGAGACCCCCTAACATCACCCCTGGCTTTTATATGCAGAAAACAGTTGTAGCACAACTGGGCCATGGAATTTTTATAGCAAAGGGGGGGGGGCAGGAGCTAAGAAAGAAAAAGCGTGAGAACCCATGATTTAAAACATACATTCAAAGATTGTACAAGACCCAAAGTTTGTAATTCATACAAAATATTTAAAAACGAGTTAAGGTAGTTGACAAAATAGAAAACTAATTACTTTCTACATCTCATTCTACCTGAAGTAAAGAACATTTCTTAACTTAAAAGGATTTTGTTTACTTCAGTAGGAACAGGGCAAGAATCTATCAAATACATTAGAGCAATAAAAATAAGTTCTCTAAGATGTAAACAAAAGCTTCCATAACATTCCTCTACTTCTCTATACAACAAGCAAATAAGAGATATGGATTTGGCCTGGACCCATCAACCCTAACTATACTAAAATCATGCATCTAATTTCCCCAGACATTGTGCCCTGCAAATTACCCACCATATAATAGTGTACATGGGGGGATAATAGCACAGTATAACACTCCTTTCCATGGTCCCAAGTGAATGTGGAGGATTCTCCTATAGCTGGATTGCCTCGTCTCCCTCTAAAAAGTCTAAGGGCGTATGTTGGAAGTGCAAGTCCCATCAGTGTGGGCTTGAGCCATGGGGACAAGAACATATGGCAAAGCCTTAAGGAGTGCAGGTTTTGGGCCCAAAGTCCCTGCTTGTTTCTCAAGAATGAGCCATGTGCAACAGAACTGCATGAGGAGACCTATCTGGCGTTAAGAAATTAAATAACCTTCAACTAAGAGTCTTATTTCACATTTCATAATAGATATGTGAGGCAAATATGTACTTATCTGTAAGTCAGTTCTCTTATATTGCCAGCACTAGCTCACAGAAGAATGAGGGGTAAAGGTCCCTGTAAGGGCCTGACCTGGCAAGTTGTATGCTTCCATCCTCCCAGAACTCCCATTTAACTGGCAGTTAACCTTTAGAACTTACTGGTGAGCCTGTAAGTGCATACAACATACTAGAGAAGTGCACTTCAGAGAGGCTCAGAGCCTGGATCAACTGACTTGGGCTTGCAGGCTCCTTCTACATCCCTAAAAATAGCAGTGTAGATGTTTGGATTGGAGCAGTCTCTGACACCTGGTGAAGGGAGAGGGTCTCAAAGCCTGATCTGCAGCCCTAGCCTGAACTTCTCCATTGCTATTTTTAGCCCCATAGCATGAACCCCAGTCAACTGATCCAGGCTCTGAGACTTGCTGCCAGGGGAGATATATTTTTATTTATTTTTGGTGCACGTGGATATCTCTGCAGTCATATACCGTATGTTAACTAAGACCAGTTCCTTGCTGGATGGAAGTAGACTCAGCTCCAAGGAACCTCAGTAGAGCTATGCTGATTTACAGCAGTTGAGGAAGGGGCCTACAGTATTTGAATTGATGAAAGATGACAATACTGGTAAGATTAATCTCTGGTATAGATAGCAATAAGACCATCTACACAGCAGATCTCATCAAGCTAAATTCTAGACTTCAGAAGTTAAATTCTAATAGGTGGAAGGAAAGTTGAATTGCAATTCTAAAGTTATCTCTTTACCAATTTATAAGAAGAGGTGTGAAAATGATCCTCTTCCCATGGCCAATCCACTTACAAACTAATTGTTCAAGCTAAAAGCTTGTGGTGAATTTTATTTCTTTAAGAGTTTAGGCACCTGAAAAACCCAAATTGTGAAAATGAAAAACCACTACTGCAGTGGTAAGTATATACTGAAATACGAAGAGGGCCCAAATATATCAACTTGCCCTCACTGCACAGACTGTGTATATTTAAGAGTTTAGATAATTATAGTAATTTCATTGATATGCAATGTAGATTAGATCATGTACAAGGGAATGTTAACATGTTGGCTCCTGATTGTTATAGCTGCTTAGCATATTTCTATTTAGGCATCTCTGTCCCTGGCCCTAGGGAGCTGTTCCAGCAGCCAGAACAGAGAGGGGCCACAGCAATGTCCCCATTTCCCTAAGAATGGCCCCTGCCAGAAGGAAGCAGAGTATTTCCAATGCCAATTCTACACCACACCAGCATTTCATTGGTTGCTTTGTGTTGACATTTGGGGGGGAATCTGGATCATTATCAAGAGAAATCTCTCAAACAGATATATAATATATAAACACCCCTATCACAAAAAGCATTCAGTATTAGTATGGCTGGCACGTTCAGAGGAACATTCATTTTCAAATTTAGCAAGTTATTAGATGTAGTTTCACATATTACACCTGCCTCTTAGCATCTCTGCCCTTTTGTGGCAGTGCACTCATTTTCCTCTTAACATTTCTCTCTTCTCTCTCCACCGTGCCTCCCTCCCTACACCCCCTCCACCCCTCGCTTCCTGTACAAAGGCCCACATCAACACAAACTAAGTGACTAGAGAGGGAAACAGTGACACTAATGATGCATGCAAGTCCTGTTTAAAAACACCCCACACCTAACTGAACAAGGAGGAAAAAATATTCTAATCTTTCCAGTATAGTAGTTTCAGGGGTTACTTTTGTAATACGAGTGGGTAAGCTTTCTGAAAAGCATGATTTTAAATTGACCATATTTCTTTAACAAGGAGCTTTTCAAAACACTTTGGTGCAAGAACTCCAACTGCAATGTTTCTTTTAGGGACCGGGGGTGGGAGATAAGCAACAGCTTCCCCAGAAATGGGGGTAACTTGCTTATTCGCATTACACTTTTAAAGTTTAAACCACATCCTACTCATGAATAGCATATGTTCTTGTTAAGCATACCATCTGTTTGATGGAATTTAACTGAAGTTAAAGCTTTATTTTTCCAGTATATCATATTAGAGAAACCAGGAAATCCCTTAAATTTGGAATTCCTTTAACATTTTCTTCCAGAGTATATTTATTGCACAATTCATACACAAGTTACAATACACTGGAATACCTTTAACTATCAATAGTGTATAAATTGTATCCCCATATCAAAGCTTTACGAAATCTTCACTTTAAATGCTAGAATACAGAGCATAAACCAGCAATTTCATACGGCCCCATCAGCAACTATTTACACTAATTCACATTCAAAGATCAGACTTTTGAAACTCACTACCATGTTCAAGTTAACTTAAGCTTTTTTCTTTTCTAGTATTCATCTAAATGTAGTATTTCAGACTATGAAAGATTGCCACTGCTGAATTATATTTTTCAGTGCTAACATACTTTCCTTTTATAACATACAGTACATACTTTACAAGGCACACATTACAGTAACTACAGCACAGCAGTGTGCATTAGAGAAGCTTAATTTAAAAAGCTGTACAGAATATAAAGTTACATTTTTACTTTTAAACAAATTTACAGTTTTTGCTTTAGTTAGTTGTGTGTCACTATGTTGTAATTAATAACCCATCTGCATTCACTACAAAGTCACATTTTAGTGAGTACATATAAGCCCTCACCAGAGAATCAGCATACCAAAAATCTTGCTCAAGGAGTTCATTTCTTTTAATTTTTCAAAAAATAAAATGAAGTGGAGGATTTAGTGATTTCAGATGCTGGCTTGTGGTTCAATATAAAAATAGCTTAAAAATTTAAAGATTATTTTAACCTCCTGAATGCAGACTAATGCTGGATAGAAAGGAATAAAAATTAAAATGATTTGTGTTTAGAAATGTTACTAACTATTTTAGTAGAAAACCCCCCAAAACATGATGCATTTTCAGCAAAGGTTTTCATTATACTTAGTGCAGCCAACTACTCCACAATAAATTAGTGCAAACAAGTAATCCCACTGTTTTTCTGAAGAATCCAGGACTCACTGACATGATAGGATTAAGAGGAAGAACCAGTTAATTGTTTTAGATCTATAAACTCAGACAGATTTTTAAAGATGCCTAAATACAGATTTACACAATAAGCCATAATGGTTGTGAGGGTGAGTTGCACAGGATGTCAGTCTTACTTGGCTCACTCCAGCTTTGAGTCTGACACCTCTGCCATAAGTCAAACTCAAAAGTTTGTTGTATTCTGTACAAGTTCCCAAGGACAAAAGTTTGACATACATAGGTAAGACTCCCAGGGTTTGGTCCCTGGGTATTGTTACTGTATTAAGTTTTACAAAAATCTGCATATCTGTAACTGCAGAATCCATCCATGACTGAGTTTTAGCCTGAAATAACACTATGTTTCAACAGGTATGGCAAATGAAACCTTGAAAATGAAATTTTATACAAGAATTTGCTGCCATTTTTATTCAATGGAACAGCTGCATGTAAGCGTATCTGTATGACTCCAAGTGTTAAGTCAAAACAGTTCAATTTGTTAATTGCAAAACAGAAAAATGACATATTGAGCTAATATAACTGATGTATGACAGAATTGAAAGTCTGTTCCCTGTGCACTAGCACCGACAAGGTGTTTTGTTTTTTTTTAAAATAAACAAACTTAAAAATTTCACTGCAAAAACACTACAGAAATATCTTGATGAACTTCTATCACTACTTCCTTTTCCCCAGATTTTCAGAGCTATACATTCTATTAGAAGCAAAATGAAGCTATTGTTATCAAAGCAAAAGTTTCTCTGCTACAGAAAGACATATTGCACTTGTAGAAATAAAGCACAGCACCAGTTTAGCTTCTCTCTTTTTCTTTAAGGTATGCATAATGTTGTGACTGAAAACTCAGGAAAAATGGAGAAAGCCAAAAGCATCAAGACTAAACAAAACCATGACAGCTACTGTACAATGTCTTTCAGTTAAGTGAGTTCTTTTCAGATATGCTTAGTGCATATGACAATTTTTGGCTGTAGCTCATCAAAAATATATTGTTTTAACCTTAGGAACTGTGTGTGAAGCTGTTTAGCATTGCTTCGTTACCTATGAAACTTTAGAATATCAGATAAAATAGCCTTCTAAAAGGTTTACTCTGCTAGGAAAAAAGGAAAGCACACACATGTTGACATGGCTGGTTTCTGTAATCTCTAAGAATAGATTTAGAACAGTTTTCTATGCTAAAAATTAGTAGTGGTTTGACTCAATATATAAATACTAAACGGCAACAAATGACCACGGGTCAGTGAAGGGGCAAAAGATGCTTTTCAAATTTCATCAATAAAATTTTAGTTTAGTTACAATTGTGTAATCCTAACTCGTGTTAACAATCTTTATTCCTGTGAGTCATCCCACTGAAGTCAGTCAGACTAGCTGTGTGAATAAGGTTTACTTATGAGGAGAAAGGCTGCATGGCAGGCCCTTTAATAATAAAACACTGCATCTTCTATAATAAAGTTCTATTTGTGGTGTTCAAAAATCTGGTGCGCAATGCTATTATGTTATAATTAATACTAATAAAATTATTCCAATGGCTCTTAATCTTGTCAGAAAAGATGTTAAATCAGTAACGCTTGTAAAGTTTACTTTAACAGTTCAGAGCATTTAATGAAGCTACCTATTAAAAGTTAAGAATGCACCCAGACATATTAGCTCATTTTCCCTGTGTTTTAAAAGAAAAGTGTAGATTTAGCTTACAGCAACCTAAGAGACACCTAAGATGAAATGAAGAATGGATGAATAAGAATGAGAGGAAAAAGCAGATATTCATGACAATGAAACTTTCAAGTACTTCTATCAGTAGTCACCAACATCATGGTCTGTGAGGCTGGCCTGCCTCATCTACCATGTTGAATATATAGCTAGCAACGTCATCTTCTGTAGGTGCATCTGACACCACCCAAGAATCATTTGCCCCAGTCACTTGTAGACGGCAGATAGGACAGTTCCTATGGCGATCACTCCTGTTTAGGAAACCAGAGAAATAGTTGGTTAAAAAACAAAACAAAAAACATGCACACTTCTATCTGAGATGTAAGTATTGCATACCATCTGCTTTCACTGTCAGCCTTTGCATGCTCTGTATATTAAGAGACTCTGCAAAATATAACTGGATTTGGTGACTGCAAGCGTAACTGAAAACCCAATCACTTGAATAGTGCCTTTGTACTGTCTTTGCAATCAACATTAGTTAACAATTCTGAGTGCAGCAATATTCTTAAAAGTGATGAAAATGGTATAAAGATTGTCTTAGGGGCTCAGAATCATATTTTCTCAGGTTAAATAAAAAAGTTTTTCCAGCTCTAACCGTACTAGCCTAACTTGGGATCTAGATGTCAAACTTTGTTTTGACTCATACAACAAACAATAATAAAGACTAAGCAACTGGAACCCAGTTAACAATTCTGTCAACCAACCACCATCATGGAAACTAACTCATTCACACAGTAGACATAGTGGTTTCTGCAATGCTAATAGGCACAAGGTCCTACTTGTCCAAGGTAAGTAGATAAGTCTGATTATACACAGGGATCCAATTTCTTTGATTAAAGCTGTGTGAGTATTGTGCTAAAGACTGTCTCCTCATCAAGTGTTTGAAATAACCACAGAGAATCAAATGTAATGGACCAAGTTTAGCCATGAGTAAATGGCCAACTCATTTAAATTAATATGGATTGAGCCTGCCGCCCAAGTAAACCAGAGCTGAATTTGGCTCCCTGACTTTTCCCCATGATTCTGAAAACTGGCTTGTTAATCAATAGCATGACCTCAGCTCTAACTTTAGAGCAGAGGTTCCCAAACTTGGTTCCTGGCTTGTTCAGGGTAAGTCCCTCGTGGGTTGTGAGTGGCCATACCTGCGGATGCTCAGGTAAACAAGCATCTTGCAGCCTGCCTGGGGCTTACCCTGAACAAGCCACGAACCAAGTTTGGGAACCGCTGCTTTAGAGCAAAAGGAGAGGCTAAAAGGCAATTTGTTGCTGGTATTGTGTCTAACTTGATACTATATTGTAAAATAAAAGTTATGCATACATTTCAAAATACTATTTAGTATTAATTAAAAACAATCTTTTCCCCACAAAAGTTATTGTACTGGAATTTTATCAAATTTAAGGGAAAATTTACAGTATTTGACCCGTGAAAAGACTTCTCAATTTAATGCCTAAAAATATTCCCTTTGCAATATGTTAATTCACAAAAATAAGAATTGGGCATTCCATTTTGCCTTATGCTTGTAACATTTAAAGAGGACTAGACTCATTTTTAAAGAGAAAAATGTCGTGGAACTTCTGACCTGAACAGATCAAGAGGCCAGCTTCAATGTGTTTCCCCTTTTCCTCTTCTTGAAAACTTCATGCATATCTACAATGTTTTATAGGAATTAAGAATAATATGGGCAGCAAACTAAAAAAAAAAAAGTTTAAGATACTTCTGAATTCAATTCATCAATTGATGAATTCTTCAATTCAAATTTAATCAGTTTCCCTGTAATTTTTAATTAACTTGCTTTACATCTAATTATGCACTGATCAGCTACTTTCACTGCTACAAGTGAATTCTCTGCTAGTCCTCACTAAGCATTAGAGCTTTTTCTGGATCCAAGTTGTTAATCAAATGCTTGCAAATTCTGAAGTGACCCTTCATCGCTCTGCTGCAATCCTGGTATTTGCTCAAGGTTCCTATCCATCACATGTACATTACTCAAAAGATCTCTTTAAATGTTAGAGCATATTGGTACAGAGGAGTCCTTCATACTAAAACCAATCATGTTAGAAATGAGCTCCCTTGTTAAGCCCTTTACCATTTATCAATGCATTTCTGACAAAAGCTGTGAGCACATGGTAGGATCAAATCAGCACGTCCATCCATGCAGATGCAACATTCCTCCTCCTCAGTCAGCTGTTTAACCCTGCAGTAGACAAAACAGTATTATTCAGTTAAAAACATAGATTCATAGATACTAAGGTCAGAAGGGACCACTCTGATCATCTAGTCCGACCTCCTGCACAGCGCAGGCCACAGAATGTCACCCACCCACTCCTATGAAAAACCTCACCCATGTCTGAGCTATTGAAGTCCTCAAATCATGGTTCAAAACTTCAAGGAGCAGAGAAGCCTCCCTCCAGTCAACCATGCCCCATGCTACAGAGGAAGGCAAAAAAAACCTCCAGGGCCTCTCCAATCTGCCCTGGAGGAAAACTACCTCCCGACCCCAAACATGGCAATCAGCCAAACCCTGAGCACATGGGCAAGATTCACCAGCCAGATACCCAGGAAAGAATTTTCTATAGTAAATCAGATCCCATCCATCTAATATCCCATCTCAGGGGATTTGGCCTATTTACCCTGAATATTTAAAGATCAATTACTTACCAAAATCCCATTATCCCATCATACCATCTCCTCCATAAACTTATCGAGTAGAATCTTAAAACCAGATAGATCTTTTGCCCCCACTGCTTCCCTTGGAAGGCTATTCCAAAACTTCACTCCTCTGATGGTTAAAAACCTTCGTCTGATTTCAAGTCTAAACTTCCTGGTGGCCAGTTTATACCCATTTGTTCTTGTGTCCACATTGGTGCTGAGCTTAAATAATTCCTCTCCCTCTCCTATATTTATCCCTCTGATATATTTATAGAGAGCAATCATATCTCCCCTCAACCTTCTTTTAGTTAGGCTAAACAAGCCCAGCTCCTTAAGTCTCCTTTCATAAGACAAGTTTTCCATTCCTCGGATCATCCTAGTAGCCCTTCTCTGTACCTGCTCCAGCTTGAATTCATCCTTTTTAAACATGTGAGACCAGAACTGCACACAGTATTCTAGGTGAGGTCTCACCAGTGCCTTGTATAACGGTACTAAAACCTCCTTATCCCTACTGGAAATGCCTCTCCTGATGCATCCCAAAACCGCATTAGCTTTTTTCACAGCCATATCACATTGGCAGCTCATAGTCATCCTATGATCAACCAATACTCCAAGGTCCTTCTCCTCTTCCGTTACTTCTAATTGATGTGTCCCCAATTTATAACTAAAATTCTTGTTATTAATCCCTAAATGCATAACCTTACACTTCTCACTATTAAATTTCATCCTATTACTATTACTCCAGTTTACAAGGTCATCCAGATCCTCCTGTATAATATCCTGATCCTTCTCCGAATTGGCAATACCTCCCAGCTTTGTATCATCTGCAAACTTTATTAGCACACTCCCACTTTTTGTGCCAAGGTCAGTAACAAAAAAGATTAAATAAGATTGGTCCCAAAACCGATCTCTGAGGAACTCCACTGGTAACCTCCCTCCAACCTGACAGTTCGCCTTTCAGTAGGACCCGTTGCAGTCTCCCCTTTAACCAATTCCTTATCCACCTTCTGATGTTCATATTGATCCCCATCTTCTCCAATTTAACTAATAATTCCCCATGTGGCACGGTATCAAATGCCTTACTGAAATCTAGGTAAATTAGATCCACTGCATTTCCTTTATCTAAAAAATCTGTTACTTTTTCAAAAAAGGAGATTAGATTGGTTTGGCACGATCTACCTTTTGTAAAACCATGTTGTATTTTGTCCCATTTACCATTGACTTCAATGTCCTTAACTAATTTCTCCTTCAAAATTTTTTCCAGGACCTTGCATACTACAGATGTCAAACTAACTGGCCTGTAGTTACCCGGATCACTTTTTTTTCCCTTTCTTAAAAATAGGAACTATATTAGCAATTCTCCAATCATTCGGTACTATTCCTGAGTTTGCAGATTCATTAAAAATTCTTGCTAATGGGCTTGCAATTTCAGGTGCCAATTCCTTTAATATTCTTGGATGAAGATTATCTGGGTCCCCCGATTTAGTCCCATTAAGCGGTTTCAGGTTCGCTTCTACCTCTGATATGGTAATATCTACCTCTATATCCTCCTTCCCATTTGTCATGCTACCATTATCCCCAAGATCCTCTTTAGCCTTATTAAAGACTGAGGCAAAGTATTTGTTTAGATATTGGGCCATGCCTAGATTATCTTTAATCTCCGCTCCATCCTCAGTGTTAAGCGGCCCCACTTCTTCCTTCATAGTTTTCTTATTTATATGGCTATAGAACCTTTTACTATTGGTTTTAATTCCCTTTGCAAGGTCCAACTCTACTCGACTTTTAGCCTCTCTCACTTTATCCCTACATCTTCTGACCTCAATTAGGTAGCTTTCCTTGCTGATCCCTCCCATCTTCCACTCCCTGTATGCTTTCTGCTTCTTCATAATCACCTCTCTAAGATGCTTGCTCATCCAGCTTGGTCTACAACTCCTTCCTATGAATTTTTTCCCCTTTCTTGGGATACAGGCTTCCGATAGCTTCTGCAGTTTTGATTTAAAGTAATCCCAGGCCTCCTCTACCTTTAGATCCATAAGTTCTTCAGTCCAATCCACTTCCCTAACTAATTTCCTTAATTTTTGGAAGTCAGCCCTTTTGAAATCAAAAACCCTAGTTGCAGATTTATTTTTGTTAATCCTTCCATTTAGTTTGAACTGAATTAGCTCATGATCACTTGAGCCAAGATTGTCCCCTACAACCATTTCTTCTATGAGGTCCTCGCTACTCACCAAAATTAAATCTAAAATGGCATCCCCTCTAGTCGGTTCAGCAACTACTTGATGAAGGAATCCATCAGCTATCGCATCTAGGAAAATCTGAGCCCTATTATTATTACTAGCACTGGTCCTCCAGTCTATATCTTGGAAGTTAAAGTCTCCCATGATCACGCAGTTTCCATTAGTATTTACTTGATTAAAGACATTAAAAAGGGCTCTATCCATATCCAAATTAGATCCCGGAGGTCTATAGCACACCCCAAGCACTATCGTAGGAGAGGCTTTACTAGTTTTCTTCCCCAATGTAATTTTTGCCCAGACGGACTCTGTCTTATCCATTGCATCGCTTCTTATTTCTTTACATTCTAACTCATCATTGATCTACAATGCTACTCCACCCCCTTTACCTTTGTTTCTGTCTTTCCTAAACAGCACATACCCTTCAATACCTGTAGTCCAGTCATGACTACTATTCCACCATGTTTCTGTTATCCCTATAATATCTGGTTTCACTTCCTGCACCAGTAGCTCTAGTTCCCCCATTTTGTTACCTAGACTCCTCGCATTGGTGTACAAACATCTTAATTTTTTCTGTTTGGATTCGCTCACATTTTGTACCCTATTAGGCACAGTCATTCTACAGCCAGTGTAACCTATTAGACTAGTATCCACACCGCCCTTGCTCCTTATATACATTCTCCTACCCATGGCTGTATCCTTTCTTACTTCATCTTCTTCCCTCTCAATGCTAAAATCTGGCGTGGAGATTTCCTGGACATCTCCCATCCATCTCCCCCCAATTCCTAGTTTAAAGCTCTCTTTATCAGTTGTGCCAGCCTCGATCCTAGAAGTCTATTTCCTTCCCTACTCAGATGAAGTCCATCCCGAGAGAACTGACCTCTGTCCGTGAATGCCTCCCAGTGGCCATACATCCCAAAGCCCTCCTTATAGCACCACTGCCTAAGCCATCTGTTGACAGTCATAATCTTGTCACACCTTTGTTGCCCTTCTCTAGGAACAGGAAGGATCCCGCTAAAGATCACCTGAGCCTCAATTTCCTTAAGTGTCTTCCCCAGCCTAGCATAGTCTCCCTTGATACTTTCCAGCGAGAATCTGGCTGTATCATTTGTTCCCACATGAAGGATAATTAGGGGATTCTTTCCCGCTCCCTTTAGGATCCTTTTCAACCTCAGGTCTACATCCCGTATCTTAGCACCCGGAAGACAGCACACCCTTCTATTCTCTGGATCAGCTCTAGTTACAGGCCTGTCTGTTCTTCTCAATAAAGAGTCCCCGATCACATAGACCTGCCTTTTCCTGGTGACAGTGCTATTCTCCAGTCTCTCCCCTGTTCCCTCTGGCTGCAAGTTCTTTCCATTCCTATTTTCCCTTACAATCCTCTTCAACCCATCCTGTATCCTCCTGGGGCTCATATTTGTTGTAGTCTCCCTTGACTCTTTCCCTTTTCCTATAGGACTAGCCTCTCTTCTCTTCTTCCTTACCCTTCCACCTTCAACAAGTACCTGCTGAGCCCCTTCTTCATTTTCCAACTCTGCAAACCTGTTCCTAAGCTCTATTTCTCCTTCACTAGCCCGTCTTTTTCTCTGCCTGGTTCTTTGAGTCACATGTTTCCACTGACCACTTCCCTCACCCAGTCTCTCCTCAAAATTCCCCAGCCCTGCTTCCATCTCTGAGTCTGAGCTTTTCCCTTCAGATACCTCATATCTTTGCTCCATCATCTGCTCAAACCCCTTCCTAAACTCAACCAGACTTTCCACCTGCATCTCCAAACCTCGGATCTTTTCCTCCATCAGCTCTATCAGACGGCATTTCATGCAGAAAAAACTCTTACCGGTTCCCCCCTCCAGGATCATGTACATACCACAGCTTCCACATCCAGTCATCCTCAATGTGTCTTTCACTGCAGGAGTCACTCCCACAGCTGCTTCTGTATCTGTCATCTCCTTCCCACCTAAATCCTGTTAATCTGGGAAACACAAGCCACACCAAAAAGACCACAACCCCCCAGCAAAAGCAAACCCCAAACAAGCACCACAATTCAAACTCCCCTTGCAAACTCCCACTCAAACTCCCCTGTTTAGAGCTGTTTGCTAGCTCCTCTGCACTGTTCTTCTCAAAAACCTATCTCAAAATACTCCTTCTGTGCACATGCAGACTAGTTATTTTTTGTAGATATAAACGTTCAGATTAGCGATAAATAACCAAAGGAGAGTTTATGAACACATGCAACCTGTTTGTGGCAACAGTTGTGGCCTAAAGTCATCAACAAAAAACTACAAAGGGAACTGGAGTTTCACTAGGATTATGCAACCTATTTTTCTATCACGATTCCTCTTTTGGTTTCACAAAGGGTTATATACTCATCACCTTCCATATTGACAAGTGAAGTCTGCAGAGATATAGCTTTTAATAAATTAAACTTTGACTTTATGCCACATTTTTTTTTACTGGCTGGAACAGTCAACAGCTGATCCTGTTTTTTTAAAAAAAAAAAAAATCACTGACAGAATGCTTTCTGAGAACACAAGAATGGCCATACTGGGTCAGACCAAAAGTCCATCCAACCCAGTATCCTACCGACAGTGGCCAATGCCAGGTGCTCCAGAGGGAGTGAACCTAACAGGTAATGATCAAGTGATCTCTCTCCTGCCATCCATCTCCACCCTCTGACAAACAGAGGCTAGGGACACCATTCCTTACCCATCCTGGCTAACAGCTATTAATGGACTTAACCTCCATGAATTTATCCAGTTCTCTTTTAAATCCTGTTTTAGTCCTAGCCTTCACAATCTCCTCAGGCAAGGAGTGCCACAGGTTGACTGCGAGCTGAGTGAAGAAGAACTTCCTTTTATTTGTTTTAAACCTGCTGCCCGTTAATTTCATTTGGTGGCCCCTCGTTCCTATATCATGGGAACAAGTAAATAACTTTTCCTTATTCACTCTCTCCACACCACTCATAATTTTATATACCTCTATCATATCCCCCCTTAGTCTCCTCTTTTCCAAGATGGAAAGTCCTAGCCTCTTTAATCTCTCCTCATATGAGACCCGTTCCAACCCCCTAATCATTTTAGTTGCCCTTCTCTTAACCTTTTCTAATGCCAGTATATCTTTTCTGAGATGAGGGGACCACATCTGCACGCAGTATTCAAGATGTGGGCGTACCATGGATTTATATAAGGGCAATAAGATATTCTCCATCTTATTCTCTATCTCTTTTTTAAATTATTCCTAACATTACGTTTGCTTTTTTGACTGCCACTGCACACTGCGTGGACATCTTCAGAGAACTATCCACGATGACTGCAAGCTCTTTTTCCTGATTAGTTGTAGCTAAATTAGCCCCCATCATATTGTATGTATAGTTGGGGTTATTTTTTCCAACGTGCATTACTTTACATTTATCCACATTAAATTTCATTTGCCTTTTTGTTGCCCAATCACTTAGTTTTGTAGATCTTTCTGAAGTTCTTCACAGTCTGCTTTGGTCTTAACTATCTTGAGCAGTTTAGTACCATCTGCAAACTTTGCCACCTCACAGTTTACCCCTTTCTCCAGATCATTTATGAATAGGATTGGTCCTAGGACTGACCCTTGGGGAACACTACTAGTTACCTCTCTCCATTCTGAAAATTTACCATTTATTCCTACCCTTTGTTCCCTGTCTTTTAACCAGTTCTCAACCAGTTTCCATAATATTTCAGTTGATGTCAGAGACAAGCTGTTTAAAGATCTCCTAGGGCGAAGGTTGCTTCAAAATACTGCACTGGAGCGCTGAACAGTGGGGGGAACATTGCAGAGAGGGTTTCATTTAGTGGCATTATATTTCTAGAGTGACTGCCCTGGTTTGTGACTGTTTAACAAAGGTGAGAGACTAATTTGGATGATCATTTGATTTGATGTTTTGTGAACTATTCTAATACAGAATGGATGCCAGCTAATTTAATGGCTAGCAGTTCAAGTGTTTTTGTTCTTATCCTCAGCACTTCTTTCTGGGCCAAGTATACGCCTGGGATTTCTTTTCCAAATTACTGATTCTCTTATTTTTGTAATTTATTTCAGGCTGTTGTCAATAGAGAAGATATTCTTTACAAATATAGGTAGTGGTTAGGATATAGCAAGGCCTGTTGCCAAATATATTGATAATCAAAGAAAGCATCTGAATTCATTAAAAAAAGCAGAGGTGGTTACTGAACATAAATCTTCTAAACAACCTCCTCTCCGTCCAAAAAACCAGTGATGGGCCCAGGATTGCCTTTTTAGTTGCTACGCAAGGAACATTGAAAAAAGTTTCCCCATCCCCACCAAGATGGGGCAAAAAAGGTTGAAAAACATATGTACCGCTACAGAAATTATGGGACTCCATTCTCTGTTAATAGCTGTACTTTTCTATGACCCTATTTCAAAGTATGAGAAATTTACTGATACATGCATACTAATGTACCTGCTTGATGCACCATTTTCAGCAAGTTTTAAGGGGCTGGTATTTAGAGTCATAGGACCAAAACCTTGAAAATACATGCAGCCAATTTTTAAGTGATCCAGAGAGTAGAATATTGGATACAGATGACATTCTGGAAAGTGTACAAGATTGGATAGGCCACAAATGGAAAGTCTTAAATTTTAAGGATCATATAAGCATTTGCCTATTTTTCCACTAGTATTAGATAAAGTTAGTAGAAGCAATAAAGATACTTTCCCACCCACAGTATATTAAAGTACATGCAACACAAGAGTGGGACACTGTTTAACTGGAAGGGGTTAAGATGAAAGGAAAATTAAGTAGATAATATTCACTATTTTTGCTCAGTGACCGCTATCTCTTGCAGAGCTAACAGAAAGCTGAAAGGAAGCAGAGTTTAGCCAAGTGAATATTTCACATAAAAAAACCCAAACAGATTAACTGGATAGAAGAACATTTGAAGGGGCTTCATTGCTTTTTTTTTTTTTCCAGTGTCTTTAGATATAGAGGGACATGAAAAATTAGAAGATGCTAGCTAAGTTGACTCAAGCTCATTACAAATAGCATTTCAAAATCTTTACTTCCATTTGGCAGGTATATTGCCACAAGTGATCTGATTTACATCAAACAGCTCATTTAAATGGAGAGGACGTTCTCCCTTCCAAAAAACCCCCAAAACCCACATTTAAAAAGATAGATTCTTATTCTCCATCTACCCCATCCTTATCACCTCACCTCATAACTGAAGACTAGTACAGAGTATCAAGCTTCCAAAAAAAGCCTCTCACAGCAATTACGCAAATGGGAACACAGTGTCCATCTGTCTGAGAGAGTGACTAAAGAGAGGAAAATACCTCTTTCCCAAATATGCCTACAATATATTTGTTAGACAGTGTTAGTGTGTCAATAAATCAGTACAGCCAAAAACGACTGAATGTTCCTATGCAAGATAAACAGGAAATTAAATCAGAAAAGAAGAGTGTGGGTTGCAAAACTGTCCCATCCCAGTTTAGATTATCATTCTTTGTAAGATGAGGTTGCAGAATCTCTCCTCACATTAGGTAAGTAGTATTAGCAGGAATTTCACATGCAGTTCTCCTCTCCCCCGCTGTTTTTTATTCTTTTTGTGTTCCAGCTTATAGAACAGTGGTTCTCAACCTGTTTACCATTATGGGCCAGAATGTGTTATGTGGGCCGCATCCAATACTACCTGTATGGCACTGAGGATCTCACATGGGCCACAGCTGTGCGCTGATTGGGCCCCAAACTGAGAACCACTGTTATAGAACAACATAACTGGTGAGATTACCTCAAGTTCCTGACTGAGGTGGGAGCACAAAGCCCACTGAATTTTCAAAAGATATGTGATAAGTTACTTAGGTGCTCTTGAAATTTTGGCTCAATATTTCTTTTCAGCATTGCTATGGGAATGCATTTAAGAAAGCTCAATAAAGACTATCAAAGTGATAGCAAAAGCTCTGATGATAGCTTATCCCCAAAAGATGGAAAAAGTTAGTACGACAAAGAGTTGCTATACAGGAGTCATATTTGAATTTTTCCACTTTGAAAGATTATACCACTGCAAAAGCATTCCTTATATTTAAGATGGGAAATGCTGTCGGACTAGATAATATCCCTCAAAACTGAAGAAAGAGAGTGACCGCTGTAAACATAACTTAAACAGGGGACGTATCTGGAGTCAGGAAGGAATTTTCCCCAAGGTCAGATTGGCAAAGACTTGAGGGGCGGGGGGGAGAGTGCTTCCTTTGCAGTATGGGGCATTGGTCACTTGCAGGTTTAAACTAGTGTAATGGTGGATTCTCTAACTTTAAGTCTTTAAATCATGATTTGAGGACTTCAGTAACTCAGCAGGAGGTTAGGGATCTATTACCGGAGTGGGTGGGTGAGGTTCTGTGGCCTGCAATGTGCAGGGAGTCAGATTAGAACAGCTGTCACCAACCCGTTGATCGCAATCGACTGGTTGATCCTGGAGCCTCTGCCAGTTGAACGTGATCTCCAGGCCGCTAAAAGTCCAGCAGCGCAACAGGGCTCAGGCTGCCTGCTTGCCGTGGCCCCACACTACTCCTGGAAGCGGCTGGCTGCTGGTACGTCTCTGCAGCCCCTGGGGGGAATGAGGGGGGGCAGGAAGGAGGGAGAGGCAGCTCCATGCACTGTTCCCACCTCCAGCACCATCCCTGCAGCTCTCATTGGCCAGGAACCAGCCAATGAGAGCTGCAGGGTCAGCGCTTGTGGGTGCAGGCAGCGCATGGAGACCTGCTTCTCCCCTCCCCCTCAGCCACAGAGACGTGCCAGGAGCCAGCCACTTCTGGGAGTGGCACGGGGCCATGGCAGGCAGGCAGCCTGCCTGAGACCCGCTGCACCTGTGGTGAGCGCCTCCTGGCCGGAGCCTACACCTCATACCCCCTCCTGGACCCCAACCCCCAGCCCCAGCCTGGAGTCCCCTCCTACACCCAAACTCCTTCCCAGAGCTTGCACCCCTCACTCCTGCACCCCAACCCCCTGCCCCAGGCTCAACCAATGCACACCCCACAGCTGAGAATGTTACACTGATTTGTGATAATCCCTGAAGGATTTTGAATCGACCACCACAAATGACACTAATAAAAAGTAAAACTCATGAAATGTCCAGTGGACTCTATGAGATTAGGTGCAGTGTGACCATATGACCCCTGCACCTAAAGTCCCTCCCAGAGCTTGCACCCCTCACTCCTGCACGCCAACCTCCTCCCCCAGGCTCAGCCCCGAGCCCCCTCCCATACTCTGAACCCTCAGCCCCAGCCCAGAGCCTGCACCCCCTCCTGCCTATTAGAACAAGTTCTGTGCACAGGTCCTCTAAGTTGCTAAACCAACTCTTGTATGTCAGTTTAAAAACACTGTACTGTCTTTATTCTGAATAATCTCCCTATCTCTCACTCCCTCAAACAACTGGAGCTTGCAGTCTTTAACAACAGTTAAAACTGACTTAGTAACTTGCTTATGATTTGCAAAGTTCCTGATTGCCAGCTTTGCTATAGTTAATTCTTCGCCCGTTACTCAGAAATAGCACTGTTTTACAGTGAATCATTCCATGTAGTAAATCATTGTTTAAAACATCTCCCTAACTTACTTCAACTTTCATATTTAACTTTCAGGTAATACAAACTTTACATTTAAACAGTTATCCATAGCAACTTTTCAACATGGAGATAGAGTGCAAAAATTCTTGCCACTACATTCACATGTTAACCATTTTATAAATTTTAAACTAAAAGGTACTGCATGTGCTGATCTTAGTCCATCGCTTTTCCTCCTAGCTAACAAAGCAGGATGTCAACACCTATGAACCAGTACATATTTTTTCCCGTCTTACAGGTTAAATTATGGTTAGAATTGATGACTTTCAGATGACAACAGATGGGAGTTTCCACATGCCAAAATGTAAGAAGAGGAAAAGAAAGTTTAAGTGGAACAATAACATTAAGTCTGTGTAAACAAACATCACTGAAAACAGTTTTGTAGCCACAGCTGATTTCATTTCCTTCTGTTTCCTCACTCAGAGACAACATATACTAGGTTTATATTAAATTATAATCACTAAAAAGGCTATTCCAAACCTATTGTGTACAGGCACCAATGGTAACTCAGAATCTACAACATGATTACAAGTACTTACACCATATCCTTTTTGGTAACATGCTCACTGTTTGGCTGACAAAACTCTGCTCTACCCACATTTATTGTGCTGGATGGTAACAGTTCACATTTAATATGATTTTGGAGGGTGTATAATTATTACAAACATACACACATACACACAACCTGCAATATATTGAACTACCTTCCCATCCATAAGCTGGCCTGGCAAGATGACACAGCTGACAGACTTGCAGCAGTCCCTTCAGAGGCACTGTTCTGTGCAAGAACTCCTGCTGCTTGACTTGTGATGTCTTTATAAAGCTGAATAAACTGATATAAGTTCATAATTCTTGAAGCTTCTACAATGCCACTTGTTTTGTTTATCTAAAGATACAAAAGTTTATAAACAGATTTGTATTATGTAACAAATATTAAATTGATCTGCCATCATTTCTGAACATAGGTAGGTAAATAAGATCAAATGATTGGAAAATATGAGCTTAAGTGTGATACTTGCATAACACTAGACTTATGGTATTCAACTATATTGAGCTATAATTAAGTAGGTGGGTTTATGTCGAGAAACTTTAAGCATGAACAAAACCTTGGACAGAAATAAATGGTTTCATTTTTAGGGCTTAATTTAGCCTAGCCAGTATCTAAATTGTACAGTACCAACTATCATGATTACAATGTCTGTCTTGATTAAAGTAATCATGAAATCTTGTTCTTCAAAGTACACCTCCCCCCCCAATTTTTATATATATTAGGCTAAAAGTAAAAAATAAAGCTATATTAAAAATTGTTAGCTTCAGAGAATAGTCTTGAGCTATGCTGGATTTGAACTCTAAATTAAGGAATTCAAGAGCTTTATTAAGATTCTGGATGATGTCACTTGACAAGCTAAAGTAAAGTTTAAAAGAATTAAGTAAAACTAAGAATTAAAAAAAAACACGATTAAGTGATCTATTTAAAAATGCAGTCTTTAAAGAAACTACTGTAATAGATTTTATGGCCAGAAGAGATCATCTAGTCTGACTTCCTGCACTACACAAGCCACAGAATTTCAACCAACAATTCCCATTTCAAGGCAAATAGCTTCTGGATTAATTAGAGCAGTGTTACTCAGACTGAGGCTTGGGAGCCGCAATTTGCTCTTTAATGTGTCTCCTGAAGCTCTTTGCAGCATAGGATATTAAAACACTGTGTGATTTAAATATTAATTAAGCTAAGTTATTAACCAACCAGGATGCTTTTATTGTTATTAACCAATCGTAGTTGATAAAAATAATACTTAGTCATTTTGCAGTGAGAATTTTATTTTTTATACATATATATAGAGAGAGAATAGTAAATGAAACAATGAGCCTACTGTGGCTCTTTTGGGTAATGCTGATTGCTAATTTGGCTCCTGAACTCCTGAGGTCTGAGTATCACTGAACTAGAGCATCTCTTTTAGAAAGACATGCAATTTTGATTTCAAAAACTTTTGAGTGATGGAATGTAATTAAAAACCACGTGCCTTACTTGAATTTGTCTAGCTTCAATTTCTAGTCATTTGAATTTGTTATGTTTGCATTTGCTAGATTAAATGGCCTTCCAATACCAGAAATCACTTCCCCAAGTAGGTATTTACAAGCCATAATAAAGTCACCTCTTAACTGTCTGTGATGAGATATATGGATTAGATTCTTAAGTCTCACTGTAGAGCGATTTTTAAGAATTCAAATTATTCTTATAGCTGTTTTCTAAACCCTGATCAATTTTTTCCAACATATTTCTTGAAGCACTGACACCAGAAATGGACACAATATATCAGTAGCAGTCTCACCAATACCATATACAATGGTAATACCACTCCCTAATCCTACTTGATATTCCCCTGCAGAAGATTAGCCCTTTTAGACTCACACCAACAAGTTGGTTATACACCATGACCTTTTAATCTTTTTCTGAATCATCTCTATCCAGGATAAAGGATAGGGGACTGTAAGTATTACCTACATTTTTTGCTCCTAGAAGTACAACCTTGCATTTGACTATATTAAAACTGCATGTTTGATCGTGCCCAGTTTACCAAGGGATCAAAGATCACTCTGAATAACTGACCTGTCATTTATTTACCACTCCACCAGTTTTTCTGTCATATGCAAACTTTAAGAGTAATGATTTTATTTTTCTTGCCGTAACATTTGGCCAAGAACAGATCTCTGTAGGAACCTCACTAGAAACCACCCTGATTCAGTGATTCCTCATTAACACTTAGAACAGTTAGCCAGTTTTTAATTCGTTTAATAGTTGCCACATTGATTTTGTATACTGTTACCTTTTGCATTTCAGTGTCAACTTCTGGTTTTGTGGGATGAATATCAACTGCAAAACTAACAATTCAATATTCCAAAGTAGCACTATTTGCTTTCCTAGGGTGAAGCATCACTGAACAATAGTGTTCATTATGAGTTTCAGTAGGGCAGAGAGCCAAGATGAAGTCTTACAGTAAAAAAAACACATTAAATTGAAGTCATACACATTTATTGCTACACGTGTTAATGAATGATATACTTTTAACAGTGTCACGGAAACCTATTTTGCTCCTAAAATTCAATGAAGTGTCACAATGAAGTCCTGATCCTGCAAAATGGTTGAACTGCTACATTCATGTGAAGCCCCAATAAAAATGATTTACCCACATGGTTCAATTTGCAGGATCAGGCCTAATCTAATACCATTAAAGGTCAAAGTTGTAAATTAAAGCAAGATTTACTTTGTTTTTCAGAGTGTAGGAATTTCATCTCCCAGTGAAGTTTATTTTGAATGTCCTTTATTAATATGCAACCTCTGTCAAGCTTGGACTATAAAACTAAACTCATTTAGTCTCCAATTTGTTTTACTTTCTGTTTCTTATATATTGGAAAGATGTTCCAATGACTGGATTGCAAATCCTCTAAAAGTGGTCATGGGAATGTTACTGTTGATATTGACTTTTTTTAGGACGACCTAGATTTTAGGTCTAACTGTACTTAACAGTATAGGAATACCTCCAAATATTTTTGAAACATATTGTATTGAACAACAATTTGATTTTCATTGAAAAGCCGTTGTTCTCAGTTACCCGCAGATTAAAAAACTGAGTTAAAGGTTCTGATAATCTTACCTTAGTACAGACTATTCGAACCACCACCTTCCAAAGAGCAGAAGAATCAGAACCTGGCTGCACTTCAAACAGAAGATGTTTGTCCTGGCCAGAAGCCAACTTTGCAGTGCTGAAACACAGTTGCATTAATCTGACATTATATATTAGACAGGCAATGCTTGGTGAAGTCACCTTTGAAAGAAACTTGGGCACTGGCATCATTTACCCATCCGCTTTTAAATCTGAACAGCAGTTATATCAATGCCACAGAAATCAACAGGGCTGCTTATATGCCTATCTGCAGACTCAGGACCATAATGAGCTAAGTAGTATATATATATATATATACATACTCTTAAATATAAATAAATGAAACATCAATAGACAACCCTCCAATTTCAGACATAATATTCACATTCTAAATATCTTTCTTATACACAAACACTTTAAAAGGATAAACAAGGGCCAACATGCTATAATAAAAACATACACTGATATTTTTGTGAAGTATTAATAGATTTGGTTGATCCTATATAAATAAATTTCAATCTCAACATGGAGTTTGAGAATTAAGGACATATATTTGAAAACTTGGATAAGCTTATTCATAATCTACTATCAAGATACTATTCTGTACAGTCTCTGTACAATATGACAATGGGAAAGGAATAAAGAACATGCAGCCTTACACATCATTAAGTTCAGCTACTCTCCCCAGAAACTCTTCATAAGTCAGAAAGCCACTTTCTCGAACCAAAGATGCATGTTTTATTACTTTTTCTGGCAACTTGTTAATAGCACTCTGTGTCTGGTTTGAAATCTGTTGACCCATGATGAAATTCTTCAGCTCAATGTCCAGGCAGAAAGGAGGTTTCAGTCATTTGAGGACCTTCTGCTAAATACATTTTAAAAAGTTGTATTAATATAAATTTAAGAGTCTCTGCTTCCTTTTCTCGCTTTCCTTTTAAGCACAGCAACATATGTACTCTCTAAGGAGTTTGGAAAATCATCCATTGATTACTAAAGACACACCCTTGGATAAGAGACACATCCATAACATAAGCCTGGAACAAAACAATAACACTTCTTGGAGTGTTAAGTTTTAAAATAGCAACTTGTGAAAAGACATTCTTTTGTTCATAAGTTTAAAAAAATTATTCCCATTTTTATACAGAATGTACTGTTTCAAAAACTCCACAATACAATGTTTGCAAACCAGGGTGGATTTGGAAGACTAGTCAGGAAGACTCAATTTAATCATGGATTTCTACTTAAAAGTGCATTCTTGTGGGTTGTTATAACCTTAATACATATTCTTCACAACTCAAGAGATAGATGTAGGTTTCATTTTTAGAATGTACGCACTATACATTTTTAAAGTGATTTATTTTGAAAACTTTTCAGATTAGTATTATAGCTATATCAGAAAATGAATGATTGTTTGGTTATTTCATTTACCAAAGGTAATCGAAGCAGATATTTATGAAATCATTGGGAGGTGAACCATCACCAATTCAACAGGTTAATCATTAATATTTGGAGGATTTTCTTGTTATGCTGTATTAGGAGAACATCACCAGACAGACATTTAAATTGTTTTATTTAACTAAAACAATTTTATGTAGTCTGGATTTTTTTCTTCAACAGCAAACATATAATATTTTAACAAAACAAGCATATGAATTTTTGAATGTAGTTAAACATTCAAGTTTTTTAAATTCAGGTTTGTTTTTGTTAAAATTGTTTTTAATTAAAATAGTTAAATGAAATTTTTAAAAAACAAAAATTAAATTGACTGTGTCAGCCAGGTCAACACGAGAAACTTAAAATATTGGCTTCTGCAGTTAACTCAGTTGTCTTCTCCTTCATTTTCCTGTTTGTTCATAATCTGAAAAAGAAAAAACACGCTTTCCTGCTTTTTCAGGTCCCAAACAATTGCTCAATTTGGAATGAATTAGTTCAAAGGAAGAAAATATCCTTTCTATATCGGCAGACGAAGCTACTGCTGTTAAAAGTGAGATGATCTCCTCAGGCCCTACACCACCCACACTCCCAGCTATCTTTGAGACACCACGGACTTCCTGAGGAAACTACAATCCATAGTGATCTTCCAGAAAACACCATCCTGGCTATTATGGATGTAGAAGCCCTCTACACCAACATTCCACACAAAGATGGACTACAAGCTATCAGGAAAAGTAGCCCTCATGTCACGGCAAACCTGGTGGCTGACTTTTGTGACTTTGTCCTCACCCACAACTATTTCACATTTGGGGACAATATATGCCTTCAAGTCAGCAGCACTGCTATTGGTACCCGCATGGCCCCACAGTATGCCAACTTTTTTATGGCTGACTTAGAATAACACTTCCTTAGCTCTCGTCCCCTAATGGTCCTACTCTACTTGCGCTACATTGATGACATCTTCATCATCTGGACCCATGGAAAAGAAACCTTTGAGGAATTCCACCATGATTTCAACTATTTCCATCCCACCATCAACCTCAGCCTAGACCAATCCACACAAACCGTACATTTCCTAGACACTACTGTGCTAATAACCGATGGTCACATAAACACCACCCTACACCAGAAACTTACTAGCTGCTATACTTACTTACATGCCTCCAGCTTCCATCCAGGACACACCACATGATCCATCGTCTACAGCCAAGCTCTAACATACAACCGCATTTGCTCCGATCCCTCAGACAGAGACAAACACCTACAAGATCTCTATCAAGCATTCTTAAAACTACAATTCCCACCTGCTGAAGTGAAAAAAACAGATTGACAGAGCCAGAAAAGTACCCAAAAGTCACCTACTACAGGACAGGCCCAACAAAGAAAGTAACAGAACGCCACCAGCTGTCACCTTCAGCCCCCAAATAAAACATCTCCAGCACATCATCAAAGCTCTACAACCTATCCTGAAAAATGATTCCTCACTCTCACAGATCTTGGGAGACAGACTAGTCCTCGTTTACAGACAGCCCAACCTGAAGCAAATACTCTCCAGCAACCACACAACAAAACCACTAACCCAGGAACCTATCCTTGCAACAAAGCCCGATGCCAACTCTGTCCACATATTTATTCAAGTGACACCATCATAGGACCTAATCACATTAGCCACAGCATCAGAGGCTCATTCACCTGCACATCTACCAATGTGATATACGCCATCATGTGCCAGCAATGCCCCTCTGCCATGTACATTGTCCAAACCAGACAGTCTCTACACAAAAGAATAAATGGACAAAAAACTGACATCAGGAATCATAACATTCAAAAACTGGTAGGAGAACACTTCAACCTCTCTCTGGCCACTCAGTAAAAGACTTAAGGGTGACAATTCTGCAACAGAAAAGCTTCAAAAACAGACTCCAAGGAGAAACTGCTGAGCTTCAATTAATATGCAAACTAGATACCATTAACTTGGGTTTGAATAGAGACTGGGAGTGGCTGGATCATTACACATATTGAATCTATCTCTAAGTAGCCTCACACCTTCTCGTCAACTATCTAAATGGGCCATCTTGATTATCACTACAGAAGTTTTTTCTCCTGCTGATAATAGCTCATCTTAATTAATTAGCCTCTTATAGTTTGTATGGCAACTTCCACCTTCTCTGTATGTATATATCTTCTTACTATATGTTCTATTCTATGCATCTGATGAAGTGGGCTGTAGCCCACGAAAGCTTATGCTCTAATAAATTTATTAGTCTCTAATGTGCCACAAGTACTCCTGTTCTTTTTGCGGATAAAGACTAACACAGCTGCTACTCAAACTTTACTTCAACAGTCTCTGAATCCAAGTGCTTAAGTGACTTCCACCAGTTCACTAGTGTGACTTTCTTTAAAAGATCAGCAGCAAACATATTTCTTGAATGGTTCTTATTTCCAAACTGGGTCTCTTTTACAGCCTGCTACCATCATAGGTTTTCCTTCTAGTGAGAGAATGGTATGGTAGGTTTCAAATCAATGAAGGCTACACTGAGAAAGACCTCAAGACTTCTGGAATATGCTGCTCAAACAGTTTCATTTTTGTTTCTACTGCCTATCGCTCCCTTCTCACATTTATCTCCAGACTTCTTCTCCTTGTCCAGATCTATTCTGCCCTCAACAATCTTCTCTATTCATTGAACTTTTTGAAACTTTGCACTTTTAGAGAGAGGTAAGGGATTGACTCTGCGTACACAAATTTGCATGGGGACAATAGGGTTGAGGTCTCACCTCTATACATTATTTATTTATTTAAAACATTTTTGCTGTTAACAAGCATGTTATCTCTGGAGACACAAATCTACAGTTTGAAAAATGAGAAACTAAGCATCTCTGATGGTATTTTCTAGACTGAGCACTGAGTCCCATTGGTAGATAAAAAGATTAACCTAAATAATCTATACAGGAGCTGAAGAAGTTAACATATTGACTTAACAAATGATAAACTGCTTTCAAAGCTACAGAACTCTTGGATTGTTGTGTGATAATTTAAAACCAGGTTAAGACCATGAGTAACTTTCAATCTAGTCAATTTTACAGCCATGTTAAGCCATCCAGAAAATAAGGGTTTATAATGTAGTAACTGAAAGACCAAAATTATGGGGAGAGAGTAGGTTACCTAACAGGTGTTTTCCCTCTTCAATCACTCTGAAATTATATAGCTGTGACAATCAGTAGCACTATAATCAAGTGTGCAACTAAGCCGGTATCACTGATTCTCCATTCCTGTTTTAAACACCCTTAATTTAAGTATTTATATTTGAACTCTGTACTCCAGAGATGAAGTAGGTTCTCTGCTCCAGTAAGCCACTGTGCAACTCAGCCCTTAATATACTACATTGTCAATGCACAAAAGTCTGTAGTTTATAAACAAGCAGGCAAATCTAGTCCCTTCTAAAGTTCCTGAACGGAGATTTAATAATGAACTACTCCTGTGCTTCACCCTTGGCTCAGCTGGACCTGAAGAGGGTAAGTAAGCGCTGCCACGGTTTCTGGTGAGGGTTTGTGACGCAAAGCCACACACTACTGTTGTCATGCACATTACTGTGCAAAGTACCATCATTTTAGGGTATTCCCGCTTCTGTTTCCCACACTTCCAGTAGCGCAGCCGTGCTACATACTGGTGCTGTGGAGGCCCAGCCACTAACCCTCGACGGCACAACTCACTCCCCTCCCTTACCATCAACTCTTGCCATTACAGAACGTGCACCGCCCAGGAACCCTGCCACAGCACCAGAGCGCCTAGGTGCACACAGGCCTGGCGCGCGCACGGGGGTGACGGGCCAGGCACGAGGCTGAAGGCTCCGGCAAGGTGCACGTTGGCTGGCGGGTTTAGTCCATGCTCATCCCCGCCGACCGCTACCCCGACGCCACAACCGCCGGGCACGTGGCCGGCCCCCGCCCAGCTCCTAGCCGGGGGCGGGCGGCGCGTGCTGGAGGGGGACGCTCCGGTCTCCCCGCAGCCCTTTCACCTGGGCCTGCCTTGCCCGCCGCTCCCGTCACTACCCAGCCCTAGCGGCAGCCTCACCCGGCATCCTGTCCCCGCCACGGGCTGCCCCCAAAACCCAAACCGCCAGCGCGAGAAATGGGGGCCGCCGCCGCGCGCGCGGCGGCTCGCTGACGTGCTCGGTTGCGCGCGCGCGCCTCAGGCGCCGCAGCCAGGAGGCCGAGGAACCCGCCCCGCCCGCCCCTGGAGGCGGAGGCTCCCCCGCCACAGCGCCAGCCGGGCCTGCGGCTCAGCGCTCGCGGCCTCGGTGCGCCCGTGAGGCGCGGGGCGGCGGGGCCCGCACAGCAGGGGAGAGGCTGGGAGAAGGGGACTGGAGGGTGGGACGTTTCTGGTGGGCCGTGGAGCCCCCACCTGGGAGACGCTCACGCGCCCTTTGGCCAGAGTGGGCGGGACGCACCCAAGGGGGAGGCCTGGCCGGGATTCTCCATCTCTGGTTTCTGTGGCCTTGCAGATGGGGGGTTCTGGTGTTGGGAGGCGCTGGCATTAAAGCACGTGGTGGCTGGACAGAAGCGATGGAAAAGTTGCCTGTGCTCCTCCAGCATGTGGCTCGCATTGAACTACTCCCGTGCTGCCTCGTCACCTACCTCGCTGCCCCTGCTGCATACCTGGCCTCCGCCATGCCGATGTTACCTGGGCCCCAGCCACTTCAAGCCATGCTGGCACAGCTGCTGGCAGCAGGGAAAGGATTAGGAAAGTGACTGGTTGGTATGGCTCATGGGCTGTCGTTTGTTCCCCCCTGCCCAAATAATGATGGGGTCGGGAGTTCGTGATGTAACGTATTATTTCCTTTTAGTCCTGTTGGTGTGAATTCCAGACCTTCAGCTGTTTGAAAGAGTGAAATAAATGGGAAATTTATTTCCAAAACATACCTTTCAGTGTACCACTTTCTGAGGCCCATTACCTCTGCTGTGTTGTGGCTATTTAGTGCCACATTACTGATGAATTTTGGTCATAAAGTTATTTTAGCAGGCAGTGTGAGGCTAGACAGAGTGAAGGGAGATCCTCTGGTAGAGAGAACTGGTAGGCCTGATCTTAAAATATCCCTGGTGCTGACATAAAGTTTGTGGCTGAAGCAAGAAGCATGACTGGGATGTCCCTAGGTGCTGTATTCATTCCTTGAAACCATTGTCAGCCAGTGTACATAATCAATCCAGCCTTGGGGAAGATTAAAAGCCACGTTGACACTCACTGCTGAGCTGAACTGTGTCCTCTTCAGCCACAGCAGAAGATCTGGACTTAAATGTTGGACATATGTGGAAAATCACCAAAAGACACTAGGGATTAATTTTTACTATGAGAGAAACAACAATTAGAACAGGAAATTTCAGATATATAGAAATTATAGACTATCCTAGATCTTCCATCATTATAGCCTGGAAATCTTTCACATCTGGTGTTTTTTTACTTAAAAAAGAGAAAGGAGTTGCTACCTCACTACAATATGTTCCATTAAAATTACAGAAAAGAAATCCCTGTATTCCAAATAAGATTTGGCTTGGACTTGTGACATTTTACGTATTTCCTGCAGACGGTACATACACCTCCCTCTCTCTTTTATAAGGTCAGCAAACATCTGGAGCCTAAGTGTGGGAATCCAACTCTTGTTACTTTTGAGTGAATAATACAAAGTATTACTAGATGTTCGATGGAACCAATCATTCTTATAGGAATCTCAAGGTCACTGTCATTTCTGAGACTTCCTGGAGGTGATGAACAAGGCACAGTTTGCAGTGACTGAGCACGACTATCTTCAACAGATAATAAAGTTTTGACCCTGTGACTAGCTTCAAAAAACCCCTGCACTGGGTTAAGACCTAACGAGAAGTTCCTTAAGCAACCTATGTAAAACCATCTGTTCCTTTCAGCAGAAACTGTGGTCCAGATCCTCATTCCCCTTCTAACTGCTTTCCATGCTCAGGGAGCACTCCAATGGGAACAGGAAGGGAGCAAGTCATTTCTGTCCGAGGAGTTCAAAGACTGCAATTCTGCTTGGCCTTTATATGGGATGCAGAAGGGTGGTGAATGTTTCTTTGTGCCTACCTTACTGCAGCACATTTGCATATCAGCCAGGCAGAGTCTTGTACTGAGTTAGGAGTTTAGGATTTGGCCCGAGGATTCTATCCTGTAGTTGTTCTTAGAATTCCAGCACTAGCAAAACTATTCAACAATGGTTAAAGGGAAGAGCGCTGTGAGCCTAGTAAGGATTTCACTCTTTTTTTATAATTCTCATATTCAGTCCTACCAAAATAAATAGCTTTTAATACTGCATTGGCTGGCAGGTGTCCTAACATGGATACCAGTGTAGTCTGAATATATACATAATTCATGCATTGTTATTGGAAGGATACACTTTGAAGTTTGTGATCTTATGTGGGTGGTGTAGCCTTATTCATAAAACTCCTGTGTTGCTTTATAAATATTTATATTTGAGATATCACATTTATAAGATATTGATAGATCATTTTGTAAGATGAACATCATTTTATTAAAATTGCATGTATCTTGCATTTTTGGTAAATCTTGTCAGATAGCAGAGACTTTTAAAGAAACAGTAGAACCTCAAAGTTATGAATACCTCGGGAATGGAGGTTATTCGTAACTCTGAAATATTTGTAACTCTAAACAAAACATTATGGTTGTTCTTTGAAAAGTTTACAGCTGAACAGTGCCTCTTTCTCTTTATTCTTTTAGTAGTTTACATTTAACCAATACTGTACTGTATTTGGTTTTTTCTCTGTCTCTGCTGCTGCCTGATTGTGTACTTCTCGTTCCAAATGAGGTGTGTGGTTGACTGGTCAGTTCATAACTCTGCTGTTCGTAACTCTGAGGTTCTACTGCATGCTTTTAACACTTACACTTTGATTTCACAACAGTTATATAACAGCTCATGATTGGGTGATGGAATTATGACATCATTGGTGATAACACAGCCAGTCATTAGACAGTAGATTTTTGTTAACTTTCAGACTGCAATCCTAGGACCTGATCCTTCAAATGCTTACTCATCCCAGTAATCCCACTGAAGTTATTAGTTCTGTTTTCCTGAGTAATTTTTATTCACGTTAATAAAAGCTTTCAGGATCAGGCAAATGCCTCCAAAACCAGGTGGGCTTCTTCTTACTAGACAGGCAACTATAGCTAATGTAATTACATAATATAATTACATAATTACATAATATATTTGATATATAATATTCTTTATAAACTTTTCCCTCCCTTCTCCCACATGGGCCAGATTGTGATTTCTTCACTGATGTTGAATATCATCTTATACTGAGTAGTCTTGTTGAAGCAAATGGAGTAAGGTACTACTTAATGTAACGCTGTCACATTCTGGTCCTTAGGGGGCTGTGCAATAATTTTACAATAAATAAATTATACAAATATTACAACTACTGTAATGTTTTTGTTAAGCAAATATTTTAAAGAAAAAAATTACATACAGCTCAGTAAAATGTATTCAGTTTTGAGTTCATCTTGTGGTAATTACTTGGGGGTAACTGCTATTTGTGATATGAAGTTATATCCTTATAGGAACTCTTGGATTTTTTCTCACACTTGTTTCATTAGTAATTTCTCACAAATAGAAAGAGTAAGAAAGTAAAAGAATAAAAAATGTTTAAAAAGTGGAGAGAGCAATATATAGTTTATATTATATTTTTCCCGGTGAAATCATTTGTTGAGGGTTTGGTTGCTGAGATTAGTTCACATCCTGAGCATAATGCTCATTTCCCTGTTTGCTTTGTAGTGGAAAAACCTATCTGAATTCATTTAAACAATGACCAAGAACATTTGCACACTCTACTATATTTTACATCACTATCATTCTAGTCTGTTATGGCACTTGCTGATTAATGTTTCTATCACTATTGTCATGTAGAGCTAGTCTCTCACTGCATGGAGAGCAATGAACCAGATGCTCCTGTTCTATGTGGCCACTTTGTTTCACAATGCTGGCATAATCTGTAAAACCATTTGCGGTCATTGCAGCTCCATTAAAATCAGCTCTTTAGCTGTTCTAATAAATCCCAGGGGGAAACTGCCATGCACAGAGCAAAACTAGAATTAGGGGAATGCCAGGTGTTTTAAACCATCTTTGCACCTGTCCTTTTGATTCATGCTGTGTGTGTTTTGGCTGCATCTGAGAATCAGGCCTCACATTTCTTAGATGTATTTCATATGATGAACAAAGAAGATCTTTTGTTATTTGAGTCCTGATAGTCACCCCAATATCCATGTGTGCAGAGGACTCTGCCCCCAACTCAATGTATTGTTCTCCCTTACCTGGACCCTGTGAGGGCTCTCCAGGATCTGTTCATGGAGAGGGCTGGGCTGAGATGAGGAGGATGGGCGTTGTCCCTCCCCACCTCCACCAGAAAGGTGACATAGCCAGTCCCATCCTGTCAGTAGAGGTCAGTGCTTTTGCAGAGATGGAGAACGTAGTATATATGTAATTTTGGCTGCAAAATGCTTTATTTTAGTGTTACTCTTTGTTGTTAATTATGTATTCCTAGCCTCTAGGCCTGATGGCTAAAATATACTACAGGCAGGTACCAGGTACTCTGTAATAACACATTTGCAGAATTTGGCTTTTTGCCAAACTGCTGCAGCCCCATGTTTGACATTTTGTTGTCTTCTGTCCCTGCCTCCATTCCCCCAGTGCCAAGCTATAGCTGCCTTTTTCTGTGCTGCTTTCACCACAATGGGAGCGTTTTACATAACTAGCACATTTGCCTACCCTGCTGTCCATAAAAAGGGGGGCTACAAAGCAGGACACGAGAGCTTCTGGCTGTCAGGACCACCCTTACCTGTCTTTAAGGTATGTACCAAAAGGGAGAAATGGAGCAGCCAGGGATGAGGCTATGAGCATCACGGGCACCAGGAAGAATTCCATCCTGCCTGGGTTGCAAAGTGTGGTGTGGTGTTCCAAATGGGATTGCAGATGGAGGGTTGTAGCAGCTGGAGGGGCCAAGCCATTGAGCTACAGTGTCTGGCTTGAGCTCCATCCTACCCAGGCTGTGAAGTATACAGGTCTGGATTAAGCAAGGTTGCCACCTCAGGTAGAAAAAAAAAACAGGCCAGGCCATCAAAGTAAGTTCGCAGGCAGCGTATACTGAGCACTCAGATTTTCTGGGACAACTGCCACAAAAAAGGGACAATCCTGGGAAAACCTAAACCGATGGCAACCCTAGGGTTAAGGCAATCTAGGGCTCTAGGAACAAGATGACACAGGGCCTCCTTTGGCTCCCCGCCCTGCAGCCCTGCCCCTGCATTATATCCTCACGCACCATACGATGTGCTGGTGTTAAGGCCCTGCCTTCCCTTACAAAGAGGCAGGGACAGTGGTGTGGGGTTCCCCTCGGTACTTAATCCAGGAGTCAAGCTGTATCTGCTTGGGTGAGTCAGGTTGTTTGCACTATTTTGTTCCTGCCACACACATTGCCCTCTGCTGAGGTGGTGGTGGTGGACTTCCCAGATCAGTGGGTTTTGGAGTTAACACCTCCTGGAGATGAATGGGGCATGCCACCTCTCTCAGATCTATTGCTTCAAACTCTCCACAGACTCAGGCCAGTATTGCTTTATTAGTTACACTTGGAAAAAAAAAAGGAGTACTTGTGGCACCTTAGAGACTAACAAATTTATTAGAGCATAAGCTTTCGTGAGCTACAGCTCACTTCATCGTAGCTCATGAAAGCTTATGCTCTAATAAATTTGTTAGTCTCTAAGGTGCCACAAGTACTCCTTTTCTTTTTGCGAATACAGACTAACACGGCTGCTACTCTGAAACTAGTTACACTTGGGTCACACTGTCAGTTTTCTTCACAACCATGAGGGCTAGAAACATAATGTTCTTAAAATGAAAGTGGAGAATCTGACGTACTCATGTGACCCCAGAAATTGAGGACATGAGACTGGAATTCAGGAATGTATTCTGAAAAAAATAACAACCTAATTAGCACACTCAGACTTGACTGTTCCCTGCTGCAAAATAAAGAGTACCTGCCACAGAATTTGGTTCTTTTTCACAGAGAACTCATCCCCATTAAAATCATGGAATAAGTCACCACTCACGTTAGAATCGGGAATAAATGTAATTACAAATGTGGGTGAAATTCATGCTTGGGCCAAGAGCCAGCATAAAACCTATGTGCCACTTAAACTTGAATGGCTTAAGTGGAATTTAAGTAGTGCGTAGCCCTTGTGCTGGCACTGTATGTGGGCAAATTTCACCTATGAGTGAATAATGATAGTATTGCTTTAAAAGCTTCTATAACTGTATAGATGCTTATCTAAGCACATTTAGCTACAAAGTGAGTGAGCTCAGGAAGATGGTGAGCCTGCCCAGAGTCTCACATGACATGGGCCTGAACTTCCTAAGTGACTTTGACTCCTCAATGGCGCTTGTGCTTGCTCAGCACCTCACAGGATAAGGCCCCCTGTGATGAACACAAATTAAATCCTTCAGAAATGAAGAGGATATCCTGAATGGCAGCAGTGTTTTTAGGCATTACCACTCCCTTACCGAACTAAGTCAGTCATATCCTGTGGCTTTCAAAGAGAGGTGTTCTTACGTCTTTTATTTCAACAGGTTTCCATCTTGGCCAACTCACTGGGGATTGAACTGTGGGACATCAAAAGCTGAAAGCATGCTCTAAAGCTGTAACAGATTAATCTTTTTTGGCTTGGGCACAGAGGGGAGACACTTGACACTCACTAGTGGGTTACATTAGTTCATATTTTAAATGCTGTTCTCTTTTAAAAGTTAATTTCATATCCTATCTTTCATTCTGTTAACAACCTGGAATACCAGGAGGACTCGTGTTATTTCCTTTCAGACAACGAGATGCTTATTTGGGTACTGGTTAGAGCAACTCTGTGCTAAAATGGCTGCCATAGCAGAAGATATTTTGCGATATGTCTTTCAAACTAATCTGCCTACTGAAGGGCATTTTTAACAGCAAATGTTATCCAAAATGTTTGTTAATGGAGATATGTAGTACATTTGCTATTGAGACTGCAAATTCATGTTTAGATTATGCAACTATTATGAAATTAACATAACACCAGCCATGTGTTTCTGTCTCTTTGCAAAGTATAATATTGAAGTAATGTGTACTGTTTGGATTTTCCTGGGAGGTAGTTTTCATGAGACTAATAAATAAAACAGATGTAACAAATAAATATATCTACTGTACTTTATTTTCTTATTAAATGCTGTAAACTTCCCACGCCACTGGGTATCCTTTTCTTTTGAAAACACATTGAAATAGACATCAGAGACCTTTATGATACAGATTGTGATACAGTTTTAAAGGTGTTTTTTCTGTCAGTTTTCTGAAGAAGAATGATGCAGTCTTGAGTTTAATAAATAAAATTGTAAATTATGATACAGTGATATACCCAAGAAAATACTTCATTGTTGATTACATTATACTCAGTATAAATATCTTACTTATCTTTATAGTAAATCTAAAAGTACCCTTGTTTGGGAACTTACAGGCTAAGGGGCTGATCCTGCAACCCTTACCTGAGTAATCCCCACTCATGCCAGCAGTCCTTTTGAACTCAATGCCTGAATACGAATTGTCTGAATGTGTAAGGGTTGCAGGATCAGGTATTAATTGTGGATGCTATTACATTAGCAGACAACCTACAGGATAGAAAGAAACATGCATTTTATTTTAGATGTGTTGATCTGAATTTTATGCAAACAATTATACACTGTATCTCAATCAACAAGGCATTCTTAGACTTAGTTACTTCTTGTTAAGATGGAAAATGTTGAGTTGTGAGATGATTGTTTGTTTGTTTTTTTAATATTAATATGAATAAGATACCATGTTTCTGCAAAAGAACATTTTATACCAAAAAGAGGAAGTGTAATTAATAGTCATACAATGCTGATTGTACAAACGTTTGAACTAAGGAATATGCATTCACCTTGCCAGTATTTACAGTAATATAACACCCTAGCTCTTATGTAGTGCTTTTTCAAAGCACTTTACAAAGAGAGGTAGATATCATTATCCCCTTTTTAAGATGGGGAAACTGAAACGATTTATAAATGGTTTGGTAATTCTGAATTCTTCATTTTAAATCTGTCAAACTTGCTGTTATATTTATCCTTTCAAACTTCTGCTTCCACACATTTTACTGTGGCCTCAGGCTTGGTTTGAGGCTCTTCTGCCTTTTTCCCATTATTCTTTGGTTCCTTCTCAGGAGCACTGTCACTTGAGTTAGCTTCTTTGATGACTTTGGCTTCAATCCTTTCTTTTTGCGGCTCCTTGTTTGAGAATGGGAAGGTTTTCTTGTATCTTTAAATAGAAATATTAAAGCAAATTAAAACAGAAACACTACCAAGTAGCACACATATTATGAGCTCTGAATAATCACTGAATAGATGCAATACAAAGTATCTAGAATTATCAACTGATCCTGCAGGTCATACTCAAGCAGAACTCCCACTAAAGCCATGGGGATGCTGAATTAGTCCCCCTTAAGTGGTCACATGGTTTTTAGACTTAGTTCTTAAATATTTTTAAATCAGACAACATATATCAGAAGTAGCAGTACATAATAATGAAACTAGATGGAATGCAATTTCAGACATACGCAGTTTTTAGGTTGGATTTAATAATCCATTGGATTGAATGTCTGTCTAACATTTGTAAAGCTTACAAAGTGATGCAATCTTTCTGAACACAACCATAATTCAAGAATAAGAACTCTTCTATCAGGATTGGGATGGTAGAAAGGTACAAGAAGGAAAACATACTAACACTACAGCAGATACTTAAATGCAAACAGATAAGCTGACATGCAGAAATCACACATGTGGCACATGATTAATTGATTAAGCTCCTTCCTATGACATGCCATCAGCTACAACAATAAAGTTTATCTGCAGAGCTATAGATACGCACATTTCACTCTTCTTTGTCATATGTTTTAATTAAATTTGTACTGTATACAAATATGAATATTCATCAGCCGTAATCTAAGAGTAAACATTATGAAAGAAAGAACTTACTTTTTGATATAGCAGACTGCAAGAACAGCCGATGCTATAAAAAAGATGAGTGCCAGCACAAGGAGTGCGATAGGTACACCTAAAGATAAAACAATATCGATAACTGATGTGTTAATCTTGATTTTGAAAAATATTCTTAGTTCTTAAATCAGCCTTTCTGAAAATTCATGTGCCTAAGGTCAGATTCTTCTAAAGGCAGCCTTGAGTAAGTGGGCCCAACCCCCATGGAAATCTCTAGTTCAAATTCACAATGACCTAAACAGTGGCATCAATTACACTCATTTTGCACACCAGCTGAGTGCAAGTTACACTACTTTACCATTTACACCCAGTGCTTCTTCCATTAAAGTCAATGGTAGTTTTGCCCTTGAGTTCAAGGGGAACAACTTCAGGCCTGTTTTGATATTTAGACTATCATTTTTGTCACTGTTGAATATGAATTATAATCTCAAAATAATCTTTACTGTCTATTAAAGCAGCGGAATTTAGAGAAATACATCACTACAATGATTTTGTTCAGGTATATGGCATGTTCTCTTGTTCTTTAAGAAGACATCCTATGTAAATTGTATGTGATTGCATTCTAAATATAGATAGTCAAAGGAAAGCTTTTTTAAAAACCCTTCAGTTAAGCATTGTCATCAGGATTATTAAACAGGAAACAAGAGGTGAGCTGATATTCTTTCCAGGCAGATAATGAATGCTGGATGAAAATTTCAGAGTCATTACCCATGGAAACACATTTATTGTAAAACTGAAGGGCTAGGGTTTGCCAAAGATTTATATCCAGACTGCTCTGTTAGCTATTGTAATCTACACAGTCGCATACATGCATATATTATTCTGCACCATATTTTCCAAGTAGTACAGTAAAAGTTGAGGATCAGAAAGATGTAGTGATTATTGTCATGTAAGAAAATGATACAGTTTTGCTTTTTTTGTTTAACACGAGGTTTTGTGTGGGTGTTTTGATTGCTTTATCCTGGCAGGTGTGAGAACCAATTAAGTTTTTCACTTGCACCAGGCATGTAGCATATGTTGGCAAAATTCCCATTGACTTCCTCAGAAGTAGGAACAGAACTTATGTGGTAAAATTCCTCTGATTCCTATTAAAAAGCTAAGTGAGGTTATATTTAATCCTCCACAAATATACCAATTAATTTTCAAAAGAAAGGAGTTTCCTTTGTGTTACTAGTTTTGGCTTTGCAATTCCTTACATTCTTATTCTGCCCTCATACACTCATGCATAACAATCCTTGATTTTGGTTGTAGCTGTGCACACTAACCCACTCTAAAACACTATTTAATAACTAGGGTATATATAAAAAAGACATATATCCTTTACCTCCAAATACAACACTATCATTTGTAAAGGCAGCTTGGTTTCCATTAGGCACTGCCATCTCCTCTTCACTTTCCCAAGTAGTCTGTACTGTTGGTAAAATGGTTTCCGTTACACATTTTATACGAAAGGTCTTCTGACGTATTTGGGGTTTTGGTGACTCAGGAGCAGTAGGCATCTCTGTGATGCCCTGAGATGAAGCTGTTGAAGATGAGTTTATTTCTGGATCTGTTGCAGGTAACAGGGTTGTACCTGTTTCTGGTATGCATGAATCAATCCAAATATCTGCAAAGAGGGAAAGGAAGTCTAATGAGTTGCACTGGGCGCTATTGCAAAATTTTGCACATACCTAAGGCAAACCACACATTGATCTATGGTGGATATTTTCAGAAGTTTTTCTGAGGCTATGCCGTGAGGTAATCAGATGACCACTACTCATATCTGTTCATACTAGAGCGACAAGGCCAGTGAATAATAGCTTTTATTGGACCAATTTCTGTTGGTCAGAGGAGCTTTCAAAGCTTACACAGAGCTCTTCTTCAGGTCTCTGTGTAAGCTTGAAAGCTCCTCTCTCTCACCAACAGAAGTTGGTCCCATACAGATATTGTCTTGTCTCTCTAATATCTTGGGACCAACAGAACTCTGGATACAACTATTGACACTGTTTATTATTATGTATTTATTCAGAGAGGCTTAGATTTAGCATGTTTAATTTTAAGTATAAGAGTAATTCCAGATTACTCACCTCCTTAAAGTTAGGCACATGCTTAATACCTTTCTGAACAGGGAACAAAGCCCAGAAGTGTGACAAAACTCCTTTTACAATGCCATACAAAAGACAAGATCCTTGCCAGAAAGAGCTTACAATATAATTTCCTGTGTGACATATGACAAGGAAACAAAACAAAATGGAGGGAAGAACTAAGTAAGAACACAGGTTACACTGTCATGTGGTTATCCAGCATTTTGAGGTTAATTTATATCATTACAGGTGGTGCTATGAGCCTTGCCTATTATTATGGTTATCCAACACTTCCCAGTATAAGGCCCTGATTTCACCTGCTTATAACTTTGCCAAACTGTAACCATTTGGACTGAAATTTTATATGCCTGGCGTCTGCCTCAGACTGATTTTTTTTCCAGCCAAGGAAATTTAGGGCTTTCCAAGAACAAGATTAGGGAAAAATATGTTATTTTGTCCATGTCAAAACATTCAGGCAACCTTTTCTTTGAGAGGTTTTAGTGCCCCCATGCTTTAGATCAGGGACTTGAAGTTTGGCAGTGGGGTTATATTTGTATCAGGAACGTGTCTTTTTCTGTCCCCAAGAAAATCCATACAAATTTGACCAAGCTATAAACCTTTGAAATCTTCAGTTTGCACATTGTCCCAAGAGGGTTGCCAGGTGTCTGGTTTTTGACCAAAACGCCTGGTCAAAAAGGGACCCCGGTGCCTCCAGTCAACACTGCTGATCAGGCTGATAAAAGTCCAGTCGGCAGCACAGCAGGTTTAAGGCAGGCTCCCTACCTGCCGTGGTTCCGTGTAGCTCCTGGAAGCAGCGGCATGTCCCTCCTCTGGCTCCTATGCGTAGGGGCAGACAGGAGCTCTGCATGATGTCCCCGCCTCAAGTGCCGGTTCTGCAGTTCCCATTGACTGTGAACCACGGCCAATGGGAGTTGTAGGGGCGGTGCTTGTGGACTGGGCAGTGTGCAGAGCCACCTGGCTGCACCTCTGCATAGGACTGGAGACGGAACATGCCGCTGCTTCTGGGAGCTGCTTGAAGTAAGTGCCACCCAAAGCCTGCACCCCCTCCTGCGCCCCAACCCCCTGCCCCATCCCTGATCCCCCTCCCACCCTCCAAACCCCTCGATCCCAGCCCAGAGCCCCCTCCTGCACCCAGAACCCCTCATTTCCAGCCACACACTAGAGCCTGTACCCCCGCTAGAGCCCAATCCCTTCCTGCACCCCAACTCTCTGCACCAGCCCAGAGCCCCCTCCTTCACTCCAAACCCCTCATCCCCAGCCCCACACCAGAGCTTGCACCCCCAGTCGGAGCCCTCATCCCCTCACCTCCCCGCACTCCAAGCCCTGCCCCGATTCTCCTCCTGCCCTATGAACCCCTTGGTCCCAGTCTGGAGCACCGTCCTACACCCCAAAACCCTCATCCCCAGCCCCATCCCAGAGTCTGCACCCCCCAGCCAGAGCCCTCACACACCCCGCACCCCAGACCGAGCCCAGAGCCCCCTCACTCACTCCGAACCCCTTTGTCCCAGCCTAAAGCCCTCTCCTGCACCCCAAATCCTTCATCCCTGGCACCACCCCAGAGCTTGCATCCTCAGCCAGAGCCCACATCCCAACCCACTGCCCTAGCCTGGAGCCCCCGCCTGCACCCTGAACTCCTAATTTCTGGCCCTACCCCGGAGCTTTCACCCCTGCCAGCACCCCAACCCCCTGAGCCAGCCCAGTGAAAATGAGCAAGTGAGTGAGGGTGGGGAGAGTGAGTGACAGAGGGAGGAGGGATGGAGTGAATGGGGGAGGGTCCTTGGAGAAGTGCCAGGGCCTCAGAGGAGGGGTGTGGTAGGGCTGGGGCAAGGGTGTTTGGTTTTGTGCAAGTAAAAAGTTGGCAACCTTATATCCTAATGATGGTTATATAAGGACCTGATCTGCAGGGACAGCCAGTAATTTAGACAAATTGCATAAATGATGCCTGTAAAAAAACTGCACCTTTAAAATTATAAGTGAAAAACTGGAATTCTGGGTAAGGCTGGAGTGAAAATGTGACTCTAAGGAGGAATTGGTCATTGGTTCTTGCTGGTACTCTTACATAATCTGAAAACTATAATGTTATCTACATGTTAACCAGCTGAATATGTTATAGAAATAATGGGTGGAAATGACTTATGTACAGTTCTTAATATGAGTCCCAGGCGGGGAAGTCTGATGACGCATTTTCATTCACAAAGTAAGAGGATAGATGACACAGAGTTGTTCTTTTTTCACTATGGCCTTTAAGTGACTCTACACACTGCAGCTGGAAGGTCAAAATGCAGCAAAATGAGCTCTTGCCAAATACTTTTGTTGTAAGAGCTCTAGCAAGAGGCAATTTGGCCATTAACATAAATGGTGATTCTTCATTCCCTATATTTAATAAAAAATCGCTTCCTAATAGCATTCAACAGGCTTAATTTGCTCTATTAAATAATATGACAACAATGTAAAATAGTGACAATTCTCTTTTTAAACCTGCAAAAGTAAGGAATTCCAGGTTAAGATTGCCACTTTGTCTTTACACAGCTCATCTTATTATTCATAGATGTAATACAATCCAAAATACTACACAGATTAAAAAAAAGCCACATTGTAAAAGAACAGTTCAAGCATACACAGACATGATACAGCACATACAAAAGCAGTGACATCAAAAAAGGGTAGCTGTTTAAATAAGACACGATCTGAGCTAACCTCCCACAGAGTTCATAAACCCACACATGAGAGTTCTGAACTGTAGAGAAGGATCAATTTTACCCCAATCATGTCTTTTTTAACTGGACTGTATAAGTGGCTAATCCATTTCCATTTTTCCTATGGATATGTCCAAGGGGTACCTCCATCCTGGATTTTTCTCACACCACTCACACTCCAACACGGCTACTCATGAAGGTCATTAACAAATTCCTTCTGGCCATGTATAATAGCCTTCTCTCTAATGGCCTCACCCTCAGTCTTTCTGCCACCTCTGACATGAATGATCTCTCAGTCCATTGTAATAGCCTCTCCTTCCTACTTTGCCGTGACTTGCTACTCTCCTGGCTTTCCTCTTGCTTTCCAGCCACTCTTTCAGCATCTCTTTCACATGTTTGGCCACTTTCCTCCACTGAAACCCTTCAGATTTTCATACATAGTCCTCTGGTCTTCTCTCTTTAGACATTGTGAAGGATGTGGGGCTGGTCTGTAATAATTTATGAATACTGTATATGATCTGGTTACTGGGGTAGTTACTTTATTGGGTTAGTGGAATGTCTACTGCATTAATATATTGATTTAATGTAATAGCAGGGCTGTTAAGACACTAGCAGGAAGGGAACACAATGTCTTTAGATAAGTAACTTCTCAGTAAACATGGTGGATGTCATTAAGAAACAATGCTGAGGTATTATGTTGAAAGGAGCCTACATTATTTGCTCCAGCCCAAAGTTACACTCTGTTTTGCCCAGACTGAGAATGGACAGATCCAAAGGACTTGAAATGGTTAAAAAGTGAGTTGTTGGGAGAGGGGGAGCCAGTTGTTCAGGGCTGTTCCTAAAGAACAGGGTGACATTGACAACGGCCCAGCTGAGGGAGTATGAAGCAATTTAGCTTTCCAAAGATTCCAGGGGGATGGTAAGCCTTTCATAAGAGAGCTAGGCATATAGACTGTTTATTGTGTTAAAATCCTTTTTCTCTTTTGCTTTGCTGTATTTCTATGGTTAAGATTAAACATTATTTTGTTTTAAGATAGTCAGCTAGTCACTGTATTCACTATTGGCCACAAGCTCCCAAAGGGAAGAATTGCTGGGGCCAAACCAAGGAAGGGAAGAATTGTGGGACTCCACCTCATAGGAGGTAAGGACATCAGGCCTAACACTTGAAGCGTGAACTCAGAGAGACAAAGGAAGGGGTTCAGAGATGCAGGAGACCTGTAACCGTAACACTCGTATTCTCCCATAACCTCAATGACCACTTATACAATGATGGCACCCACATTTCTCACTCTACTCCTGAACTCCCTTCTTTTGTCCAGTCTCAACATGTCTATCTCATTCGATTTCTCTTGCTGGATGCTCTGTCACCATCTCATGCTCAACAAGTCAGAACAAACCTTATCTCTTTCCTCCTTATCCTTCTCTTTTACCTACCTTCTCTACTACTGTTGACAATATTATCATTCTTTCTGTTACTTAAGCCAACAATCCCTAGGCCATGTTTAACTCGACTCCCTCTTTCTCTTCTAAGATTCAGGCTCTAGCTAATCCTGATGTCTTTTTCACTATAACAACTCCAAAATCATGGGCGGCACGGGTATCGAAGGCCGGGGGAAGGCTAAGCCTCCCCAGACAACCTTGCATGGTCCCGCCCACTCTCTGCCCCCAGACCTCTTCCTGCTTCCTGGTGCTGTGCTGTGGGGGGCTCTTCCCCCCCTAGGCTGGGGCTAATGGGGGCCAGCCTGCACTCTGGTGCTTGGGGGGGACGGGGACTGTGCCACCCAACCACCCGCTGCTTCAGGGCTGGGGGAGGGGGGCTGTGCCATCTACCCACCCACCCGGCGCTCTGAGTCTGGGAGAGGGGAGTTGTGCCGCCCGCCCAGCATCTGGGGGGGCATGCCCCCCACCCAACTGCTCGGTGCTCCAGGGCTGGGGATGGTGATGGCGGCCATGTGGGGGGGAAGAGGAGGTTGGGCTCCAGCAGGAGGGGTGGGTCCTTGGGCAGAAGCAGCAGACGGGGCCAGGGGCTAGCCTCCCTGAGCCCGGGGTTCACCCATTGTCCATCTCCAAAATCCATTGTTCCTTCTCCACACAGCAACTGAGATATTACTCCATTTCCTAGTTGCTCTCCACTTTCTCATCCCTCTCATCCTAGGCCATTAAAAATGCTTCCATCAAAATCACTTGCCTTTATTGCTGTTTTTTCCACATTCTACCATTTCTTGGATCTAAAAAAGTTCAAACTTCTTCAATTTACTTTCTAGGCTCTCCAGAATTTATCTCTGCCCTCTGTCCTATCTTCAGTGGACACGTAGAACAATCAATCACTGTTTTCTTTATAACAGCTTTTAATATATTTGAAGACTTATTAGTTCCCCTCCCATCTTTTCCTCTAGCTTGGGTGGAGTCACTAATGTGACGATCTAATTTCTCCCCTTTTACAGGACAGTATGAAGTAAAATGCAAGGCTGTACAGATGGAGATTCTGGGAATATGTGACAATGATGGCGTTGGAGTTTACTAGCTTGTATGGACTTTAGCCAGAACAAATGTATTTTAATTTAGGTATTTTTAGATTTAATTTAGTTTGTTGGGTCATTTTTTATTTTTGCAGTAAAATAATATATATCACGAAACAACATTGTTGTTACTGAAGGAGTGTAAGCTAGCTATGCGTTTGAAACATTTTCATTGGCACAAGTATGACTGAGCATACTTAAGGGCTTCACATAGCTGACTCCACATAACTGAATATAATGAAGACAGCCTTATTCAAGAGCTTTAATTACAGCATCATTTTATTAATTTAGATGAACTAAATGGAACTTCTGTCCGTCTAGCACCCTGCATTTAGCAATAGCTCTTTTTTTTCCCCTGGAGGGGAAAGACACAATCCGCCATCTAAGATTAGGAAAAAAGCACAAACAACAATTTTTCTATGAAGATTTGAAATAATAAAACTAAATGTAACGACTCTAGGTCTCATGCCTACTTACCTGAAGAATTGAAGCAGAAACCATGATACTTGCGGTAGAGAGGGACTTTCCAATCTGCTACTCCAGTTTTGTTCTGACCACATTTTGGATTTGGGATAACCCGAGAAATGACAAGCCATTTATCTGCCACCCATCCAAAGCTAGAATAAAAAGTATCAGTCCCTTTAATGTTGGATGCATTCACAAGCATATTGTTGTAAGGAAATGGACCTGCTGAAAGCTGCTAGTAAATTACAGACTTCACGTACCTGCATGTTTCAAAGCCATGATTCCGGGCCTTCTCAACCTGGGTTTTGCTTGCCAGCTGTAACCCTAGCTGTCTACATGCACTTTCTGCTTCTGAGAAATTCAGTTTGTTTGGATGAGAAATTAGGGTTATGCCTGCGGTCCTGCACTCCCGAATGGTGAGATCTGTAAATTAAACATAAATATTCAAAGTTATTACATTAGAATTTATTCTTTTATTTTAAGTAAGTGCCTGTGTGTGTAGTGGAGCATATTGTTGTTCACTTTTTTAAGCTTTATGAGTATTAGGGCATTAACTCTCCCAGTGGAAGGTAACTCATCTAATTTAGCCTTTTATAAGAAAATAATCGGTTTTGTTCACCCCAACAGTCTAATAGTTCAGAGGGTAAGGATGACTCGTCACTGTGGCTAGACTATGAAAATGTACATTTTAAAAAATTAATCATAGATGGCAACTTTGAGCCTGTGCATGGGGGCAACCATCTTGCTAAAGAGGATGTGATTTGTGACATGTGCATGACAGCCCTATGGGTGGGCTAGAAACCAGTTTTTCCACCTGATTAATAATGTCTTAAAATAATAAAACTAGTGCTTACGATAAAACTCGAATGACCTCAGCATAGTGAGCTTCATACAGTGACAGGGTTACAAGGCCTGCCATGGATGTCAAACATGGTTGGAAGCATGCGGAGTTTTACCCACAAAAAGATGCCCATTAGAGGGATTTTGTAATTTTTAATTATGTCACCTCCACTCTGCTGAGTTGTAATTTTTTAGGCCATTGGGGAACTCAGATACATTTTTTTAAATAATATCAAAAGGTAACAAGGTTCAAGCATGGGCCAAATTAAGTTACTTATTATCTTTTACCAGAGGTGCTGGAACAATGTGGATAGTGGGGGGTGCTGAGAGCAATTGAATCAAACTATAAACCCTGTATATAATGGAAACCACTTTCAAGCTGGGGGTGCGACAGCACCCCCCGCACTCCTACTTGAAGCACCTACAAGTTGTGCTGGGGCAGTGCTTGGTACAGCTGAGGGGGATGGGCAAAGGTGGCTCTACCCCCACCTTTTTGTGCTCCTCCTGGGGCCAGCTAGCTGCTTCAAATTTCACCATGTTGCAACAGCCGCCAGTGGGCAGACAACAATTGCTGGAGCACAGTGGCATTTTGGCCACACCCACTACATCAAGAACTGGGAAGGGTGGCCTAAGGCTGGTTAGCTCTAAATGGGGATTCTCCTGTGCTGGCTTTAGAGCCCAAAGCAACTTTAAGGGGACAGAGAGGGAGAGGGGGCAGGATTTGGCTCTTTATCTCCATGTAACATTTCACCAGGGCCATAAGAAACAAAAAGCTCCATTTTTTTATGTACAGTAGCAGCCAAGCTAAATAAACAAAGAACAATACACTGTAGAACAAACAAGGAACATTGTAGAGACCAAACAGAATGAATATAGAGTGGCAACAAAAAAAACAATAACTGCTTCTCAGATATTCCCTCTGGACTGTACTAGCCACCACCGTTCATACATTTATGGATTAGCCATAAAAATCATGCAATAACCAGGTTGTCCATACAGCCTTGGGGGTGGGGGAGGGGGGCGACGGGGAAATGAGGTATCCATGGGAATATTTTCCTCTCTGTCTGTGCTAGATGTGATGCTTTGCAGAGAGGAACTAAGAAATATTGTAGTCCTTGGAACATAATGCCAGCCAATAGCACTGCTCAGCAGGGGTGAGAGAGGTGCTACTGGGTGGAGGGAAGGTGTGCCTAAGTACCATAGTGCTCAGCTCAGACAATGAGAGTGATCTGATTGCGAAGAAAATGTAAATTTACCTTATAGTTTCTTCTTGGTGGTCAATATATTCTCCATTTGGTCCGACTCCTCCTACTTCAGTCAGTGCCTCCAGACCTAACCCACACTATTCTAGACTGTTCTGTCTCCCCTTTTTCTTCCCAGTCATACCCAGTCGTCTCCTGGTGGGCCTCTCCATGTTCCAGCTGCAGCAATGTAGATCCCACTCTCCTCTCTGCTTCTTAGACCTAATCCATCCTCTCCTTTCCTGTCTCCAGGGCCTGCTCCACACTTTCCCTCCTTTCATACTATTTACACATGATCCTTTCTATGTTCAGGCACAGTCTCTCCTGCCCTTACCCTCCTCTGTCCCCAGTCCAGTCCATGGATTTCCTCAGCATCTATTAAAATTTGGCTGAGTAGACCTTATAAAGTGATGATGGAAGCTTATTAATGACCAGCCTTAATTTTCTAGTCCTCAGAAGGACATTGAGAAATACAATGCAGCTTTTCAGATTGAGTTGAGCTGCTGATTAAATGGAACTTCCTGACACTTGACAAGTTGGCTTGGTATTTGAAAATGCCTGACTGATGCATAATATACTCAACAAAAGAAATATTTTCATATGAGAAAAGCAGTCAACTAGATGTTCACCCGGAAGAACATCCCGGGAAGATGTTCACCCAGGAAGAAGAAAGATTCAGTATCAGAAAATGAGGGCTCAGTCGGTAAGAAGGAAAAGAAAGCAGAGTGAATTGCAGATAGAGTGCAATTTTTTAACCTGAAAAATACAAAAGAAGATAAAATGCAATGTGTACCTGAAATTAGCATTTTTGAAACAACATGGAGAAGTAAAAAGCACCTTCTTGGACAGTTATCAGCTTTAGTGTAAACTACAACTAGTTTTACAACATCAGAAAAAGATTAGAAGCAAACAGCAACTTCCCAATCATCCTACCCTTTTCATGACTTCCTAAATCATCTCTCTGAGTCCTATGATGAAGCACACTGAATTTGTGTTGGAGGCAGATTAGTCCTTTAGAAATGTATTATCCTTTGGCTCCACAAGCTGCTCTTAGCTAGCTTCTGAGCTCTTCTGTACTTGGCTGGTCTAACAGCAAAAGGATATTTTCATCTTGAATCATATGTTGTACATTTGCAGGAGAAATCTACTTCATTAGAAGAACAGTGGAATTGATTGATTGGGAGAAAAAAAATCTGAGAATAAGACAAAGATGGTGGGTGCAGAATAGAATGAAGGACTTGAGCTGTTGTAAAGTGAGGGAGACTCTTCTTCTTTCATGTGATCTAGTCTCTTTGCTGTTTTGGGAAACTGCCGCTGAGTCTCTTGTTTTTCCCCAGATCCTCAGTTCATATTGTGATGTTCTGTCCATGAGGTGCTGGATGGGTTGCTCTGTCTGCTGGTAGCAGCGAGGGACATTCTTAGGCTGCTCTGGTGAGAAGGATCTTTGCCTGCTGGGATTTTCAAGGGAGGCTAAGACGATAGGTACCCAAATCCCATTGAATTTCAACAGGAGTTGGGCATCTAATTTCTTTGGGTGCCTTTGAAAATCCCAGCCATAATTTGTTGTGTAGAACCCTTCAGTAGATAAGAACAATAAATCAGTTTGACATTGAAATCTGGTTGTTTACACAGGTAGAAAGAAAATTTCCTCTTTGCAACGTGTGACTAAATTCACTTACAGAGACTGACACGCTCACCCCTGCTGCACTGCCGCAACCTGCATGATAATAGCTATTGAGGATGTACACGCACAGGTCAACTTAGGCTGGTTTTGAAGATGGGACCTGAATCAGAGGATGTCCGAGTTTCATTTGACCCATGACAGAAAGATTGCAGCTGGCAATGACACAAGCTAGTATTTTAACTAGCTGTTAAAGGTGTGCTCCTAAAAGGATAGGTATGTGGTATTTATGACTAATACAGTGAGTTACGTAACAAGGTTCATTTAACTCAAATGTAGCTTTCTCTGTATGGCACATTCACTAGTGCTTTCTCTCATCTTCCCTAGCTCTTACTTATGGGTTAAGAGTTGTGTTGATCAAAAAAGATTTTGGTGCTTTTTGAAAAATGCATCCTAAGTGACTTAGAAGCCTAAGCCCCATTTTCAAAAGTGACACAGGTGCTTAGAAGCCTACGTTTCACTGACAGTCAATTTTGAAAATAGAACTTAAGCACTTTTGAAAATGGTACCATTATACTTTCCTTTCCCTTGTTAAAGATATATCTCATTTATAACTCATTCTGCTCTCCTCCAACTTACACATCGTGAGGGGAAATAGTCTTGCCCTTGTTCTTGGAAATAATAAGTTTAAGTGTGTTGGGTGCCTCTCTTTTATTTGATGCTGCAATACAGCAGTGTTTCATATCTTCCTGGAATTAGGCTTTGGAGCTTCTGCGTTGCAGCTCCTCCAGAGAGGTCTTTCTGACAGCTGCCATGTGAGTTGGTGGCAGTCAGACTCTTATTCCACAAACAAATTTTCTATGTGCATTTTTGTGTGTGTGGACTGGAGCCACAGAGGAAGTGAAAATGTCTGCTGGTGTTCTGAACCAGCAATTCTGTTTTTCTTTGGTGGAAAACGGGTCCTTCCTCTATCAACAGTATGAAAAAGCCTGTAATTGTTTGATCAACATCATGACACTGTGTAGTGTGACCAGCAGCATAAAATGTGGCATTGGCAGTAATTCACAAAGCTGTGGAGAAGAAACCGAAGCAGGAGCTATTGCTTCCTATGAAATAAATTACAATGCTGACTCTCCCTTCTCACAGTTTGTCAGTCTCCCAACAGTCTCCCTCAATCACTGTCCAAAGATAAGGGAGTTGATTGCTGACAAATGTGTATGTATAGTCATTTGCTTGTATATGATATTCCCATCTTCTGCTTCCATCATTTTGTCTTTTAAATTTTGAGCCCACTGGAGCCGGGATTGACTTATTTGTGGCACACATTCCCACTCCACAAGGGGTTCTCAGACTTTTTTGCACCGCAACCCCCTTCTGACACCAAAATTACTACACACCCTCAGAAGGGGGGGGCTGATGCCTGAGCCCACCTGAGTCCCACTGCCCCGGGTGGGGAGGCCAAATCCCAAGGCCTACCACTCTGGACAGGGGGGCCAAAGCTGAAGCCATGGGGGCCAAAGCTGAGCTCCGCTGCCAAGGGCTGAAGCCCTTGGGCTTTGGCTTTGGCCCTGGACTGTGGGGCTCGGGCTTCAGCCCTGGCCCCAGCAAATCTAAGTCAGCACTGGCGACCCCATTAAAATGGGGTTGCGCCCCACTTAGGGGTCCCAACCCACAGTTTGAGAACCGCTGCACTACACAATTCACCAACAACTAATCAGCAATCTCTTTGCCAGTTTTCTTGGCGTGGTTACTCCCCTCCTCCTTGAACTGCTCTCTCACCTCTAATGGCAGTCCTGCCAAGGCATGGGATCTGAGTTACCCAGGAAAGAATTTTCTGTAGTATCTGGCTGGTGAATCTTGCCCATATGCTCAGGGTTTAGCTGATCACCATATTTGGGGTCGGGAAGGAATTTTCCTCCAGGGCAGATTGGAGCGGCCCTGGAGGTTTCTCGCCTTCCTCTGTAGCATGGGGCACGGGTCACTTGAGGGAGGCTTCTTTGCTCCTTGAAGTCTTTAAAGCACGATTTGAGGACTTCAATAGCTCAGACATAGGTGAGGTTTTTCGTAGGAGTGGGTGGGTGAGATTCTGTGGCCTGCGCTATGCAGGAGGTCGGACTAGATGATCAGAATGGTCCCTTCTGACCTTAGTATCTATGAATCTATGAATCAGGGCATCAGGTGGAGGATTGGTGGAGGGGATATGCCTCCTGTTCACTATGTTGTACTTGTTTGCTAGCTGAAGAACAGACTTCAGCTTTCATGGCTTGCAAATCAAATCCCCAAATACTTTCTTAGAAGAAGCATTAACCGCATACAAATTAAATAAAAATATTTCATAAGAAAATTATATGACTATATGTTAATGGAATTATGATGCAACCATTTTGCATTGAGAGCTATGTAAGGCAGATGCTCCTTTATTAATTCCTGAAATACTGTCTTTCAAAAGTGGGAACTCCCAAGTGTTTGGGTTATTTTTTCCTTCCATTAGTAACCAGAGGCAGACTTCATTACCCAAAAGCTATACTTCAAGAATCATGCCTATGTCCCTGGGAACTTTGTGGCAGACTCATATTCACTGTTACAATATTTCAAAATCAAAACTAACAGTTTACACTTAAAATAACATATTTCTAAGGCATCCAATGACCCATTTCATGCACATCCTGCGATTAGATAACCGCTCAAAAGCTTTTGCTGTGGCATCTTTCAAAAAAATTGACATCTGGCCAGATTTTCACTTATTACTAAAAATATCATCAAAAACTTATTTGGACATTATTAAAAATGAATCAAATAATTGGACATAAATATTAAGTGAAAGATATTCACAAGCAAGAATGTTACTGAAACTATTCTCTTTTGCATTTATTTCTGAGAAATCTGTGGTTTCATATGCCTATAAATGATAGGTTACTTTAAAATATATGCACATACAGAGTTATATATACTTACAGATGTAATTATACACCTGCATATTTTATTTGCAAACACACTGATTTAACAAATATCTTTTCTGGAAAAAAAGAAAGAGAAAGATGTAAATTGGTTTTCTATCTTGAACAAATTTTTGGACATTGGGAAAAAGTTGCACACACTGAAAAATTGTAAGAAAACATACCTTTCACATTGAAAGAGCCTTGAGCTAGGAATTTCATAATCCAGATTGAGAAGAAAACCAGGGTAACTCCAGAATAAGTTCCCATTATCATTAGCACCAATAACAAATGAAAAAACTCAGGATGGGTTGTTTCCTACGTTAAAGACAATGGTGTATTGCCAGTCCCTCTGTTGTGGGTTTGAGATGGCTTTCTTGATAGCTACTTAGATGCCACTGTACTGATTCACTGAAAGAATGTCAGCAAATATTTGTTGCTCAGCTAAAAAGGCATCTACTGGTCAAGGGCAGTAGCTGGAAATACATGACGTCCCCAGAACATTTCGCAGCTGGCTGTCTGGAAAATTCAGCTAATGCTGACTCAGAAAATATACAGCTGAGGAAGGGAGATAATGCAGTGTTAGTCTGTCAGTCTTATAAACAGTTTGCAAAATATTTTTCTCTTGCTATTCCTTTTGTAACTGTTCCTGTTTAACTGAGTGTTAGCTCATCACTCATGTAGTGCATTCATTTGTTAATCAACATGTCTAACCGCTAGTACAGAGTACTGGCAATCAGCATTCTTGGGTTACGGTCCCAGCTGTGCTATAGACTTTATATGTGACTCTTGGGCAAATCACTTAACCTCTCCATGCCTAACATTTCCAATGTATAAAATGGGCATAATAATGCAGAGGTTGATTGATGCTTAGTTAAGCAAGGCATAGATTTGAGGTTGGTTTACTTTGAGCGGGGAATAAGAGAAATGTCTCTGGGCATTTTCCCTGGATTGTTCCACCAAGGCTGGTGGCGGAAATTGAACATGTTACTGAATGAAACTTTTGTCTCCCAAATGAAAATTCCCAATAAACCACCTGGCTCATGGAATGAAGGGGTCCTGCTGCCAAACCTTGGAGAACTTGAGAGTCACAGCAGACATAAGCCTTCTTGCAGGGCCTTCCTGTGCTGAATCTAGATCCCTGACATTACCATGACATTTTTATGCCCCTTCATGTTTTGGCCACCATGCCAGAGGACATGCTTCCATGCTGATGACGCTTTTAAAAAAAAAAAAGTTAATTAAATTTGTGACTGAACTCCTTGGGGGAGAATTGTATGTCCCAGGCTTCTGCCATATACTTCATGTTATAGCAGTCTCAAAGGATGACCCAGCATGTTGTTCATTTAAAGAACACTTTCACAGCAGACAAACTGCAAAGAAGGTACTGATGTGAGATTTCTAAAGATAGCCACAGCACTCGACCCAAGGTTTAAGAATCTGAAGTGCCTTCCAGAATCTGAGAGGGACGAGGTGTGGCGCATGCTGTCAGAAGTCTTAAAAGAGCAACACTCCGATACAGAAACTACAGAACCTGAACCACCAAAAAAAAGAAAATTAACCTTCTGTTGGTGGCATATGACTCAGATGATGAAAATGAATGTGCGTCAGGGTGCATTGCTTCAGATTGTTATCGAGCAGAACCTGTCATTAGCCTGGAAGCATGTCCTCTGGATTGGTGGCCGTAGCATGAAGGGGCATATGAATGTTTAGCATATCTGGCAGGTAAATACCTTGCAGTGCCGGCTACAACAGTGCCATGTGAACGGCTGGTCTCACTTTAGGTGATGTAAATAAGAAGCGGGCAGCATTATCTCCAGTAAATGTAAACAAAACTTGTTTCTCTTAGTGATTGGCTGAAAAAGAAGTTGAACTGAGTGGACTTGTAGGCTCTAACTTTTTACATTGTTCTGTTTTCTAATGCAGTTATGTAAAAAAAAATTCTACTTTTGTAAGTTGCACAATAAAGGGATTGCATTACAGAACTTGTATGAGATGAACTGAAAAATACTATTTCTTTTGTTTTTACAGTGCAAATATTTGTAATAAAAACTAATAATATAAAGTGAACACTGTGTACTTTGTATTCTGTGTTGTAATTGAAATCAATGTATTTGAAAATGTAGAATACATCCAAAATATTTAAATAAACGGTATTCTATCATTAACAGTGCGATTAAAACTGCAATTAATCATGATTATTTTTTTAATCTCATGATTAATTGCTATTACTTTTTAAAATCATTGACAGCCCTAATAATTAGAATAGCCAAATTCTGTCCAGATTTGTTGAAGTCTATGAGAGTTATGCCTGACTGGATAGTGAGATCAAAAGGGTTTTAAAAAAAACATTTGTGACTGAACTATTAAGAACCTTTGTAACAGTATAGAGTGTTAAAATGTGTGATTTTTCACAGGCTTTTGGAACAGCTAAAATGGAAATTAGAGAAAGAAGCTGGCCTTAGGACAGGAAGGCAAAATTAGAGTTTGTTCTTCATTTTAACTTACCTGGTATTAGGATCAGTGTTATGACAGACATATGTCTATTAATGCACATTAAACAAATAATTTATTAGAATATATAGTCAGGAAAATTGTCAGCATCTGGCACCAGATTTTTAGAAGTGCTGAAGTTTCACAATAATATTTAGAAATGCTGACAAGCATTGCTAATCTTAGAGAACTTGTGATTTTTGTGAGAGTGATAATCTAAACATTCATTGGACTGATTTCAGAGTAGCAGCCGTGTTAGTCTATATTCGCAAAAAGAAAAGAAGTACTTGTGGCACCTTAGAGACTAACAAATTTATTTGAGCATAAGCTTTCGTGAGCTACAGCTCACTTCATCGGATGCATTCAGTGGAAAACCGATGCATCCGATGAAGTGAGCTGTAGCTCACGAAAGCTTATGCTCAAATAAATTTGTTAGTCTCTAAGGTGCCACAAGTACTCCTTTTCTTTTTGATTCATTGGACTGTGTCAGAAGACTCCAAACAGGGCTCTGTGGTGCTTGGTAAAGGGACCATGTGGGATGCACAAGGGTGAGGAGCAGTAGAGAGTCTCAATTCAATACGATCTATTTACAAACGTCAGGACTTTGTTTCAGGGTGCCAACACCACCTGAGGGAGAGAGCGGTGTTTCTATAATAACAAATGGCCATATAAAAAGTCCAAACCTTTTACCCAGCTTCTCTAAAAGTGGCAATATTACAACAAAGAAACTTCAAGAACAGACTTCAACGAGAGACTGCTGAATTGGAATTAATTTGCAAACTGGACACCATTAAATTAGGCTTGAATAAAGACTGGGAGTGGATGTGTCATTACACAAAGTAAAACTATTTCCCCATGTTTATTCCCCTTCCGCCCCCCCCCTGCACTGTTCCTCATATGTTCTTGTCAACTGGTGGAAATGGCCCACCTTGATTATCAATACAAAAGGTGTCCCCCCACCCCCGCTGGTAATAGCTCACCTTACCTGATCACTCTCATTACAGTGTGAATGGTAACACCTATTGTATCAAGTTCTCTGGATATATAAAATCCCCCTACTGTATTTTCCACTGTATGCATCCAATGAAGTGAGCTGTAGCTCATGAAAGCTTATGCTCAAATAAATTTGTTAGTCTCTAAGGTGCCACAAGTACTCCTTTTCTTTTTACAGTTCTCTTGTGGCTTTGTCAGTCTTAACCCCTCTTAGAGGCATAACAGCCCCTCCCCTAAAGATATGTCAATCTTCATTCTTCTCTCCTCGCTAGGATACAACAGCAACCCCTTCCCACTAGCCCTTCAGAGTAAAAAGGGAGCTTGTGCCCTCCCTGTTCAACAAGTACCAGCCTGGGGGCCCTTAACAATGAAGAAGGCATTAGTTCTGAGTCTGACCCCCAACTCTCTCTCCTTCTCTTCTCCTTCAAAGCTACTTCCTTTGCCTTGCCACAACCACCACCCTTCCTTGGAACTTCATGCAACCTGTCACTGGCTTTTTCAAAATGCCCAACTAAGGTTTTCCCAGGCCTCTCTCTCTCTCTCTGTAGAGACACCCACAGCAGGTCTTGCTTCTTCCCTGGTCTCTCTTTCACACAAGAAAAGAAAGCACCTTATATCCATGCCCCCTTTCATATCATGCATTGATGCAAGGCATACATCTCTCATCAGTGTTGGGAACTAGCCCTCCTAGAATTCCACTCGTTCTGTCCTAAACATGGCAACAGGCAGTGTCAGGCCTGTACCCTACCATAAAGGGTCAGCGTGCCCTATTTTACAGGAATGCCAGCCACACCCAAGGCTTGTCAGAAGAAAGTTTAAAAACTCTTTTCCCATTGAGAAAGGAGTCTGCCACTGGTATAGCTAATCCTGAAAAATAACACTGCTTGCTTCTTCTGCATCAGGTGATAGTAGAAGTTGATAATAATAAATATAAATCAGAAGCTAAGAATTGTAGAAAACTGATAAGGGAAGCAAAAGGCCAAAGGCCAACTCTATGGCTAGTCGAGTTAAGGACAACAAGGAGGAGATTTTAAAGTTTATTAGGAACAAAGAGAATCCTAACAATGGCATTGGTCCATTACTGGTTGGAAATAGTAGAATTGTCAACAGTAATTCAAAAAAGGCAGAAATAGTCAATAAATATTTCTGTATTGTATCTGAGAAGAACAGTTAATGTAGTCATATTGTATAATGATGATATAACATTTTCCACTTCAATAACAACTCCTCAGGAGGATGTTAACAGCAGCTACTAAATTGCATCCAAGAATTTTAAAAGAGCTTATCAAAATGTTGATTTTGAATAACTCTTGAAACAATGAGGAAATTCCAAAAGACTGCAAGAAAGCTAAAATTGTGCCAGTATTTAAAAAGGGTAAATGGGATGATCTGGGTATGCAACAGAATGAATGTAAACCATTAAAAAGTGACAGGTTTCAGAGTAGCAGCTGTGTTAGTCTGTATTCGCAAAAAGAAAAGGAGTATTTGTGGCACCTTAGAGACTAACAAATTTATTAGAGCATAAGCTTTCGTGAGCTACAGCTCACTTCATCGGATGCATTTTCCATCAATAAATTTGTTAGTCTCTAAGGTGCCACAAGTACTCCTTTTCTTTTCATTAAAAAGTGGTGAGAGCATTTAAAAAAGGCTACTTTCATCTTATTAGAAGGCTATGGTGCACACGTTCTTGGCAAATAACAGGTTTCCGTAAGATGTACCCAAAGTTCCAGAAGGACATAGATTGCTCTTGTATCACTGGAATGAGAGTGAGAGGGGCACCAACACTTTATACTTCTATTCAAATTACACAGTAAACCAAGTGGAAATAAGTGTGGAATGGAAACCTTAATTACTAGTTCATCATTAAATTGTTGTTATGGTTCCTAGCAAAAACCTGTATAGGGGTAGGATTCATCTGAACAAGTTCAGTCTTAGATATGTGCACATGTCTTAAATAATACTTGTGCTGGGAATTGAAAGGACTTTGAAACCATATTTTTATTTCAAAACTCAAGTATGTGATACTATACAGTACAATACTAGCACACTTGTGCAAGGTCTTACAATGTTACAAATTTAAATAATATGATACACAAAAATAGTGCCTCCTTTCAATTCTTTCTACTAAAAACATCAGTGCTGTGCATGAGAAACAATAAACGTGTCTTGTTGAAGCAGAAAAATAAATATTGCACCCCAAGAAAATTATTTCAGTATTAATAGTATAAATAATTGACCTATTGTTTGTAATCTGACATGCCTTATGAACACAGAGAATAGAAGTTTTCTTTTCAGATATAGTTAATTAAAATCAGACTAACAAAATTTGATTTTAAAATTTTTGAGCACAACCCTAATTTTCATTAAACACAAAAGTATATTCATTAATTAGTTGAACAAGATAAAGTATTTTATTGTCTGTTACAGCCACTGTGGGACTATTATTTTAAGTGGGCAGCTTAATTACAGTAGGTATAAAAATAATTCCCAAATTATTTTTCACTTTATTTCATTTTCATCTTTTAATCCCCTTTAAAACACCTTGCCCTTTGCCCATCCTTTCCCCTCTAAACCCTTAGTAACCAAAGACTCTGGAGGCTAAATTCTGCACATCTGACCCCAGGAGAAATTCTACTCAAACCAATGGAACTCCTCATGGATGAAATTCACCCTTGTGCAGTGAGCTCCCAAAAGGCCGATGCACTAATTAAGTCCCAAGTAGGGTGTGCATGCCCTCTATACAGGGGCAAATTTCATCTTGTGGTCCAGATCCACCAAAGCACTTACACACATACCTAACTTTAAACATGTGACTAGTCTCATTGAAGTCAGTGGGATTCCTCACATGCTTAAAGTTAGGCACAAGCATAAATACTTTGCTGGATCAGGGCCCATGTGAGTAAGGGCAGAGGGATTTGGCCCTGGCTGAACCACCGGAATTATCAGTACCAATGCTTTATTTTGTAAAGGGCACCTAATCACACTAATGCTCAGGTAATCAAACATACTAATTTCACCATTTGAATAAAGTCCATCTTTTGGAATGGAGGAGTCTGAATCTGCCAGGCCTTCTAGCTGCACCCAAACTGATAGAAAATTTATAAAAACTCAATTGTTTATTTGATTCTTTGCTGTTTACAGATAGAGAACAAATGGCACATTTCCTTTAGCCTTATGGAGCTTCTTTAATCACTTTGATTCCTTTACTCCTCCAGAGGTGTTTTGTTTTTTTTAAAAGACACCAAATGGTTAATTCAAGCATCATTTGTTTAACAACAGTGGTGGCCATCTGATATTTTCCTGGATCAACATCTGTCTGAGAAATACGGTAAAAGAAGTGAGTTAGTTAACATTAAAAGAGAAAAATTTCTCCGGAGAGTTTTAGTTGTTATTTTTGGTGGGAGAAATCGGAGTTAAAACACTTTTGAGTCAGTTAAAAACCTTTATTCTCCCAGCTAGTTTCATTTGCTGAGAGTTTGGGGACTATATTAAAAGAAAACATCCTAGTACTGGCTGCAGATAAGTCAGAATTAGGTACTGCACATGGCTTCCTTATCCTTCCCAAGGGGAAACTGCCGTTAGTCACTCAGACAACTAGATTCATAATCCCACAAAACACCGACACATCTGAAACCCAACACTACTCTCCAGTGTCACACTCACTTTAAAAGTTCAGTTGTATTCAAGTGCACAGCAATAGAAAAATGAACATACTTGACCAGAAATCCCAACTCAAGTTCTGTAGGTACATACAATATACTCTTAAGTGCCAGACATTTCAGTACCTTAGCCCATGGGTAAATTCTCTTCAAAAATGATTTGGCCATTTTGAAATTATACATGCACAAAAGCTTCGACGTTGGGTAAATAGTTTCTTATCCTTCCGTGAGCTTCTATAACTCACTAATAAGTGGCTCATTAAAAATAATTAATCTGTAATGTCCTCATAACTTGTTGGAGTTTTGAAAATATATTAGAACAGCTAACACACACAGCATTTGATTCTAAAATGAGCTGCTGCATGTGCACAGTGACCTCTTTATGTGAGGACATTAAATCAGTAAGCACTTTAAACACACACAGGGCTCAGCTCTGACCAGTGTTATGATGGTGTGCAAGGGCATGAAAAAGACATAGGGAGTCTCTGTTTCCAGTGCAAGCAGCTGGGCAGAATCCATCCATAGTTCACCTGCTGGCCTTCACCTCTTCTCTTAGTGTGCTGTAGTCTGAAGCTTAGGGGATATGTCTAATCTGCCAAGCAGTAATTGTTTTGCTGCAATCAGTAGCAGCTGCTAGTGGAGAGTGCATTGCACTCTTGTTCAGAAAAGCAGCAAAATGCACCACACAGCATGTCCCTTTCACATGCAAAGAGGCTCTGAGACACACTGGGCACTTGGTCTGTTTGCCACACAGACCTGGATTTAGCCCTTAACATAAACCCTCTTCAAACAATGGAGTGGTTTCCCTCTTGCAATATATTATGAATAGCAACACAAAACATATTTAGTCAGCATTCCATTTTGCATTGTTGCATGATTATTGGGCCAAGCTCATCCTTTGTGTAGCTCATATTATGGAAATATACCAAGGATAAATTTGGCCCAGTATAATATTTTTAGTCTTCAGCAGAAGGCTTTTCTTTCATACCCAAGGAATTCTAAACAAGGACATTACCTTTTTAAAAAAAATCCTATATATAACTGTTGTGAAAGTTATGACATCAGTCAATAAAGGCCAAGAAATACAAAGTTAAAGCAAATACTCTATAACTGGTAGCTTTTATGGCTTTCCTCAAAAGTGCACGAATTAAGGTCTAATGTATCCGTCTTCCCTTTTAATATCCTGGCTATTGCTGATGACTGTCACAACCTTGGCATGATTTAAATGTGACTTTATTTGTATGAAGTCATATCAGTCAGATACAATTATCATGACAAAAAAACAGAAGTATTTATCAGATGGTCAATTTCACTAGGTAAATCACAATCCATTCCCAAGCCTGATGGCATAGAATAACTAGTGTGGCTTACTGATCACATTTAGCAACAGGAAAATGACAAAGTGCTACCTTGCTTTAATAATTGTGTTTTAAAGTGTGTGCTTACTGATGTACCATAAATATTTTATAATTTGTTTATTATTCTGTGCCTTGCTCATGCTGAAGTCCTGAATTCCACCAGGAGTATTGCTGGACAGCAGAACAGGTGGCTTTCCCCTCGGGTCCATCTGATAATTCAACACAGGAGTTGTATGAATGGTAGATCCCCAACAGCGCAGCAAAAACGATTATCGCAGCTGCTACAATCCAGACCACATTCCAGTGTTTACACAGTTTTGGGTACAGTATATGTAAATAATTAATAACAACTTCAAGTTTGCTGTAAAATGGAAAAAAGATATAAGTGTTCTTCTATAATAATTATATACAAGTCAGTTACCTTAATACTTTGACTATTACTAACTTTGCAATTATATGCTGTGCCATCTTGCATACAAGGACCAACACTCTCTGCTAGATAAAAACCATATTGTTATGTCCTTTTCATAAATAAATAAACAGAAATGTAGATCGATATTAAGTGAGTTACTTTTCCAGAGTCCCGCACAAGGACAGACTTCCAGTCCTCTGATTCCCTCTTTCAAAAAGGCAGCACCATTACTAGAATCTGACAATATTTCAGATCCTGTTTAGCTCATAATTCGCTTAATTTAAATAATTTTAGAAAAGTTCCTTTCCAATATAACTCTCCATGACTTGCCAGTAGGGAGGCTGACCTTAGGACCATGGGATGGGCCACATGTTTGCAGAGATTTAGAAGAAGGGTGAATTACAGGGCAAAAGATGGTGGCCCCTAGAATGAAGAGGTTTGGGATCTTTGGGTTCCTCCTAGAACTGCCTCAGCTTATGGTCAGATGTTCTACCTGCTCTGATCAATGTTTTGTGCTTCTCTAATGTACAAATGCCTGTTTTTAAAAATATAAGAATGTGTATGTATAATCAAATAGAATGGGTACATCCACACAAGAACATCAACCTATCCGCAACAGGAAAAGGCAATTAGCTACAGCAAGCCTTGTAAATTATGTACCAGAGGCTTCAGGTCAGGTGTCCAGTACTGGACTCAAAAGTCCCATTAAACAAAGTAAGAGGAAGAAGTTTCAGAATCTTTATTAAGTGTTCCTGTCCTTTTCAATACACATCCTAGAATTCTCATCACTTTTGCTCATGATTAACCCACCTCACACTACAGTTTCAATGTGGTCATATACTGAAACAATGAATGTTCACTATCACCAGCATAATGATCTTTAAAACAATTTGTTTAAAAAAAATCCTATAACAAAAAACAACATAAAAAGCAAACAAAAAAAACAACCAACCAAAAAAACCAACCAAACAAAACCCCCCAAACCCACCCTCTTTCTTGCTGCATGGTAGAGTTGGTTGGGAACTTTCCATTAAATTTGTTTTTTTCTCCAACAGAGAATGCAGTTTCTATTAAATTGAAACTTTCCCTGTGAAAACCCAAAACAAAATATTTTGGTTTGTTGAACTGACTTGAAGTTTTCTTTTGAGTTAGTTCAACATTAAACAGTATTTCCTTATTGTGCCATATTGTCTCATAGGAGTTTTAGTTTGGGCCCCCATTCTCTCTTCAACACTGGGCTCCCTTGCTAGACTACATCTCCCAGGATGCAAGAGACAGAGTTTCTGACCAAGGTGCCTGGTGCATCCTGGGAGATGTAGTCCAGCCAGGGAGCCTGGTCCTCAGTAGTGAATAGCAGCATCAGGCACTAGAATTATAGCTACAAGGAGGCAAACCATTGGGAGTTGCATATTAATACTGTGACTTGAAACTAAGTGTTTTGGGTCAGTTCAACAAACAAAAATGAAACATTTTGATTTGTCAAAATAATAATGTTTGTGTTGCTCAAAAAATGTCAAAAATGTTTAGACATTTCCCAATTGAAATTTTTTGGAATAGTTTATTCTGTGAAAAATTTTGATATTTCAACACTGTGTCCCAATTTGGAACAAAAGCAAATATTGATATATTAGATTTTCTCATGGCATTGAAATTCTGTTTTTTTCTTGGCTGTATTGCACACACTGTAGAGGATGATTTTTAGCAGGGCTTTTTTGCCTTTGTGCAGACTTGGAAGGCAAAAGGAGCTAGATTTATTTTTGCTTAAGTGACCTTTAAACATGTAACAGATGCAAAAATACACATGGGAATGGATCTCTTAACTGCACATCTATCTGCTCACCTCTTAGTCGGTATTATCTTTTACAGGCGTTTATGTGATGCACATCTCTGAAATGTTGCTTTTACCTAAGCAAGAGACCCTTTGCCCATATGTGAGCTTTCTTGGGTGTTTTTTTTAATGTATAGGATGAGAAATGCATTTTCTGTAATCGAGTCCTGCCTTGATAGGCAGGAGTATGCTTTTGTGAAGGTATCTTGTGACACAGTGCTAAGCAGAAAACTGCTTAGCCAACCCCACTGTCACTCCAGCTCCAATTAAGGGAGGTGAATTGGAGTTGGGTAGACTACCTGGCCTTGATTGGAGAAGCTTGAACAGCTGCTGCCTCATCTGGCTGGGGCTGGATAAGAGCCCCAGGAAAAGGAAGTCAGGGGAGAGCAGAAAAGAGGAAAGTTGCAGTAAAAGAAAGGCAGTGAGGGGAAGCAGAGAGAGCAAGCTTGCCCCTGTCCTGCTGGTAGACTGCAAGAAGGGGACTACTTGTATGGTGGGAAGATGGTGGAAGCACAGCCTGTAAATAAAAGCACCAGGTGGGCACTGCACCTAAAGGTCTCTGTGTGACTTTCTCAGCCCAGCAGAGGCTGGAGCCAGGAGGGCCTGCAGGGACACTGCTACATATCTGCATATCCCTGAAAACACTAAGGGACAAATTTCTAAATACTGCTTCCTGTAACTCTCAGGGCTGAACTATGCCTGGTCTTTCAAATTCCCCTGGGGACCAAAGAGGTCAAGCAGGGGTAGGAAGGAGACAAGTTCACGCCTCCCCACTCTGCGCTATTCTGCAGAATAGGACCTGTGGACAATTAGAGTAAGTGGCACTCTCATGGGGGGTGAAGAAGAGGGGTTTGCACTGACACACCCCCAGAGGCAAAACGTAGGGTTCTGTTTGTGCATGTTCACCCATTGTGACTGCATATCGCACATTTGTGTCTGCGAATTCACCATTTACTGAAGCGACTGGTGCATGCACAAACTGAATGCCTGATCTTGAGAGGTGCTGAGCGTCTGCAATTTCCAAAGTCCATGGGAATTTGAGGTGCTCATTACCTTTCAGGACCAGGTCTTTGGAGAGTATAACTTAACCGCAACCTTCAAAAGGTATTCCTGGAGGGAAGCCAAAAAATACTGTGAGATGTGGATAACAGTGTGAAGTACTCAGCTGTGTATCTCAAATTAAACTGGCCTCCTGGCAGATGCACCACACTGGATTCTCACCTGTTTTTCATGTTATTTATCTCTTCATTTTCACCCTCTGCATGCTCATCAGGGATTTCATTTGTTTTCTCTTCATCTTCCTCTTTTAGTTCATGAAGTTCTTTGGTTTTCTTTAAGCCTTCCTGATAACTGTAAGCATAAAACATATTTCTTAGTCTAGAAGTGCCAAGTAAATACCTCTTTCTTGTTCAGTGAAGAACTGGCCATTTAGTTAACATATTAAATAAAACACAAATAGTGCTTGTGGTATGGTGCCTAGACAACAGGAAAATATTGGCAGAGGCCACTAAGATTCCCACTGTCCCTTCTCCAACATAGATTCATATTAGTTAGAAAAAACTATCAGACCATTGAGTCCATCACCTTGCAAATATGGGTTAAAGTTCTCAGTTGATCACAACTGCTGTGGTATTGCATGAGAGGGGTAGGTTTTGACTCACTTTGGACACTGGACTTTACCAGTTGCTTTCAGTCCATCCCAAAAATAAAGATACACTATTATCATTAGCGTCTTTAGAATGAATTCAGTGTCTTTCCTTACACTTGTCAGAGTGGTTAAGCTTTTTCTATGGTATGCACTTGGAGACAGATTGACCCACGCTCCATTGATTACTCTGAGCTCTTGTGAGTATGAGTGGGTGCACAAAGTGCATGAAACTTATGTCTGCGTTGTGCAAAAGGCTATGACAAGTCGTCAGTCTTACTCAGACCCATATAAATTCTCTGCTCAACCTTGTGCTGGACCACAAACTCTGCTGTACCCTTTGCAGGATCAAGGCCTAGGGGTGATGTTTTGGGTTGTTCTATCCTTACAATGCTGATGACATTCAGCTTTGCATCTCCTTTTCACTGAGCCCAGATTCTACAGTCTTATTACTCTCCCAATGTCTGACCAAGATTGGTATAGGGATTAAAGGTGACCAGCTGTGACTCAATTCAGATCATACAGAAGTGATTTGCTGGAAAATTGCCCAGCTTTCACCAACTGGGTTCACATGCTTGGAGTTGTTATTGTAGATCTCCTGATCTTGGAGAGCAGTAGTGGCCCATGAAGTCTTTCCTCAAGTAGAGATGTCTAGGAGGCTGCAAACATTTCTATATATCGCTGACTTTGCAAGTTATCCAAGACTGTGTTACCTCCAATTTGGATTAATGCAAGACATTTCATGTAGAGCTACCCTTGAAGTTCATTCGAACCTATAGTTGGTGCTGAATGCAGCTTGGGATAAGTTGCTGTGGCCAGGTTCAACTATGGATTCATGTTCACTTCTGGCTGCAGATTTAATGTTGCTGATGATCTCTGAAACTCTGAGTGGTCTGGGATACAGTTATCTGAGATAAACCTTTTTACCCAGTATCCCACTGTAGCAGTTAACAAGAGCCACACAGCTAGGTTTATCAGTTCCTAGTGTAAAACTCTTCAGGGCTGGAAGTAGAATTTTCTCAATTGAGAGCTCCTGCCTTGGAAATTGCTCTTTTTGGGAGTTTGCTGGAACCACAGCTTAGACTAATGAGCTTCAAGGCATGATGTATGGTAGAGCATAGCTACTTGGGTTAATTATTGTTTTAATTGTCAATTTTTATCTAGCTCGTTTGTTTTTATAGCTTTAATAAAATTATGTTCCTTAGTTTATTAAATAAGCGTTAGCTGCTCTGATGCTAGGCAAGCTATTATGCAGGACAGCAAAATAAACATTAAACATATCAGCACATTGTATAGAGACATTAAAACTATTGCACATTATCAGAATATTTTAATTTACTGTTTTTATCCAGGGTAGTTATTCCTACGTTATTTATTTACACATTACAAAGCAACATATAGTTGATAGTAGGTTTTGTCATTTAAGGGGAATTCAGTAAATGTTATTTCTATCATCCACGTATTTTGAAGTATTTGGCTCTCATCTTCATGGAGAAGTGAAAGTGGTGCACATACACTTACAGTTGCTTTATATCATTAAAGGATGTGTCCTAAACTGTAAACCCCTCTTGGGGAATTCAGTTCACATAAACACTTTTACCCTTTGTTATAAGCTTCCTCCTCTATCTTGGCTTTTGTCTCAGGGTTGATCTCCTCCGAAGTGCTCTGTGTCAGCAGAGAAGCAGGCGATTCATGGTCATGCTCTCCATTTGACTTTCCACTGACAAGATGAAAGAAAAAGAGAAAGGAAAAATAGCATTGGAAAGTGTTGTGTTTGGAATACGCAATTGGAGAATGATGCAATTCCTTTCATATTAATTCTGATCCTGTTATGATAAACTCAAATGTATCTTTGGGAGGAGGTCTGAATTCCTTCTTTTCAACTACCTTGCAGAAAAACCTTGCAAAAGAGAAAACCAATGGTTCTAAGCAAGCTTTTAATTTCAAAGATCACTATCTAAAGAGCAGTAACTGACAGGTCTCTAAGGCATTAAATGTTGTATTTTTTTTTTAGAGAGTTTTTTTCCCTTGCTCATATTCAGCATTAGTTTGTTCTCTATTTAACCATTTCTCCCCTGGACTTTCTAAAAGACTTCCTAGAAATTGGAGCCGGTTACGACAAAGAAAGATAATACAGATAAATACTGGCTATTCACTTAATATTTCTCCTCTTATTTTTCTTCTGCATATTAATCTAACTTCTCAAGGGTTGCATATGCTGTATATATACATTTAGACACGTGTATTTTCATTTTGACTTTAAGATCTTTGAATGTTTAGCTTTAATATAAGCCACTGCATATTGCTTAATTGTATATATATATCTGTGAATGATAGAAAGGAAGATGATAATTTATGTTTTGTGAAGAAAGTGTTTTTTTACTTGAAAGATTAAGGGCCAAATCTATATTTAGCCACACAAAATGAAAAAAAAAACTATTTGTCTCTGGATCATAAATCTTAACTCACTTGAAGAATGCTGGAATCAAGAAAAATCAGGGAATAATCTCAGATGTATGTCTTGTCTGAACTTCAAGCAACTAGAACTCTTTTTATAGGCCTGATCTTATTGCCATTGAGGTGAGTGGCAAAACTCCCACTGCATAATGACAGGATTCAGAGTAGCAGCCGTGTTAGTCTGTATTCGCAAAAAGAAAAGGAGTACTTGTGGCACCTTAGAGACTAACAAATTTATTTGAGCATAAGCTTTCGTGAGCTACAGCTCACTTCATCGGATGCATTTGGTGGAAAATACAGTGGGGAGATTTATATACACACCCAGAAAACATGAAACAATGGGTTTTATCATACACACTGTAAGGAGAGTGATTACTTAAGATGAGCCATCACCAGCAGCAGGGCGGGGGAAAGGAAGAAAACCTTTCATGGTGACAAGCAAGGTAGGCCATTTCCAGCAGTTAACAAGAACATCTGAGGAACACTGGGGGCTGGGGAGGAGAAATAACATGGGGAAATAGTCTTACTTTCTGTAATGACTCATCCATTCCCAGTCTCTATTCAAGCCTAAGTTAATTGTATCCAGTTTGCAAATTCCAATTCAGCAGTCTCTCGTGGGAGTCTGTTTTTGAAGTTTTTTTGTTGAAGGATAGCCACCCTCAGGTTTGTAATCGAGTGACCAGAGAGATTGAAGTGTTCTCCGACTGTTTTTTGGATGTTATAATTCTTGATGTCTGATTTGTGTCCATCTATTCTTTTACGTAGAGACTGTCCAGTTTGACCAATGTACATGGCAGAGGGGCATTGCTGGCACATGATGGCATATATCACATTGGTAGATGTGCAGGTGAACAAGCCTCTGATAGTGTGGCTGATGTGATTAGGCCCCATGATAGTGTCCCCTGAATAGATATGTGGACAGAGTTGGCAAAGGGCTTTGTTGCAAGGATAGGTTCCTGGGTTAGTGGTTCTGTTGTGTGGTGTGTGGTTGCTGGTGAGTATTTGCTTCAGGTTGGGGGGCTGTCTGTAAGCAAGGACTGGCCTGTCTCCCAAGATCTGTGAGAGTGATGGTTCGTCCTTCAGGATAGGTTATAGATCCTTGATGATGCGTTAGAGAGGTTTTAGCTGGGGGCTGAACGTGATGGCTCGTGGTATTCTGTTATTTTCTTTGTTGGGCCTGTCCTGTAGTAGGTGACTTCTGGGTACTCTTCTGGCTCTGTCAATCTGTTTCTTCACTTCAGCAGGTGGGTATTGTAGTTATAAGAATGCATGATAGAGATCTTGTAGGTGTTTGTCTCTGTCTGAGGGGTTGGAGCAAATGCGGCTATATCGTAGAGTTTGGCTGTAGACAATGGATCGTGTGGTGTGATTTGGATGAAAGCTAGAGGCATGTAGGTAGGAATAGCAGTCAGTAGGTTTCCGATATAGGGTGGTGTTAATGTGACCATTGCATATTAGCCCGTAGTGTCCAGGAAGTGGATCTCTTGTGTCTCCAGATTGAGGTTGATTGTGGGATGGAAATTGTTGAAATCATGGTGGAATTCCTCAAGGGCTTCTTTTCCATGGGTCCAGATGATGAAGATGTCATCAATGTAGCGCAAGTAGAGTAGGGGCATTAAGGGACGAGAGCTGAGGAAGCATTGTTCGAAGTCAGCCATAAAAATGTTGGCATACTGTGGGGCCATGCGGGTACCCATCGCAGTGCCGCTGATTTGAAGGTATACATTGTCCCCAAATGTGAAATAGTTATGGGTGAGGACAAAGTTACAAAGTTCAGCCACCAGGTTAGCCATGACATTATCGGGGATACTGTTCCTGATGGCTTGTAGTCCATCTTGGTGTGGAATGTTGGTGTAGAGGGCTTCTACATCCATAGTGGCCAGGATGGTGCCACTGAAGTGAGATGAAGTCATCCGATGAAATGAGCTGTAGCTCATGAAAGCTTATGCTCAAATAAATTTGTTAGTCTCTAAGGTGCCACAAGTACTCCTTTTCTTTTTGCGAAAACTCCCACTGACTTCAATGGTGTGGGATCGGATCCCATTAGAGGAGGATAGATTATCTGTGGTCAATTGATTCTTTTAAGAGAACATTTACAACAATTTGTCTTCCTCCCAGTGGGTGGCCAACTGGCCAATGTCCCTTGAACTATTACCAGGTGAGGTTTCCTTATTTACTTTTGGAAATCCATCACTTCATGGCCAAATTTGACACAGGGCAAATACTCATAACTCTACTGAAGTCAACAGAGTTGCACAAGCTTACACCAGGGAGCCAGTTGGCCCCACATCTTCTACAGACTTACAAGCCATTAACCTGGAATCTTCAAGACATGTATGTGTTACTGAATAATATGGACCTTTTAAAAAAATAATTTATTGTGAGAAAAGGTAGATTAGATTTCTGATCATTTTGGAATCTCTTTATTGTTACAAGAGATGGGTCAAATTTAGGGAAAACTCTATTTGACAAGAGTGGGAATTTTGCTCAAGTAAGAACAGCATGATTGGTCCAAAAATGAACAGCTGTATTGCTGAATACCCATTCCTTTGTGTTATTTATACCTACTGTTTTCCCAGCTTTAGAATATTAGAGCTTTCAGTAAAGTATAATGGGGACAAAACAATACATACCTTGAGATTTAAAGCAAACTAAAAAGTGAAAGTTAGCATTCTTTACCTGAATAGGAACTGCATATTTTGAAATTTTCAATTCTGCATAATGCCTAAAGCATTTTAACAAATGTTGATCCAGATTAACACAATATAATGCAAATAATTTCAAATGATATTTAACATAGTCCAAGCTAAGATTATTAAAAATACATAGTATACCAAGAAGGTTTTTAGTATTGTCTTGTCCTTCAACAAGTTACTTATCTTTTAATTCTGAAATGTCAGCAAGCAATTTCCTTAGAATGTGCAATGTTTCCTGAAAGAGATAAGTGTTTTGCCATGGACAGGAGCCTGTCAATATGCTGTATGCTTTCATACACTTGCGTGGCACACAGTTTTTAAGTACAGCACATCCTGTGTCCACAACGGAAATCCTTTGTCAAAATCTGCACAAACAGCTTGGGTGTGTCTTCTGTTCCCATCTCAATATATCATGTGTTTATTTTTCAGTCTGTTTCCATATCTTTATCATCAAATTATTACAGAAGCTTTAAGTTTGTCACTATTTGAACAGGGAAGTGATCCAATGCAACCCACAAATATACAAAATCTTAAAAAGTATAGTGTACAACATAATTTGCATTCATAAGTCCAAGAAATTGTGATAAAACTCAACTAGATATGTAATTGACACTACCCAAATATTTTTATACCGTCTTCAGAAATTTCTATAGATGCATATATGTTTTTCAACAGAGCAGTTCTTTAGGGGCCTGAGACTTCCAGTCTTGCTCATGTTAAGCAGTACCTTATTTGACAAGTAAGTAAAGTACATAAATCCATTTATTCATCTCTCAGTATTGGTGACATCATAAACAGAACTTTCAGAAGCCTTCAACAATCCATCACTAACTTCAAGCACTCAGTAGCTGACCTTTCAGTGATCTGCTGCACATCATCCATCCATCTCCTTGCTGGAAATCCCCTATTATGATGATCTTGCACCATTCCTTCCCTAAAAAGAAAAGGAGTACTTGTGGCACCTTAGCGACTAACAAATTTATTTGAGCATAAGCTTTTGTGAGCTACAGCTGTAGCTCACGAAAGCTTATGTTCAAATAAATTTGTTAGTCGCTAAGGTGCCACAAGTACTCCTTTTCTTTTTGCGAATACAGACTAACATGGCTGCTACTCTGAAACCTGTCATTCCTTCCCTACTAACTTTCTCAAGGCTATTTCCATCTCTATGTTATTTATGACCAAAGTACATAAGTTTGTGTCTGTTGATTTCTGCCATCAGAGTCTGTCTCTCTATAATATTTCTAAAATAGCCATTATTTTTTCCCCCCAATCAAGGAGATACACAGGAGTCTTTGCCATCACCAAATTTCAAAAAGCTTCAATTTTTTTTTTGTCACCAGCATTAACTTCTCACATCCAAAATGGCTATGGAAAAAGTTAGGCTTTTCACCAGTCACACCTTTGTGCATTTTAAGATGCCATGGTTTTTCCATACTTACTTAAGGGAGGCCATAGCTGAGTGAGCCATCCCTAGTCGTCTTCTGAATTCTTTGGAAATGTCTCCTTGGTTAGGTAAAAATTATCTCAGATAATTAAAATCATTTACTGCCTTACAGCTTGGTCATTAATCATGACATCTGCTTGCATTCTATTTTTGTTGGTTGCTCATAATATTCTTAGAGGTACCATTTGGGAGAATAGAAGGAGAGAAGATGCTGGCTTGGGAAGCTTAAAAGAAACAACCAGATTCCAAAACAAAAACAAAACTAAAAATACAAACAAACAAACCAACCAAAACCAAAATGACATTCCCTCCCACAAAACTATAAAAAAACAAAAACAAACCACGCACAAAACTCACCAGTATTAAAAACAGAAGGAAAAGTGAATATAGGCACTTGTAGGCTGCATGCTTGCATATCAATAAAGGAAAATATAGACCAGTAATGGAAGGAAGACATGACATGAAGAAAGATTAAAGGAACTCAACTTAGTGCATGTAACTGAAAGACATGAAGGTAGGATAGAGCTGAATATATAAATAACTGAAAGGACATAACCTGGTGGAGAAAGGCTTATTTGAGGTTGACTATGTATTACAAGAAGTAATAACCTTAAATTAAAAAGCAGGGCCATTCAATCACTTACCTATGATGAACCTATGGGTTTTCTCCTCAGGGCTTGATTCCCAAGAAGGCACCTGGCAAATATTGCTTGATTCACCACTTGTCATCCCCACAGGGCAATTCGGTTAATGACTCACAATTATGTTCAATATTCTATTCCTCCTGTGTGCATGGTTAGGACTTGTTTGAGGGGGCACAGTTTTCAAAATGTGACATCAAGGCGGCTCGTCAATTGCTGCCAGTACATCCTTCCAATTTTAATCTTTTGGGTTTCTGCTTTGAAGGTCAATTTTATTTTGATAAGTCCCTCCTGATGGGACTACCCATCTCATACTCAGAGTTTGAAAAATTCAGCACTCTGCTGGAATAGGAAATGGCACGGGAGTCTGGTTTATAGCAGGAGGTACACTAATTGAATGACTTTGTGTGTGCAGGCAGAGCAGATTCTGAGGAACATGTCAGCCCAGCGGCCACATTCCAAGCTTTGACTGGTAGGTTGGGGGTACCTCTGACCGATGAAAAAAATAGAGAGACTCCTCTACTTATTGATCCATCTGGAGATTGAGTTAGATATGCGAGCTGATAAATATCTGGACTCCCCCAGGATAAACTGGGGGAAAGTCTGGAATTGATCATCAAGGCTAGAGCAGCCAGGAAGTTTATACTGTGAGAGCTGCAGTCTATTATTGGACTTTGAAATGTTGCATGTCAGTTGGTGGCCCCAGGGTGGGCATTTTGCACCAGACTGTCAGCTGCCACCTTGGGAATATCGAAGCCCATCCATTTTCCAATGGTTAATAAAGAGATTATGAGGATTTAGGAATCATGGAACAGTTTCTGAATCATTTTAATGGAGTGTCTTTTTGGAGGGAGGAATGGATGATAGAGGCAGAGTTAAAGATTCATTACAATGCATCGGGAAGAATAGGTTTTGGGGTATTTTATCAAGGCAGGTGCTGTGCTGAGAAATGGCCCTTAGATTGAATACTAAAAGGTATAATAAAGGATATAACATTTCTGGAATTCTTTCCAATTTTGATAGCAGAAATGATTTGGGGAATGGATTTTGCAAACAAAAGCATGCGTTTTGGACTGACAACATGGCAATAGTACATTTTATCAATTGCCAGTCCTCTAGATTGCCAAGGTTATAAAACCGGTAGGGGTATTTGTACTACAGTGATTAACTCTTAAAATGTTTCTTTGCCAGAGATGTACCTGGGATTGATAATAGTGTAGCCGATGCATTCTCTAAATTTCAGGTGGACAAATTTTGAGACCTGACTCCAGGAACCAACAAGGAACCAGAATTGATACCCAGAACACTCTAGGACCATGGCACATGAAGGCTCTCAGGGTATTAAAGAATCAGGAGCACCACAGACATTTAGGTCTATGACAAGAGGTTCAATGATTTTGTGCATTTTCAGAGATGAGGGGCCTGTGGATAACCTGACCTATTCCAGAAGACCAGATACTTCTGGACTACAGTGTCACCGGCCCTCTGTACACTGGCATCATCTGTCATTTCTGGTCACCTATAAGGCCTTACATTTCTCAATCGAATGAGAGGATACCCAGCTCCTTGTAATGGATTCAGAGTCTGGAGGTTTTTAGTAAGGTGGTTTTGGGACAGAGGCCCTAGAAAGGATCCCCATTATCCCATCACTGTTCAGACACTTAGGGTTTTGATGCAAGTTCTCCACCAAATACGCAGAAGTAGATCTGAGGTGGCCTTATTCAAAACTGCAGTCCAGGTAGTGGTTTTTGGAGCTTTCACAGCCAGCGAACCAGTGTCTGCATGAGCGAGGGATACATCAGGAAGGGCTTTGGAGTGGTGGGAGTTACAATGGGAGAGAAGGGTCAGTCATCTTGACCCTGAGGATCTTGAAAACAGATGGGGGAGTGGAGAGAGGAGGACAAGGTGAGTCCAAAATGGGAAGGGGTGAGGTCAGGGTTTAACCAGTGTGGGCATTAAGGACTTATATAGCAATGAGACTGGTTGGGGAAAGGCCCCTCTTTATTCACAGGGATGGAAGAAGCCTCATAACATATACATTTGTTACAATTTTCAGAAAGGGGTTTACAAAGTTGGGGCTACCAGAGCATTAATTTAATTCCCACTCATTCCAAATCAGGGCTGCAACAGCTTTGGCCCAACTTGGATGAGGGGCCACAGTGATGCAGGCAATTGGGCAACAGCATTTGAATGTATACAGGATGTAGGGGAGACCCCAGGTAGAGAATCAAAGCTAATTCTCCTGTGCTTCCAATTTCAGAATCATGCGAACAGGCCAAACGAGCGGTGCTGTGGGATCTGAGAGCACAGTATTGTATACTGAGTGCTTAGGTGGCCTTCCAGGTTGTCTGGAGGGTAACAGCTGGGTCTTGGTAGTGAAACAATCCTGAGCTGGCATGGAAGGAGAGGCTTGCTCTTGGAACCAGCTAATGTCCCTTGTATACTCTTTGGAGGCCCAGGAGGAGGCACTGGATGTGATTATTGTTCACCTTGGTGAAAACAATTTGGGAAGGTGTAGAACTGATGATCAGAGCTAAGAGGGATTTGGGACAGATCCAGGATTTTTTCCCTGGAATGACAATTATTTGGTCTGACATATTGCAGTGCAAGGTGTGTCATGAAGCTGTGAAGCCTCCATGGATTGATATGACTGGGGGTATGTGAATAGGGATGTGGATAAATTCATGGGTAATGAAAGAGATTGCATAATTCTTCATCTGGACATATCTTACGGGACATCTAAGTTATTTAGGGAGGATGGAGTACACCAATGCAACTAGAGATATTTCTATCTGCTATTAAGGAAGGAATCAGTAACTATCTTGGAAACTGGTAGGGGATGGGCCAGAGGCACCCAAGCTTATTGTGGCAGATGTCCAGTGCAGGTACTCAGTATGGAAGGGATATGGTTATCAGATAAAATGGATTCAAAGAGTCTTTGAAGGAAAGCATCCCTTAAGGGAGCTGAGGAAGTGGGGGTTGGGGGTTCCTACATCTGGTACAGCAAGGAGTCAACCCTCTTTCCTTTTACAGCCCCCTCTCAGTGATGGTAAAGAAGGGCAGCAGGGCCCCAGCAGCAGGATGGCTGGGACTAAATTGGAAATTATGTGGAAATGATGATGATCTGCACTGTACAATTTATTGCTGGCTACTCTCAGATATTTTAAGTGAATAAATTTGTGGCCTAATTAAACGACATCCATTACCTCCTGCCTTTCCGCTGGTGCGACCAGACAACAAAGCACCCATCAACAGAGGTCATTGTACCATCATCAGTGCAGACATTCGAGATGAGATTATATAACATAACAAGGGGAATACTGGGGAAGAACCGTGTTAGATACAAGGGTTGGACTGAGACCCTTTTATTCTGCATTAATGGTTCAAAAGAGGGGAGCAGGAAGAGGGGAAACTGTTTGGTATTAAAGAGTATACTAAAGTGTCAAATGAAAGAAAATTAAAAAGCAGGATAAGTTGATACACTATAAAGAACACTGTGGGTGGATAGTCTGCAGTATGAACAAAATATGTGCCCAGACAGGCAAAAATGAGGAATATTTAAATTAAAGAAGGACTATTATTTCACAAACTGAAGAATGAAAGAAACAGAGCTCTCTCTAGGGGCTAGTTTGCTGGACCTTTGTGGGGGCTGTACAAGGTGCACACAGCTTTGCAGACTACACTTAGAACTAGCAGCTTGAACTCAGATCTAAGGCTGAAAAAAAGAAAAATGAGGAACGCAGTGGGGGAAAGGACCAGAGACAGGGAAGAAAGAAAGAGTTTTTCAGGCTGAAAGATACATCAGCACTGTGATGTGATGAAAAAGATCCAGAGAGATATTTCTGAGATAATACAGCAGACAAAAGCTTTAGAAAGCATGCTATGGAACTGTTCTATTGTGTGCTGAAATTTTTCTGGATGTACTCATTTCCGCTTTCATCTTGCTTAAAAGCGGCACGAAACATACACAAAATGGGTGCAATACAGACCTGAAATCTAAAAACATGTCTAAATTTAAATCCAAACCACTGAAAGATTTGCATAGCATCATCATGAGGGTCAACTAATTAAGCAGCAATTTTTTTTAAATGTGGCACTAAATAAATCACGAACTCTCAAATCTCAGTGCACAGAACTATTCTATACTGTTGAGTACAGTTCATGCACTGTAGGGATGAGAAAAAGCTGGTGGGGTTTTGAGTTTTGTGAAACCGCTAGAACTTTTGTAAAAATGATGGGTTTCTGAAGCTTTGTAGAGTTTCATGAAACATTTTTATTGTACTTTGAATCCTTTATTTTCCAAGGGAAATTTAATTTTTTAAAAGTAAGTGTTTCTAGTGGGACCTGGGCTAAACAAACAGATGACTGCCTGTGTAGATCAGATTGCAGGATCAGGGCCTAGTTTTGTAGAAATGGAATTGCTGATTTTTTAAAAAAGTTACATTGCTTCATTAAGTTACAACTTCATACATGAAACAGGAAATGCAAAATATAATCACTCAGTAGTAGAATAATAGGGTCAAATCCTCAGTTGGTGTATATCAGTATAGCTTCATTGACATCAAGGACCATAATCCTATCATTTTAGTTCCCTTACAGAAATTGTTGCATTTTTATATCAAATAGATTCGTTGTCTAATAAATCCAATATGAAAAACAACCTAAGAACACTCACTTCTCTAGAAGGGCTGGTAGGGCAGGTGTAGATGTCAGACTACTTCTTCCATTGGGTGATTCAGACTGTAAATTGAAAACATGATAAATAAAATGTTAGATTCCATGCAATGTTAGGTTTCATGAATTGATTTCTAATGCAACTTCAGTATGATGATAAAGTTAATGGGTTTCTTACCTAAAGTTTTTCTTCCAAAATACATCACACAAAATCTCCTGAAAATTGAGCTCTCAAACTACTTCTGTAAACAATGGACTTTAAAAATTATGAGTAGCTGTTTTTGCCACTTTTGTGCCTCTCTCTCTACCTTACTTCCGTTATATATGTGTTGTTTAGTCTCTTCCTTTTGTTCTGCACTGACTACTGGGTAGTATGTTGATTATTTTCCTGTCTCTTCCTTTTCTGTAAATTGTGCTTCCTCTGTTGGGTTTTCAGTGAGAAATTTTAACAATGAATTTTTCACCTCCATTCATGTCTTTAAACAATTCTTGTGGGCACATAATGACATAACATGGTCATGTAATCATGTTGTTTTTTAAATTGAATTCAATTTAAAGATCAATTTCATTTTAACTCCCACCCAGCTAAAAATACTGTCCCTTTGAAGACATTTCCAACATACATGCTGCTCTTCAGCTGCTTGTCTGCAATAATCCCCATTAAAGAAGATTTGGCCTTCCAGTAGAGAGCCTTGACCATACAACTTTAAAAGTTTTAGATCTGTCATCTTGGATCTGTTAGTCTGTCTTTGAAGCTAGGAATACCTGGTGCATTTTGCACTGGAGTAATATGTTATGTAGATTTGTTAAGCTCAAGTTTTATTTGGTTCTTCTTTAATGTGCAAACAGTATGTAGTACCAGATTATGCTGCTGTAAACAAAAAGGCAACACAGGAGCTGAATGTGCTACTTATCCCAGGCTATAGTGGGAGTTGTACATTTCTGTTGTATGAGTTTTTCAGTTTGGGTTTATACTGGAGACTTTTGTGACAGTTGATTAGAAGCTGTCACACTAACAGAGCAGTAAATGACTGAAATTATCACCCCCTCTGGGTTCTGCTATGGAGGTTATTTTTACTTTTTTATGCATAGTACATTACCACTGAATAAACAGAAACTATAACGTATAATCTGATTATACTTTGACTTGCCTCAGGGCCCCAGTGAGCCAACATACAGTGTCACTGGGTTCCTAAGATAAGCAGCCGAGGAAGCTGATTTGGAGAGGGTACTTCCTTTATGCAGCTTGGGCTACAGAGCCACCTATGACTATCCCCGTCTAAAAGGTTGGGTCACAGATTCCACACAGGCTCATGGCACTGGGAAATTCCCTGTGTGTCTTAATGAAAACCTAATTAACAAGGTAGGCTTGGGGGTGTGAGGCTTCTTAGAAGTGTTTCTTCAAGCTTGGGGGTCACATACATTTTTGTGCTGAGAAAAGGTGAGGAGAGAATAGCATGGATATTCCCAATTTAAACCATATATTTGAGTGCAGTCTGAATCACTCAAATTTGCAATGTCAAATGGGCTCAGATTTTTCAGAAATGTTTGCTCAGTCCAATATGACACGGGTTTAAGAAATATGTTCATTTCTTTAAATTATGGACTTATTTTTACTTACCAGGGATGGCATTGAAGGTATGGGTGATGTAGTAGGTGACTGGCCAGGAATGTGTAATGAGTTAAATTTAGGAACAACAGCCACACTGACTCTCCTCCGAGGCATATTCTGTCATTAAACAACAAACTTTATTATACAAGAAGCTCAACTGAAGGATAATTCTCTGTGGTTGGTAGGTATTGTAAACAAGCAGATTCATGCAATCCACACAACAGAAATATTCTAACCTATACTAGCAGCAGCAAACACAATTATATATTTTGGATAAGACATACATAAAACTATATTAAGAGAATGTTAATATTGCAAAAGTCAGGAAATGGTGGCATGTGCAACCTTAATTCTGCCCCCTTTGGGTGTATTCATCATGATTAGTCTAAGTGCATGATCACATACTGCTTCTTAAATAACACAATTTTACAATATTATACACTTTTTTCTACAAAATTAGACACACATCTAGCATTCTGTATTACTCCTTATATACCAGACAAAGACCATGACCATCCTTTTAAGAAAAATACACAGTAAATTTACACAATATATTACAATATATTACGGATTAAATGTAACAGAATAATAGTGATTTTTTTGCTGGTAAATATAGGTCAGATAAGTTGGCAGATACATTAATTTAGTAGTTAAGTGCCTCATTCCTTGATATGCACCTAAGCGAGTTGGCACTTCCTATTGGTTGAAAAGAAAAGGTCTGATAAATGACTGCTGACTAAGGTCCTGATTCAGAAATGTGTCTATTCAGAAACACACTTGAACATCTGCTTAACAGTGAAGTAAATAGGGACTTATGTGCTAACTTCAAAAGTTAAGCACATGCTTAAGTGCTTTCCTGAATTGGAGTCTAAGTATTAAAGCATACTTTAGGAAAGACTCTTTATATTGGTTGCAGTCTAACACAATAACATTATAATAGTTTAAGTATAAATTAGAAGATGATATATACAAGGTAGAAGGAAAATTTATACAATATTATAAATTTGAGAAACAGTATGTGATCATATAATTAAAGACTATCAACCTTCAACTTCTCCCGCTGGCAGGAAGGCTGGGTTCAGTCCATTACTGTTTTAATCATAAAATGTCCCCTAAAATATTAACAACCAAACAAACATGGCCCAGTTTGGCTAAAAATACTAAATTCCATCCCTTCTCACACACTGATGCTGTACTTTGGGAAGCTCATTGTTGAAAATCAATCAAAAACCATTAATGTGGAGAGAGTGGATGGATAAGGGGATAATTTGGGTCTCTGGGTTGAGGATCAAGTTTCTTCTTTTCCAAGTACTCTAACTACAATACTATTTACCTGGTCCAGTGGCATGGCATTACCCACAGCGTAAGCATCTCTTGAAGGACATATTTGGTCCCGATGCACTGGGAGCAGCAGAGATGCCAGAATTATAGTCGATGTGGAGAGAGCTCCATCTGTAGGTACACCCAATCAGCTGCAGCCTGACTTCCAGGCCCAAAAGACCCTTCCTAATTCAGATTGCCTGTGCCAGGCCTGAAACAAAGATTTGTGTATATTTTTGAGCCCTAGACAATGGGGAAATACCTTGCAAAACATTAAAACTCTGCAATTGATCTATGATTAAGGCTAATGTAGCCACACATTTTATTTTGTTCACACTGGTCCCTGCATAGATTACAGTGCATGGATCTTGCCAAAGCAGACTGCTGTTGGAGATGTGGGTCTCCTGGAACCACACTGGCTCACATATTTTGGGACTGTTCCAGGATACATTTGTTTTGGCTAAAATAAGTAGTAAGATTAGTATGATAATAGATACCTCCTTAAAAATTACTTCCCAGAACTGTTTTTTGGGATATAGCTTATCATCTTGAAAACTCTCCAACTCACGGAAAGCTTAGTTCTCTAGAGCAGTGCTTGTAGGCAAGTAACTCATATTGCTTAGATGGAAGAGCAGACAGTCTCCAGGGATAGAAGGTTGGGTCAGCGACTTGGCTGACCTAGCAGCTAAAGAGCAGGTACTGTTTCAGAGAAAGACTTCAGACAAATCTTAAAAGTTTTAGTCTACCTTCTTAGAAACTTTTTATTAATCCATAGTGGATGGAAATCAATATGTCAGTCTCCTTTCCCTCTTTTCCTATTCCTTTACATTGTTTGGTCTTTTGTTTTTTCTTCAGTTGCTCCCCCCACTTTTTTTTAAATAAATAAATATAATGTAAACAAAAAAAGACTATCAAAATGCATATAGATACAAAGAGGAGTTAAAATGGTATGTGCAACCTTAGCTTGGTAGTTCCTGACTTCTGAGTATAAACTTAACATTCTCTTAACACAATTTTTGGTATGGAATTTCCCAGGCTGCTGCTGTTCCCTTGCCCCCGCCCACCAAGAGAAAAAGCAAGGGGGTGGGGCAGAATTTGAACCTTCCTGCTCAGGCAATATGTCTCCAAGTCGTGCTGGGTGAGTGCATGCCTGAATGTAGACCATGACAATCTTTATCCAAGTACAGTGCACTATGCTCCCAAAATGCCAGCTCAGCTTTACTTGCTGGTATGGAAGGGGAGAAGAAGGATGGCCCTACCATTTCTGGAGAGTCTAGCACTGCTGCAGATACTAAAGTCTCTTGGTCCCTGTGTGCAGAAAATGCAAGGAATGGGAGTATGGGTGGCACCTGGACGGAGAGGGACAATAAAGGAGGCTTCTTGTTCCCACTGAGTATCTGCATGGGGCTGGGAACAATTTGGACCTTAACTGTTACAAATGATGAAATATAAATATAAAATAAAGCTTGCAGAAGTTGAACAACATACACAGATCAATTTCCTATTAGCTGAATAGGTTCTCAGCTGTATTAATTAATGAATTTAAGGAGCTGCCTTATAACTGGGTGTCCAAAGCCAAGGAGTCTGCACATATTTAAAACTAGCTTTGTTAAAGCTATTAATAAGTCAATATCAATGGAGAATATCTCAGTTCTGAATGCTTTAACAAAACAATAAAAAAAGATTGTCCTGTGCTGACTGAATCAGTGAGCCACACCCTTAAAAACTACTGGATTATCTCTATGGTGTTGTGGAAATGATGTGGTTGCTAAGAATGACAATTTCAGAACCTGACTAAGAGACTTATCCTGCAACCCCTATTCATATAGTCATTCTTGGCCTGATGCTCAATTTGTGACAGTCACAGCTGAGAATCTGGCCATGGACTGTAAAGCAGGATTGTGCTCTAAAACACTATTATTCTGAAACAAATTAATGAGGCCCCTTTATAAATTTTCAATTAATTCCAAGAATGACTATTTATTACTGTATACAGTTATTCTCAATTTTACAAAATTCCAAAATATTTGACAGGTTTCAGAGTAGCAGCTGTGTTAGTCTGTATCCGCAAAAAGAAAAGGAGTACTTGTGGCACCTTAGAGACTCTAAGGTTAGTCTCTAAGGTGCCACAAGTACTCCTTTTCTTTTTGCAAAATATTTGAATTGGCCATCACACAAACTGCACTGCAGATTTATCAGGACTGTAGTAGGCAATCAAATTCCATATATTTATACAGTGACTGAACTTTTGTTATGTAAAATCTTCACTTAACAGTTTAATTTCTGTTAATATTGTCAAAATACCTTTCCAACAGGAAGAGACATGGATCTAGATGAACGAGGCATTCCATCTTCTACAAGAAAGACAGTAGATAAAGAACAGAGTTAGACTATATGGATAAATCCCTATAAATAAAATTGATATATGAACTAGATCTGATCTCAGTTACCCCAATAGAAATTTGTAATTTCCCACTTATTTCAACTGACTTCAGTTGCCACTGCGATCAGAATCTGGCCTACTGGCTGTTCCTACATGCTGATTTTTCAGAAGAAAGTTTTAATACTTAAACTTCCAGTAGGCTACATAAGCAAAAACAGCAAATAAAAGACAGCAAAGAAGTACCAACTTCTTTTAAAATTTTGCCTACTGGAATAAATTCCTTTTCATCACATTTTACTTCTGAGGAAGTCCTGTAGAAAACAGGCAAAAATAAGCATACATGCAAGTAATGCAATTAAATATAAACATTTGGCTCTATCATACTTGGATAATTAACAATCATCTAAAATAACTATAGTTAGTAAATCTAGCTGATAAAATATAAAATGTATTGTATAGGCATTGCACAAAAGCTTTTATAATTCACTTTAAGGAGACATAGCAACTTTGCAGAGCTGATGTCTGCTGAAAGTGAACTCTAAACACATGCAAGAGCATGTGCAAATGAATATTTAATAAACAGCCAAACTTGTGATCCTAGAGACAAACATAAAACAATTCTATACATACAAGATTTTATAAAGATGTTAAATATCCAGTGTTTTGTTTTTTTAAAAGTGACTGATATCTTTTGGAAACTATTAAAAATGTTCCATTTAGAAGTAATATTGCTTCTATCATAGACTTCCTGTATTTCTTTTCTCATGCTCTTTATAATGAAGACCATTTATATGAGCTCTCTCAAGAAACAAAGATCCTGTTTTCATGCAAATATTCTTAGTAGTAAAGAATGCTCAGATAAAATGTTTAATACAGACAGTAGAAACAGAATTGTTCCCAAACAGAATGTTTTTAAAAGTTTCCCATGCATCATCAGTTCTTCAAGTATTTAAATTTATTTCAATGTAGTCAGTGCCTATTTATTTCTTAAACTAGTTCAGCTTCACATACTATACCTATTGCACCACTGTTGAAGCTGATTGTGGTGTCCAGGAAATTGATGCTAGTGTGGGAGTATTCTGGAGACAGTTTAATGGATGGGTGGTTGTTGGTGTGGAACACTCCCATGCTAGCATCAATTTCCTGAACACTGTAATCAGCTTCAACAATGGAACCCTACAGACAACCATGTACAAGAAACCCACAGATCACCACACCTTCCTTCATAGATCGAGTAACCACCACAAACACACTAAGAAATCTGTAATCCACAGGCAGATACTCAGATATCATGGAATATACTCTGAGGACAAAGTTGAGGAGGGATATACACCTTTAACACACCTTAAAACTGCCTTCACCAAACAACGACACTCCACCAGAGAAGTAGATAGCATCATGGAATGGGCGACCCAAGTACCCTGAGAGAATCTGCTTCAACAGAGAAATAAAACCCCCTCCAACCACACACCCCTAGCTGTCACCTTTCACCCCAAACTGTGTATCATTAAACAAATACAACCCATACTCGATGGGGACCCCATCTTGAAAGAAATCTTTCCTGAACCCCCGCCCCACTTCTGGCCTTCCAACAGCCATTTCCAAGCTCATAATCAGAAGCTAGCTCCTCACAGACTAGGAGCACCAACTCCAAGTGGCATCAGATCCTACCAGAACAGATGCAAAACATGCAGCCATATCTCCACTGCTACAATCATCAATCCCGCCCCCCCCCAACTTTCAAGATCCATGGTACTACACATTTACCACAACATGTGGTGTACCTCTCCAGCGCACTAAATGCCCCAGTAACAACTATGTGCGTGAAACAAGACAATCCCTGCACTCTTGAATGAACTCACATAGGAAAATGATAAAAGTCAAAATCACCCTATCTCCTTTGAGAGAACACTTCAGAAAGTGATCAGAATGTCTGACATATCAGTCCTCATCCTCAAAGGAAACCTGCACAACACTTTCAAAAGATGAGCCTGGGAGCTTAAATTCATAACTCTGAAAGACACTATAAATCATGGATTGAACAGAGACACTGGATTTATGGCTTATTACAACAATCTGTAACCCACTAACCCCCTCTTTTGTCCTATGACTGCAGAGGGGTTAACTGGCCAGTCTACCTTGAATGGTCCCTTACAATATGTGCTAATAATTATGCTAAACGATCTGGTCCACCTTGCATTTTGCTGTGATGATGGGAGTACCTTTTCCAGCCCTAAAGAGGAGCTCTGTGTGGCTCAAAAGTTTATCTCTCTCACCAACAGAAGTTGGTGCAATAAAAGCTATAACCTCACTCACCTTATCTCTCAAATTTCCATTGATTTTCATGGGAAATGGTTTGCACCTAACAACTGCAGGATTAGATAAAGTAGCTTTGTGTCATATACAAGGGAAATTCAAAAAGATACTCTTAAAATAGAGTAATCCAACCAGGCCTAAAACCTCTTGCAGATACTATACCCAAGTCTGTGTTGGGAGATACCTTGTAAAATCTGCTTCTGTAACTGAGAATGTTCACAATACCTGATTTTACAAGATAAGTAGCACTATAAACCCATGTGATTAAAGGGAAGCCTTTAAGCACTGTTATTACCAGATGAACTGTAACTTCTGCTAGAATTCTGATTGGCCAGTTTCTTAAACTCCATTAGCTCAGCATGGTCCTTTTCATACGTTCTCTTCAAATTCTCCACATACTGCATCATTACTTCTGTGGCCTTTGACATACGTTTCTCCTAAAGGGAGAGAAATACAGGGATAACTCCTATACTATTTAAACAAATCATTCATCTCTATGTCTGCCAAGTTCTGCCAGAGCTGAGTATGGAGCAGTTGTTCAAAAAGGACTTTCATGACTGGGAACTCCTCAAGCTAAATAGAATTATCTGCCACACGTGAATCCCAGCACATACATGGACATATACTGACGATATTGATATTTATGATGATCAGATCATACATTTATACACAAACGTTCATACACAAAATGTTACCATAATTACCTGGTTTGTACGTGAAATAACTATTATTTAAAATTATATATATCATACAAATGTTGAGTGGCTTCAAGGGTAGTTTCCCTCTGTGTGCATTCTATTACCTACACATACCATATTGAGGGCAATAGCATGTTATCTGAAGTTACGTTAATTGCTTTAAACCAGTCACAATGACAGATAAAATCCAAGTACACTACAGAAAAATTGTGTGTGTGTAAATGCATCGCATGATGAGATACATAATATATTTACACATGTGCATACATGTGCAACTACGTGAAACATTAATTTTTTTCATTAAGATCTAAAATGTGATAGCTAAAGTATAGAAATCAAGGAACACGCTGGAGATTTTTTAAATTGCCTTACCTGGCGAACAGCTCCAACCATTTCAGCACGACTGGAGAGCCTAGCAGCCAAACGATGTAGTACAGCAATATCCTCCAACAGCTTCTGGCAAGTTTCTCTGTGTTCATAGTGATGCCATAAGGGAGCTGAAGACTGAAATGAAAGAATGCACCAAAACATCAAAGATGAGCTAAGCACCAAAATATCAAAGTACGGGCTAAGAGTTTTAGAGGCAAATATTCAGAGGGTGCACATTTGAAGTGCTTTTCCCACTGAAGTCAATGGAAGTCTCAGTGGTAAAGGCCTACATACAACTTTAGAAATATACCCTTTATAGTAATGACCATTTACAAATCTGTTTCCAAAACCCAAAGAATACTTGAACTTGCCAGTGTAGTAGGTATCAACAAGTCTCTTCAGCTTTTCTAATTTCTATGATATATTCACATTCTGATAAGCTATCAACCCTTAACTTTCCATGAACTCAGAAAGGAAAAGAGCAATAGCAAGCAGCATGACTTTCTCTAATATTGCCCGCAAAAACCAGAAAACAATCCTATGGACAGGTGAGAAATGAATTAGAAATATCTGTATATACTAACTCAAATCACTTTGGTAATTTAGGCCCTAATTCAGGAAAGCACGTAAGTACATGATTTCAATGGGATTACTCACATAGTTAAAGTTAAGCATGTGTTCATATGCTTTGCTGAATCAGGGCCTTAGTGAACAACTCTTTTCCTAATTAGTGACTGCTATTCTCTGTAATATTTAGTTCTTTGTCACTGTATTTAAAAAAATGGCCCAAATCCCCCACACTTTGAGGTAATTCAGATCTAGAGCCAGATTTTTGTGTTGTTGGATTCATTTCTGTGTTCTATAGCATGTTTCAATGTCAAAGGGCTGCAGTAACTTCAGAAGGGACCCCGAATTAGAAATAAACATGGATATCTGTGATTCAGATTTTATTTGTAGTTTTATTTGTTTATGTAGTTATACCTGAAAGAAAAACCTACTGCTCTCATCATGAATATGACATTTATACTATTGCTGACCCCAAACATTCAAAAATCATGAAGTCAGGGGACTCCTAAATATCATGAATACCTATTTTTTAAGTCTCATGATTTTAAACCAATGTGTGTGGGGGTTTTATGCGCCATCTGGTCTTTGAGACTTTAGGATACACTCAGCTTACATTTTCAAGCTTTTTTGTGCAACCATGTGGACTAAAACCTTTTTTAAAAATGAAAGATGAGATTCTCAAGTTATCAGTTGTCTTCGAGAGCTGGGGCTTTAAGTAAAACATCAATATCATGAAGCTCCTGAAAGAATCATGGGAGTTGGCAACACTGTTCGATGGGCCTGCTCCTACAGAAATGAACCGTCAATCTTCAATTGAGTTCCAAAGGGGCAGACGTAGGCCCTAATATGATCCATGTGTAATACAGGAACTCCCATGGGCTTTGTCCCTTTGTTTAAGGTGATCGGAGCATCAGAATATTTGGAATAAGACCCTGTTTAGTAAAAATTACACACATTATCAGAGGTTGTATAAAGTAGCCATTTAAGTCCAAATTGTGCCATATGAACTGGAATGAGGAGGGGAAGTTAGTTGCTTTTCTCCTGTGCTGTTAACATGATACTTACTTGTATCTCTCTCTAGTAAATGATTCTAAACCAAAATATTTGTATTACTACAAATGACTAATAGGCTGTATTTCAAAGTGCCCTTATGCACTAGCTATAAAAATGTATATGTACACAAAGGATTACTATAAATGAAGACATGAGATTTAATAGATCATCTCTGCTTACTTAAAGCTCTCTAAACAGCCAAGAACGGGAGAAAGCAGCAATACAACCCCCACATTTTTAGGTACAGATAATCCTCAAATGCAGCTTTGAAATCCCAGTGAAAAAATGTAAACTTCTCAATTCTTGTTTAATTGTATCCTCCTTCAGTTTCATAACTTCGTGTGCCCTGTTTGCCAAATATAATGGGTGACTCTTACCTTATGCTCTTTTAACTATTTATCAACCCCAGATCAGTACATCATTCTGTCTATCTAATACCTGTACCTATCACCATGGTACCTAGGTCTCTGCTGCTTTTATTGCACAAGGAATTTTGCAGTGTATTGTAACTTGACACATATTTCAAAATTATTTGACATTTCAGTTACAAAATCCATGGAGAGCTGGAAAGTTGAACACAAGAAAGGTAATTGCTGATAGCCGACAAATTTTTGATTAGAAGCAGAAAACAGCCACCCTGGAAGCTATATAACAAGTGGAAAAGAGTCCAGGAACTACAATATTTTTACTGAGATTTCATTGACCCCTGAAGGGGTCCCGTGAAAGCTCACTATTCCCTTTCCCATGCCTCTTTTTAACATCTCCAGTAAGGCTTTATGTCAAGCCATGAACTTCAAGCCATTGAAGAGAGAGCTGCCTTCAACACCTTTCAATAACATACCTAAATTGTCCATTTAGGTTTATTACCAAATGACAATAAGATACCACTCCAGCTCTCCATGGCTAAGTGCTCCATTGCAGTTCCAGAAATGCTTCATTCCTGCAGTGCTCCCAGCCACATCAGAGTTTACATTGGGCCCTGCCCCGTTCTCTCACACTAGGGCTGAGCACAATTACAGGTCTTCTACTCCCCAAAAAGAGTGTTTGTGCGGGGGAGAGAGACAGCACAATGCTCTCCACACCGCTGGCTCATTATGTTGCACCTCCTTAAAGGGTACCACAACAGTTGCACTTCCCCTGCAGACTGGGGAGCTCCAGGAGGCATTATCTCTATAAAAGCCACAAGCTTTTATAGACATAATTTTTGCCCTAAGTCTGGGGGTAATCAAGCCTAGGTATCTTTCTCTGATACCTACTTAGAAGCTTTAACTAACTGGCTGCCTTGTCATGGTGAAAGTAGTGAAGTAAAAGTGGTAGAAAATGAAGTCTGTGAATCAAATTCACAGCTGATATTAGCAGGTGTATCTGCATTGACATCAGTGGAGTTTTACTGGTTTAAATGAGAAAAGAATTTATCCCTGTTTTCTTACCATAATGGCTGCTTTAAAGTTGGCCAGTTCCTTCTCCGTGTTCTCCTCAGTAAGATTTCTCTCCCTCTCCGCCTGGTTAATTCTAGATTCCAAGGTGTAACTATCATTTCTGAAGGCCAAGGAAAGTTGTACAAACACAGTCTGTTGGGGGCGGGGGGGGGGGGAAACAAAGGGCATTTGTAATAATAGTGATTGTATACTAGAACTTTCTATTCTGGTAAAGAAATTACCAGTAAGATATGACTTGCCTGCCTTCACTGGCAGTTTTGCCTAAGTAAGGACCACAGGATCAGGACCCACACATACAATAAAATTAGATATTACATTATATTTTGGAGATTATATTATTTTATTTTTACCTTCCTCTTTGAGATTAGTTATTATGTGTAAATGTGCTGCAGTGTCTCTTTTCCTCAATGTTTTTGGAAATACCAGCATAACATGACAAACGTAATGAAGGAATTAGACTACCTAACAGCATTATGTATCAGAATCACAAATGTCTACGTTAATTACGCTGGACTTTTCCCAAGGGTCCCCAAGTTTTTTAAACAGGCAGTCTGTGCAAAGGAAATCCAGAGATGAACTCGTAATTTACCAAAAACGTTTCATCTAGGACATAAACACCTGATATGGCAGGCAGCAAAAGATTATCATCAACTGACATTTTCTTGAACCTGGTTTTGAGAATATTTCCTTCTTTACAAGTACATTATTGCTTGTCATAAATCTAAAGCTTTTATGACATATTCTTAAAAGTAGCCTCAATTTTTTGAATGTTTAAATTTTACACCTATTAGGGCTGATTTTGTGAGGTGCTGAGAACTCACACTTCCAGCTGACTGGAGTTGTACAGCACCCTCTCTAAGGTAGGAACTTGGGACAGATCTTAGAACTTTTCCCTGGAGTAAAAATTGTGTGGTTGGCCATGCTGCACAGGGAACTGTGAAGCCCCCTGAGGTTGACAAGGCTAGGAGGTACGTAAATAGGGAGGGATGATAAGGTCACAGCATTGGGAGGGATGATGGAAGGCCCCTGGTATATATTAAAATGATCATGTCATTACCTGCACTGTACAGATGTCCAGCACAGGTATTCCATAGGGAAGTGATACAGTGATCAGATAAATGGATTGGTAAAGGATTTAAAGGAGGTATTTCTTAAAGGAGCAGAAACGAGATTCAGGGCTCCTGTAACTGGCATGGCAGGGTGCCAATTCCTCTCCTTTATAGACCACTTTACCCCTCATGGGGGGGGATGGGGATGGTAAGGTCCCAGGAGCAGGTGGCCTGGGGACCAGGATGGGAAAGGGGGACGGCTGATGGAAGCCCCCCCCATGGGCAGCGGGTGAACCCCCACTTTGGAGAGGCTATAACTAGCCTGCTGGCCCAGTCCCTGCCCCAGGCCCCACCCCCTGCACCCTGGAGCCTGAACCCCCCCAATAACAGGAGGAGCCCTGAGACCCCCACTGACCAGAGGAGCCCCGGCTTACCCACCCCAGCAACCCTGGGCCGGCCCCAGTGCCAGGTCAAGCTGCCCCCAAGCCAGCCCCAATGCTGGGCTGAGTCAAGCCGCCCTTCCTCCCACCCTGAGCGCCGAGCCACTCCCACCTGAGCACTGGGCCAAAATGCTCCCATCCGCCCCCTGCCCGAGCACTGAGCCACTCTCCCCCACCCTGTGCCTGAGCGCCGGGCCGAGCCACCCCCTCAGGGCCGAGCTGCCAGCCCCAGTGCCCAGCCAAGCTGCCTCACTCCCCTGGCAGACCTGCACACCCACTGCTTCCTCGCAGCGTCCTTCTGTACTCTCCTGCCCCCGAGGAGAAGCGATGTGGTGAGCAGTGGAGACCTGGGGGTGGGGCAGGTGGACTGCAGGTAGGAAGGTGGCTGCAGCAGCAGGCAGTGGCCTCGGGGAAGGAGCGGGGCCACTGTGGCCCAGGTGTCCCTTAGAGGTGGCTGCCCACCGCCCATGCTCATATGTATATGTTGAAATGATCATGGAATTGCCTGCACTGTACACTTTTTATCTGCCAGGTACTCCCAGACAGTTAATAATAAAGTTGAGGCCTAATAAAACCACATCCAGTGTTTCCTGTCCTTCTTCCCGTGTAGTTGAACAACAGCTGATTAGAGTTGAAAGTGATCTGCTTCCTCTCTAAGTTACAATGTCCAAAGTTAGGTATTTTAAAATTGAGGCACTGTAAAAGCAGTGGTCACTCTTGAAAAACTGGGCCTTTATATTTCACATAGATGTGATAAGAAGGTGTCACAATACCCGGAGTCAATATTATCCTTGGGCTGGTGGGTATTCATGTTCACAACCATTCACATTCATGGCAGTTAACTGAGCGCAGACAATTGCTAAATTATTCTGTAACAGACCAGCTATCCTTTCACTTCTCAAAATTGACAGCATATTACAAAAGATACAAACCAATGCAGCATGGAAAACACAGTAATACCATAATAACTGAATTTTAAATAAAAAATAAAATATAGAATTAAGAGCATAATCTGAATTATACATAGCCAAGAACTTGCATGACAAATTCAAATTAGAAATAAGGCACTTAATCCCCAACCTCACCCAGCAAAGGTGAGTAACCATTGGAGCAATTTATTAAAGGATGTGATGGATTCGCCTTCACCTGAAGTTTTTAAATTGAGATTGAATATCTTTCTATAATGAATGTTCTTGTTCAACATAGAAGTTATGGTCTGTGTTATGCAGAGGTCAGACCAGAGGATCACAGTGGTTGCTTCTGTCCTTGAAAAAAAAAAAACCCTATGAATCTTGAGTTTACTAAATCACTTACCTCAACTTCTTTTTCAGTAAGTGGAGGAGAGCTGAAATGAAAACATAGCATTTATTACATTTTTTTTTAAAAATGACTCATTTTTGATAAAACTAAATTGTGACTGCTTTAAATTTCAAGACAGTAATACTTATGCACTGACTGAAATGTATTGTAACTGAGCTGTGCTGGTGGTACAGCAACACTACATTGCACCAACATGAGCATGCAAGGAAAAATCGGGGGAGATGCTTCTGGGACAACTGATGGTTGAATGTATTATGTCTGGAATCAGTATCACCACCCATCCTCCTCCTGTTAAGTGCTCAGGCAGTATGGTGAACACAATATAAAAGCTTAGACAAATCAGCAGACAGAATTAGTTTCAAAGCACTGAAGTTGTACTGTGATCATTGGCTGATCCTGTAGAATACATGATTTCAGAGTAGCAGCCGCGTTAGTCTGAATCTGCAAAAAGAAAAGGAGTACTTGTGGCACCTTAGAGACTACCAAATTTATCCACTGCATGCATCCGATGAAGTGAGCTGTAGTTCACAAATTAGTTATGCTCAAATAAATTTGTTAGTCTCTAAGGTACCACAAGTCCTCCTTTTCTTTTTGTAAAATACATGCATCTCACAAAGTCTTGGAAGAATGACTGTTCTTACTGGATTTCATCTGCATCCAGATTGGAACCAGAAAATGAACCAGTGCTGGTTTGGGATCTCACGTGGTAACATAAGAACATAACAGCTGCCATACCAGGTCAGACTATGGTCCATCTGACCCATTATCCTGTCTCCGACAGTGGCCTGTACCAAAGCTTCAGGGGGAGTTTATAGCACAGGGCAATTATGGAGGTTATAGAAGCTCCTTCATTGGCGGATTTCAAAAGGAGGCTGGATAGCCATCTGTCTTGGATGGTTTAGACAACAAAACCTGTATCTTGGCAAGGGGTTAGACTTCATGACCCTTGCAGTCCCTTATAACCCTTTCATTGGTGCATCATGGTAGCCACGAAGAGAAGGTGGAGGCACATAATCATTGTGAAAACAGCAGAGACCCGTAGGAAGAAAAATGGTGCAAATATGAACGTTTCATGCAGTAAGATGTGGAGATACAATCTGTTGTAACTGGCTAGGAGGCAACTGCAGCACAGTATAGTGGAGTTTGCTATAAGGATGATGAATATCAGCATGAGAGGTAGGAAGTGATAACAAATTTGATTCCACAAAATACTACAGAGGGGCTGACTTAGGTAAGCCTGTTAGATCATAGGCAGGCATGATTAGTGGCCATGTCCACATTACCAATGAGTTACAGAATTTTTATCCCCTGCAATTGTTTTGACACTTTGGAATGCTACCCAGAGTGAACTAACAAAGGAAGTATCTAAAAAGAGTGGCAGTACTTCTTTCACCTACAGGTTGGGAAGCTAATAATGGAAGAAGTGGTTGGCATGTATAGTAGGTACTGTATGGGCAATACATTTCTCAGCATATTGAAATGTTATTCGCATTTTGTATAGTGTGTTTATCCCAAAGAGAAGTTAGCCTGTCTGTCATTTATGAGCAAGAGATTTTCTTGGTGAAGTGGAGCAGCATTAATATCTGGAACTGACAGCTATTCCAAAAAGGGGAGGCCAGCACATCTATCATATGGGAAAAGAGATTTCCTGCTGGAAGGCAAAGTGTTCGTATTAGAAAGGGTTTGTTATTTTGGACAGATGTGTACTTCTTGGCAAGTTCAATAGTAGTAAGCTCTTTGATTTGCTGTAGTATATGCAAGTAAAGTTCATTTATTGTTTTATCACTGTACTTTGTAAACAAATCATTTTCTTTGCTGATGTGGAGTTAATGAATTTTGGAAAGAAGGAGTAAAAAGTGTGAGCATCTGCCAGTGTTACAGGACTGTTTACAATGACCAGGAAAAGAAAAGGAGTACTTGTGGCACTCCTTTTCTTTTTGAGAATACAGACTAACACGGCTGCTACTCTGAAACCAATGACCAGGAAATATCACTTCCTTAATTTGGCCATGGAGACTCCAGCAAACATGCAATATGGGTGCAAGGTCATTTATGAATTCATTCAATGGATTGGCTTTATTTAGTGGTCAAATTCTATTTTTCTGAATATTGTTAGGCATTGACCTCAGTACAACTCTGAATTATTTTGTCCTTGTCTACTCAATTGCCTTTGTCTTTACAAGATCTTGAAGTTGCATCACTTGCTAAATAAATATTCTCTTACATGAAGTTTTATACAGTGCATGTTTGCTGCACTGGTCACAATGGAGTATTTTGCATGATTACAAATATGCTACAAAGATGCACAGAAGTATCTAGGCACAGTTTTGGTAAAATATTGGTTTTACATTACACACATTTTAGGTTTTCACTACTCAAAGCTGTAAAAATTTATGCAAAAACTCTGAGGCTAAATTCATTCTCCACTGACCTCAAATGAGTTAAATGATGTATCACTGTTTACCAAGTATTGTGGTAGATTCTCCATCATTGACCATTTTAAAATCAATATTGGACATTTCGCTAAAAGATATACTTTAGGAATTACTCTTTCTTCACTAAGCATCCACACTGCTTGGGACAGGACAATACGTTTTAGCCAGATTGTTCCAGATTATGGAAACTGCATTAAAAATTGTATAAAAAGAGAATGTTAAGGTTGCTTGGTGAAGTGCTCAAAAATCAGGAAATCCAGTGTCAAGGCTGTCCATATAACCTTAACTTTACTCACTTGTACATATGAATTAAAATATGGTTTTAAATACTAGGCCATATACTTCAGAATTTGACCATAATAATATTAACTTTACCATTCTTTCTCCCACTGTGCAACATGTATCTTGCCATATAGGCCATGAATGAGGCAAGAACTCTACAGATATTCCTTCCTAATTCACTGTACATCTTGTGTATACATGACTTTGTTGTTTTGGTCTGGATTATACAGAGTACATGCTATCAGTATGTATCAAAAGTAGTAGAAAAATGTATGGGATTCTACTATAGTATCTGAGAAACATTATATGATAATGCAATTAATGACTATTGTGGCAAAGGAGAGCAGAATTAAGGTCTCTCTTTTTGCATTTTTGAGCACCTAACAATGCAACTTTAAGGTTTTCTTAACATAGGGCCGGGTGTCCAGCGATGTCTGCATAGATCTCCACCCTCCCATGTGGAAAGCATTGGTGGTAGTGTCTCCTGCTCTTGTCCCGGAACCCACAGGGAGTACACTGTGGGCTTGGTATCTGTGCAAGAAGGCTGGAAGTGGAACAAACTGGGGACAGGGTCATCTAGTCCCATGTTGAGTACAGATGGGGGCAGATGGATACACAATATCCTCTTCCAATGGTCCTGCATATAGATTACCTTGGACAAGTAAGACAAGCTATGTTATCTTTCCCATGGAGCTCCCTATGTGGCGGGGAAATTCTTGCCCTTTAAAGGGGATCCTGGGTCAGCAATGACAAGATGGATGAAAGGACAGTGAGACTCTAGAGTTGTGGCAGAAGGATAGGATCTCTGTGTCAATGTCTCAGGCTGCTTGTAGATCCCCAGGGATCTGTGGAATTTGCGGGCAGGTCCTCCATCTAAATCTGCAGAGTGGCAAACCCCCTGCTGCCAAAGCAATGATCTAGGACAGTGGCTCTCAAACTTTTGTACTGGTGACCCATTTCACATAGCAAGCCTCTGAGTGTGACCCCCCCACACTATAAATTAAAAACATTTTTTATATATTTAACACCATTATAAATGCTGGAGGCAAAGCGAGGTTTGGGGGTGGAGGTTAACAGCTCACAAACCCCCATGTAAGAACCTTGTGACCCCCTGAGGGATCCCAACCCCCAGTTTGAGGACCCCGATCTAGGAGAAACTGGCAGAGTGGATTCCTTGCAGAGTTTCCCTTCCCCAGGTTTTACCAGGGCAAGGAGCGAACTGGCCCAATAGTTTTTGTTTCATTTTTTTTGATGGAGGAAATACAAACATTTCCAATACCTAAGTTTGCAGCAGTATTCTGGAAAACTAGGAGTTGTCAGACCATGAACAATCTGGTAAGGAATATTTGTAGCTTGCACCTCATGTCTATAAGACATTTACAGAACTATGAATTTCAAATTATTTTTAAAATGGGTTCTCTTTTTCTTCATTTTGGGTGTTTGAGAAATGCACATATTTTTTATAAGACTCTGCAGAGTAAATTTTAAGATATAGCTTCAATCGCCCTTCCAAAAATCCTGATTCAGAAATCTGTCTACATATGGATTTCATATGAGAGCAGAATTACATAATGCTAGTTCAGTCGAACTAACTATTTCTTTGATAGCAGACTTCCAACAGATGCTGGACCGATACCCCTAGTTAGCTTTTACCTTCCTGGAAGAGATTTAAGCACATGGAGTTTTCGTAGTAGTACATCAGGAATATTAGGCATAACATCAGAGCTATTCTTTGACTCCTCTTCTTCAGTGGAGCAAGGTATAGGTGAAGGCCCTAAGGACAATTTCATAAGACACAATTAAGTCACTGTAAGAAGTCACGTGTTAATACAGAAATCAGCCTCCCATAGACATTTGGGGAGGGTTTTTAAAAAATATTCCATGTCAGCGGAATTCTACTGTTAGTGAAGTCAATGGAACTTTTACCATTGATTTCAATGCGAGTAGAGTTAGGTGAAAAGTGGAGTGCTTTTAAAACCCCACCCTTTGTCTCTACAGTCTGAAATGTGTACCTTATTTCTCCCAATCACCAATTTATAATCCATCTGTTCATTATTTAATATTCATTAATACTAGGGTAAAGTTACCTTACTTCCCTCTCTGAACACTGGCAGCAAGAATAACTATTCAGAATGGCAATCTGTTGCGTGGAAGGAAGGAGATAATAAGGGAAGGAGATATTCTGGCAGGGCATAGTGCCTCTGAACATACTGGAAAAGAGCAAATATTCTATTTTTCTAGGTGAGCATTTTCCTAGGAACCCCAGAAGTTGAATCAGAATAGACTGTTGGAAAATCTAGTCCAGTGCCTTTGAGCTTTGTTAGTTGATCATATCATTCTAGAATTTTGCATTAGATGTTTTATAACAAGGCACTGTCATTTACCAGATGATTTATGTGCTATCTGGCCAAGATTATTGCTGGTGTAGAAAGTACACTGTACTACATGGCTTCACTGTTCCCCCAAGTTGTGATGGATATATGATATCTAACTGATTTATACTACATGTTTATTTGCTACAAATATGACAGAACAGTGATACTGAATTGTAGTCTTATACTTCTCTCATCTTCACTAGGACCAAGGTATGGCTCTCAGTGTATTTCAGTTACTTTTTCCTCATACAACACTGAGTCTCACCCTTTTCCATACCAGAAGCCCCCTACTACCTCATTCCCATCTAGTGGTTAGCAATAGGAAAAAGGACAAGGTAATTACAATGCCCTGACAACTGTTTGTGACCACCCTGGACAAGACTCATTTCTAGAACATGAACACCTACAAATGAAGCTGGAAAGCCTATGAATACTCATGTTCCTGTCTTCTAGATAAATCCTCCCTGTTTAACAAACTCTTGGACTTGGGAAAAATGTAAGAGGTAGTAAGAAAAAGCTCTGACCCTTTAAAAATGTGCATGATAGTAGTTGCAGTTAGAGAAGCTTAATGGAGGCAGATTCTCTACTAATTATACAACTAAATTTGTATTTCCTGTTTTCTGTACCTTTTTAATACTTAAAGATTGTCCAACACCCACCTCAGCACTGTTGCGTATATGCCCTGAAGAATAATGAGCCTGTCTCATAACAGGTTTCAGAGTAGCAGCCGTGTTAGTCTGTATTCGCAAAAAGAAAAGGAGTACTTGTGGCACCTTAGAGACTAACAAATTTATTAGAGCATAAGCTTTCGTGAGTTACCTCACGAAAGCTAACTCACGAAAGCTTATGCTCTAATAAATTTGTTAGTCTCTAAGGTGCCACAAGTACTCCTTTTCTTTTTGTCTCATAACAGTGTCTCCAGTTTACTGGGTCTGCTAATTTATTTAAAGGTCTGTAGTTTTAAAGTCGTGTTTATCCCAAGATGAGAAAGATAGACAACTTGACATTGATAAGAAAAGATAAGATAAGATAAGATGGAGCCAAACTGTGTGCTTTGGAAACTTTTGGAAACAAAGGAAACTGTTGGCACCTTGATTACTGTATCTTTTAGTAAAATATTACATTAAGTTAATTTTGTTACAATTTAAGGAAGTAAGAAGCTCTTTAATAAGTAAACTAAGGATTCTGCTCCTTGCTGCTATTCCCAATGAGGTGAAGGAGTTGATTTTTAAAGCCCTGGCTAGAGATTCCCTTGTGTGGTTGGCTTCTAAATGTCCATGCTATGCCTTCATCCTATGTAAAATAACATGTAGAATTTCAGAATGTTTTCTTCTCAAAAGTTCTAAGTCTGCCAACTCTACATGTGTGAATTTTGAAAGGTAGCAATTATTCCAGCCATACAAACTTAGGTTTGCTGAAAATGACTATTTAAAGGTATATTAACAGGACTAAGAGACTATATCTACTAACAATATCACTACAACCAAGATCCCCCTAAAATAATTGTGGGGAAGGGATGTGTATGTGTATGTGTCTGCCCATATCACATTGGCAGCTCATAGTAATAAATTTATTAGTCTCTATGGTGCCACAAGTACTCCTTTTCTTTTTATGATTTGATTTTCTGTGATGCTACGGTTGAAATTGTTAAAAATAAAGCAATCTCTCAACAGTTTTCCTGTGAAACTGAACCTTCAGGTTTTGACAGTGTCTTACTTAAGGAGTGCAAAGCAACAAAGTGCATTTCAACTCCGCTGCACTGTGCCCTCCTTCACTGGTCTCTACCTTTTGTGTAAGCCTCTTGATGTAGTCCAAGGAGTAGAAACAGGGCAGATGGGGGAATGGGATGCATCATTCCCCTCTCCAGCACTGTGGAACTTAGTGAAAAAGATAATGCACACCCAGGCTATATTATCTTCTCTGCAGAGCATACCCCAACCTGGGGATCCTAAGAGCAGTAGCCACCTGGAGGAATCCAAAGTAGTGAAACTCCAGTGGAATCATGCTGCTGGAGATCCCAAGTGGGTCTGGTGGGGAGAGGGGAGGAATGGAGTCTCTGCTCACCCAGCCCTAACCTCCTGCAGATCCCAGAATAGCTGTCAGGTTTGGAGGTGAGCCCCACAACCTATTTTGCATATTATCCAGCACCCCAACAGGATAATGTAGGTGGCGGGATGTCTGCCAGAAGTTTCCTTTCCCTGAGCCTTCTTCCCTGTTGGAAGGGATATTTGCCATAGTTTGTTTTTCTCTTGTAGTGATATTTAAAACTGAACTACAGAGTGCAGAAATATTTAGTATATTTAGAAATATTTCCTAACTGGGTGACTGACGTTAGTAATTTCAATTCTTATTTAAAGCCACTATATAAAAGGTGGCCTCTTTTTCGAAGTTGCTGAGCACCCAACACTGCCATTCAACTAAATGGAAATTGTGAATGCTCAGCACCTCTGAAAAACCAAACCACCTTTATGTTAGGGTTTTAAACACAGATTTAGATGACTGATTTTAAGCACACAGGTTTGAAAACATTGGCCTCAACCTTTACAGTCCTGTCACTAATATTAGTTTTACATATTGGAACACATGTCACAGAGCAACATGGAAATCTCTTGAGAAAGTGAAGGTCATTTGTTCATTTGAATGGTAGCCCCCCACAAGGTGGTCCATCTGATCACACAAAAAATCATGATACAGGAGGTTAGTATAAGCATGTTGGTTCATCTGTGCTACTGCAATCCACTTCCAAGGTGAAATTCTAGCACATGTCAATGGGAGTTTTGCTGTTGACTTCATTTGGGCCAGGATATCATGCCTTGTCTCCACACTTCAAAAAGGATGTTGAAAAATGGGAAAGGATTCAGAAAATATCCACAAGAATCAATCAAGGTCTGGAAAGCCTGCTTTACTGCAAGAGAAATAAGAAGCTCAATCTAGTTTATCCAAGAAAAGATTAAGGGTGACTTGATCACAGTCTATAAATGTTTACACGGGAACAGAAATTTGGTAATCTAGCACACAGAAGCTAGGGCTGTTCAATCTAGCAAACAGAAGCATAACAAGGTTGAATGTCTGGAAGCTTACGCTAGACAAATTCTGGCTAGAAATAAGATGCATATTTTTAAACATTAGAATTATTAACCTTTGGAACAACTTACTGGGAATGTGATGGATTCTCTATTACTTGAATTATTTAAATCAAGATTTGAGGTCTTTGTAAAAGATAAGAGCTAGCTCAACTAGAAGTTACATGCTTGAAGAAAGAATTACTGGATGAAATTCTGTGGTCTGCATTTTGCAGGATATTCGTGTTTGTAGTTGTGGCCTGAAAACTTACGAATTAATGATGTTAATAGGAATCTTTCCATTTATTTCAATGATCTTTGGATCATACCCCAAATAATTGTGATAATTTCATCTGACCTCCTGCATAACAAAGACTACAGAGCTTCCCTGAATTAATTCCTGTTCAAACTAGAGCAGTTATTTTAGAAAAACAGCTTTTATTTAAAATTGCCAGGGATGGAGAATCCACCACCCCCCTTGGTAAATTGTTCCAATGGTTAAAAATTTGCACCTTATTTCTAGTCTGAATTTCTGTAGCTTCAACTTCCAGCCATTGGATCTTGTTATACCTTTGTCTGCTAGACTGAAAAGCCCATTTCTGTTCCCCATGTTAGTGCTTATAGATGGTGATCAAGTCACCCCTTAATCTTCTCTTGATAGCTAAACAGATTGGGCTCCTTGGATTCTGCCACTATAAGGCCTTTAATCATGCTCATGGCTTTTCTCTGAATCCTTTCATAGAATCATAGGACTGGAAGGGACCTCGAGAGGTCATCTAGTCCAGTCCCTTGCACTCATGGCAGGACTAAGTATTATCTAGGCCATTCCTGACAGGTGTTTGTCTAACCTGCTCTCAAAAATATCCAAAGATGGAGATTCCACAACCTCCCTCGGCAATTTATTCCAGTGCTGAACCATGCTGACAGTTAGGAATTTTTTCCTAATGTCAACCTAAACCTCCCTTGCTGCAATTTAAGCCCATTGCTTCTTGTCCTGTCCTCAGAGGTTAAGAAGAACAATTCTTTTCCCTCCTCCTTGTCACAACCTTTTATGTACTTGAAAACTTTTATGTCCCCTCTCAGTCTTTCTAATTTTTCACCAGTGCCAAATACAGAAGCAATACAATCCCCTTTGCTCTACTCAATACATCCCTGTTTATATATCCAGGGATTGCATTATGGCCATAGAATCACACTGGCAGCTCACATTCAGCAAGTTATACACCATGACCTCAAAATCCTTTTCAGAGTCACTGCTTCCTAGAACAGAGTCCCTCATCCTGTAAATATAGACTGCATTCTTTGTTCCTAGATGTATGACTTTAATTTGGGCATATTGAAATGCATATTGTTTGCTTGTGCCCAGCTTACGAAGCATTTCGGATTGCTCTGTATCAGTGACCTGTTCTCTTAATCATTTACACTACATATGTGTCATTTGTAAACTTTGTCAGCAATTATTTTGTGTTTTCCTCCAGATCATTGATAAAAAAAAATTAAATAGCATAGGGCCACTAACTGATCCGGAGAGACCACATTAGAAACACACCAGTTAGATGATTCCCCATTTACTGTTATGTTTTGAGAATGTACTGACAGTACAGTAACTAAAGATCATTTCCTTTTACATTCTTTGGATAAAAAGACTGTGTGAAATAAACAAGTATTTCTTCCAGCTTGATGATATTGCACCTCTTTC